>NC_059112.1:22339133-22669966 GCF_020740685.1 Jaculus jaculus | reverse complement strand
GAGAGCGAGAGGGAGAGAGAAAGAGAGAGAGAGAGAGGGAGACAGACAGACAGACAGACAGAATGGGTGCACCAGGGCCCCCTGTTACTGAAAATTAACTCTATATGCATGTGCCACTTTGTGCATCTGGCTTTATGTGGGTACTGGGGAATTGAATTTTGGTCGTTAGGTTTTGCAGGCAAATACCTTAACTGCTGATCCATCTCTTCAGCCCCATAATAACCTTTGAAAACAGTATATATTGTCTTTGACAAAGAGATGGAGCCACTGGACACAGGAAAGCAACTTGACCAAGATCTTCTGACTTGTCAGTGGCTGAACTAAGATTTGACCCTCAGTCATTTCCTTTCAGAGTATGTTTTCTCAACTACTCTCCTTCACTACTTCTCCAGCACTTAATAATAATTTAATAATAGAGTATTTCCTGGGTATGCTGACATAATTCATGGTGTCTAAGTAATGAACAAAATTTTTTTATGAATGTGTGTGTGTGTGTGTGAGAGAGAGAAAGAGAGAGAGAAAGAGAGAGAAATTGGCATGCCAGGGCCTCCAGCCACGGCAATCGAACTCCAGATGTATGTGCCCCCTTGTGTGCATGCATGGCATTGCGTGCTTTTGACACTGTGCATCCGCTTATCTGGGACCTGGAGAGTTGAACATGAATCTTTTGGCTTTATAGGCAGGCTTCTTAACCGCTAAGCCATGTCTCCAGCCCTGAACAAGATTTTTTTTTTTCTGAGGTAGGGTCTCACTCTGGCCCAGGCTGACCTGAAATTAACTATGTAGTTTCAGGGTGGCCTCGAACTCACAGAGCTCCACCCACCTCTGCCTCCCAAGCGCTGGGGTTAAAGGCGTGTGCCACCATGCCAGACTCTGAACAAGATTTTTTGGTTATTGTTTTTCGAGGTAGGCTCAGGCTGACCTGGAATTCACTAATGTCTTAGGGTGGCCTCAAACTCATGGCGATCTTCCTATCTCTGCCTCCCGAGTGCTGGGATTAAAGGCATGTGTTACCACGCCCGGCTTGAACAAGATAGTTTAATGGTAGCTGAGCATAGTGGCAAGTGCCTTTAATCCCAGCACTTGGGAAGCTGAGGCAGGAGGATTGACCGAGTTCAAGGTCACCCTGAGACTGCATAGTGAATTCCTCGTCAGTCTGGGCTAGAGAGAGACCCTACCTCGAACCTCTACCCCCCAAAAGATATTTTAATGAAAGCACTGAAGTCATTGTAAAAAATCTTTTTTACTTATTTGAGAGAGAAAGAGGTGGATAGAAAGAGAGCGAGAGCGAGAGTGAGAGTGAGAGACAGAGAGAGAGAATGGGCACATCAGGGTCCCCGGCCACTGCAAATGAACTCCAGACACATGCACCACCTTGTGCATCTGGCTTATGTAAGTCCTGGGGAATTGAACCTGGGTCCTTTGGCTTTGCAGGCAAAAGCCTTAACTGCAAAGCCATCTCTCCAGCCTGTTGTAAAAGTTCTTGAAGGTGACATGCTTCTGGGCGATTAAAGTGACCCATTAAATGACCATCTATCTTCCATTCTAACAGAGACTTGTTGATCATCTTGTCAGCATGTCATCCAATATTTCTAACCAATGCTACCTATGAGATTCTTTTCCAATAATGGAAGATCAGAATATTGGGAGATATCCCATGCCTGGTACATTTCTGCAGCCATTGTATTAATAATTCATCATATTTTTTTCAACCGATATAGAAAATGTTATTGTAAAATTATTCAAAATTTGTTACATTTCTATAATACGAGTGAAGACAGTGAAATAATCGTGTGATTTTATCAAAGACAGATTCGGTCCTATTCAGACATAGATTTCTGATCCAGATGCCTGCTCTCAGAAGAATACTAATAATGCTTCAGCATCACAGGCTTGGTTTTTATCAGCTGGAAAGTTCCATTGTCAAGACATTTTCCAAAGACACACTAAATCAAAACAATGCCATTGCAATTTTCCATGACACTTTTTCCAAAATGAAGGGGCAGGATGTTTCCCCATGTGAACCTTTGCATTTTAATCAGAATTGAAGAGAATAATTAAAATATGAGCTATTTCTTTCTAAAAATACAAGAATACCAGAAGAAAATAACTAATAATGGGGATTTGGGAGGGGGGAAAGGGGAGGTGATAGGAGGGGATTATTATCATGTTATATTGTTATGTTTGTGGAAGATGTTAATAAAAAGTTTCAATATTATTTATTTATTTATTTATTTGAGTAGAGAGAGAGAGAGAATATGGGAATGTCAGGGACTTCTGCCACAATAAACTCCAGACCCATGCACCATGTTGTGTGTCTAGCTTAACATGAGTATTGGGGAATCAAACCCTGGGCTAGCAGGCTTTACAAGCAAGTGCCTTTTAGCCATTGAGCCATCTATCCAGCCTGAATAAAAAAGTTAAAAAAAAAAAAAAGAAAACAAAAGTTTCACTTGACCATCCAAATGAGCTACTCAGACTTTCCAAGAGGTGTTTCTTAAAAAAAAAAAAAGAACAATTTTTAATTTCACAAGTTGCTTTATACATATCAGCATAAAAATGGGAAACCATGTGTTTTCACCTAGGCCCTCGCTGCTGAGCCAGAGGTGGATCACCTCCTGACATGGAGTCACTGATCCTTGTCCTGTTAATAGATCTCTTTGGGTGTGTGTTTTTGAGGTGGGGTTTCACTCTAGCCCAGGCTGACCTGGAGTTCACACTGTAGTCTCAGGGTGGCCTTGAACTCATGGTGATCCTCCTACCTCTGCCTCCCGAGTGCTGGGATTAAAGGCGTGTGCCACCATGCCGGCTTCTGTTGATAGATTTTGATTGTCCTCAGTTCTCTGCTTTCTGAAAAAGAAAAACAGATTCTTCAACAGAGCTAATTTAGAGAGATTTTTATGGGTGCAGCCTCCCTTTTGGCCAAAGCTTCTCACCGGAGTCCATAATTTTGGTCTCTGGTGGATTAAATGTTACTTCCATGGTGAGCCTGATAACCTGATCCAAGGTGATGGAGCCAGACACTGAGAATACTCAAAATGCACCAAAGCAGAAATCTAGAAGGTGCTGAGAGCTCAACACCAAAGTCGAATTAAAGCACACTCACTAAGACTCAAGGAATTTGGTAGAAGAGGGGGCAGAAAGAATTTAAAGCCACAGGGTGGGAGGGACTATCCAGAGACATTGCTCTCTCTCACCCCCCAATGACTGACTGCTGTTCCTGCAAACCATAACCCACAACTTCATGGTGAGTACCAGCAATCCCAATAAGGAGGACCCTCCCAAAGAGTGGGGGCAGGGAGGAAGGAAAGGATGGTACCAACACATGATGTATCCATACAAAATCCCTAAATAATAATAATAATAATAATAATAATAATAATAATAATAATAAAGACTGGGAAAACGTGGTCTGGAGAGATGGTTCAGCTGTTGCAGTGCTTGCTTGGAAAGCACAGTGTTCAGGTTTGATTTCCCAGTATCCACATAGCCAGATGCAAAAAGTGGTGCACGCGTGCATCTGGAGTTCATCTGTGGCAGCTAGAGGCCCTGACGTGCCCATTCTTTCTCAGTCTCTCACTCTCTTTCTCTCTCTCAGTGTCTGCTTGAAAATAAACAAATAAAAAGGGCTGGAGAGATGGCACTTGCCTGCAAAGCCAAAGGATCCTGGTTCAACTCTCCAGGACCCGTGTAAGCCAGATGTACAAGGGGCACATGCATCTTGCAGTGGCTGGAGGTCCTGGCATGCCCATTCTCTCTCTTTCTCTCAAATAAATAAATAAAATGTATTAAAAGAAGAAAAGAAACAAATAAAAATTAGGGCTGGAAAGATGGTTTAGTGGTTAAGGTGCTTGCTTGCTCGTGAAGCCTAAGAAACCAGGTTCACTTCCCCAGTACCCACGTAAGCCAGACGCACATGGTGGAACATGCATCTGGAGTTTATATGCAGTGGCTAGAGGCCCTGGTGTGCCTGCCCATTCTCTCTCTCTCACTATCTGTCTCTTTCTCTGTCTCTCAAACAAACAAACAAATAAATAAATAAATAAATAAAATTAGAAAAGAATGGGAAACCTTGCTGTCTGCTTCAACAAGACAAGTGAAGGAAATTAAGACAAAAAATTATGTGGCAGAATTTTATATTCCTTCACACACACACACACACACACACACACGTGCACACGTTATATATGATCAATCAAATTAAAACTGATTAGGAAAGCTACACATTTTTAGCATATAAAACTTTCAAAAAAATCCAACCTTGAGGAAAATGCAATGAGACTTCATATAGTTACACTTTATACTTTCTTATAGTTCAAAGTGTTTCCAAGGATTTTTTTTAATATTTCTGATATATAGGAATCTAGATGTTATGTTATTTCTCAGATGCAGTAAAGTATTCAGATAGTTTTCTATAAAGGGCTGGCACTGGAAAACAAAATCTCCAAGCACTTCACGTTGCCTGACACATAATAAGTGCTCCTTCTATATTTATAGACACAGCAAGAAAACTGGGTGCTATGAATTAGCATCCCAGTAAAACTAGGCATCAGGAGCACCTCCCATTTGTGGAACCTGAAAATTAGACAATTTGGGGAGCCCAATTTTAAAAAGGGCTTTAGAAATTATGCATATAAAATTAGCCATTTTAATTCGAAAGCAAATATTTGAATGATAAAATAAACCACTATAATTATCTTTCCCTCTTTTTAGAGGTGTAATTATCAAATTAAAATTAAATATGGTTGTTGTTTACATTATATTTACATATATGTATATACGAATATGGTTACCACAAGCCAGCTAATTAAGCTATCTATGCATTTCACAGTGTGTGTGTGTGTGTGTGTGTGTGTGTGTGTGCTGTGTATAATATTTATTTATTTGACAGGGTCTCATCTAACTCCGACTAGACTCCAACTCAATATATTACTGAGGATGACCTTGAACTCCTGGTCCTCCTGCCTCCACCTCCTGAATGCTGGGATTACAGGTGTCTGCCCCACTCCACCACTCCACCGGGATGGAATCCGGGCTTCATGCATGCTAGGCATGCACCCTACCAACTGAGCTTCAACCCCAGTCCCATGTACGATATTTAAAGATACTTGGAGCATACTTTTCTTTGTCAAATGATAGTTTTGGCCATAGAATTTTTCATTTTGTCATAATCAATAAAAACAATCTACCAAGGGCTGGAGAGATGGCTTAGAGGTTAAGGTGCTTGCCTGCAAGGCCAAAGGACCTGGGTTCGGTTCCCCAGGACCCACGTAAGCCAGATGCACAAGGTGGCGCATGCATCTGGAGTTCATTTGCAGTGGCTGGAGGCCCTCACACACTCATTCTCTCTCTCTCTCTCAGCCTCTTTCCCCCTCTCAAATAAATAAAAATAAAAATATTTTTTAAAAAGACCTTAAATAAAGATCTACCAAAAATATCCAAAATGAATATGAAGTTCAGGCATACAAAACAGTGTAGATACATTTTTTAGATTGCTATGTTATATTAAATTATATACTTTTGTAATCCAATGACTCGTATCATATATAGAGACACTGATTTTATCATTGGGGTTCTTGTGTTTCAGGTCATTTTGCTTTGTTGGTGGTTAATTTTCATGATATTTTATCTGGAATTGCTGGACTTCACTGGGCCAAAATGTATAAAGTATGTTAGTATACAACTCAGTATATATTCACATCAATAAAATGTGTATACAAACTTTTTATAAAAAAGAAGTTTTTATAACTGTATCTATCACATTGTTGACACACAACTAACAAATTGCTGAGAAGGGAAATGTCTACATATGCTGAACATAACTGATAATTGCAAGAATTTTTCCCTGCCTACCTTCTGGCTTTGTATAGTTCAAATGTTTTCCTTTCACTGCTCAAAAACTACCAATGTTGGGTGTCAAAGGGCATGTTCAGGGCTGGAGAGATGGCTTAGCGGTTAAGACATTTGCCTGCCAAAGCCAAAGAATCCAGGTTCGATTCCCCAGGACCCACGTTAGCCAGATAGATGCACAAGGGGGCGCACGTGTCTAGAGTTCGTTTGCAGTGGCTGGAAGGCCCCAGCATGCCCATTCTCTCTCTCACTCTCTGCATCTTTCTCTCTCAAACAAACAAATAAAACAAATAAACTATATAAAAGGACATGTTTGCAGAATAATTTTACCCCTGGCCCAAGACTTGCCTGTCCTGCTACTAACATAGTGGGGCGGTGGTGGAGAAGGATTCAAGCATCTTTCTAATTTCATATGGTTGGTGTCCCTCCTAAACCCATGCGTTCTGAATGCTTAATCCCCCGCTGGTGACAGTTTGGGAAGTGGAGTCTTGATGGAGGAGGTGTATTGCTGGGGGTTGACCTTGATGGTTGACTAGCTCTAACTTACAAGTGTTAGTTGGCACACTCTCCTGCTGCTGTTGCCCACCTGCTCGTGCCACATGGCGCCCCTGCCACCATGGAGTTTCCCCTCAAGTCTGCAAGCCAAAATAAAGCCTTGCCTCCCGTAAGCCACTTTTGGTTGGCTGCTTTGTGCCAGCAGTGAGAAGGGCACTGCAGTGCCATCTATTTATATTCTTCTAGAACCACACGTTTGATTTTCACGGCCCTGGTATAGATGTCTCTGAATGGTACCAACTGCGATAAGAAGTTCCCTTCTCCAGACTTGCTCCAGCCAAGAGAACTTTACCAATGACTTGGTACCTAATGTTGAAACTGATCTGGGCAGCAGTTAGAGGTATCTTTAGTCTTCTTTTGGGTCGCCTTTCAATAAAGGGAGGCTGGCAACCAGCAGAGATCCCACTTGGGATCTTGATGCAGATGTGTGCAAGAAAAGGATGCTGGGGCTGGAGAGATGGCTCAGTGGTTAAGGCATTTGCCTGCAAAGCCTAGTGGCCTGGGTTTGATTCCTCAGGACCCATGTAAAACAGATGCACAAAGCCACACACGTATCTGGAGTTCATTTACAGTGGCTAGAGGTCCTGGCATGCCCATTCTCTCTGTGTGTCCATATCTCTCTGCTTGTAAATAAATGAATAAACAAACAAATAGTGTGCTGGATTTCATCATAACTTTTCACCTCTTTGCAATGGAACTCTTCATTCCAGACTTGCCATATTGTCTCCCTTTCACAGCTGGGTACCACAACACATTCCTGCAATTCCTGATTTTTCCATCTGGAATGCATAGCCTAGGCCTCCTAATGATTCCATCTTCCTGCCTTAGAGACTGTTAGCTCACCCCGACCTCTAGATCCCACCAGTATAGATGGAGCCTGAATCCTTTGCTCTCTTGGGAACTGAAGTTAAACTACCTTTTCTTTCTTCAACTGATGCAACCTACGAGGGGACTTGTCACCTAAGGCTGGGCATGGCTCTTGTGTCTTCAGTGGTCACTTGAAGTAGCAGGATCCCCTGTGGTTGTTAAGCACTTCTTAGTGGACCCCACAACTGCTTTCCTTAGGCAGATCCCTGAAACTGGGTGTAAGATCCCGGAAAGATGGTGTCAGATCATCTGAACTCACTTTCCTTCCCAGGGTCCTCTCAAAGGCAAATTCTCTCTTTCTACAGCTGCCTCAGACACACACCTTTGCTTCATCTTTTGCTTTGTTAAAATGTGTTTCCTGGGCTGGAGAGATGGCTTAGCGGTTAAGCGCTTGCCTGTGAAGCCTAAGGACCCCGGTTCGAGGCTCAGTTCCCCAGGTCCCATGTTAGCCAGATGCACAAGGGGGCGCACGCGTCTGGAGTTCGTTTGCAGAGGCTGGAGGCCCTGGCACGCCCATTCTCTCTCTCTCCCTCTATCTGTCTTTCTCTCTGTGTCTATCGCTCTCAAATAAATAAATAAAACATTAAAAAAAATTTTAAAAAATGTGTTTCCTTCTGGGCGTGGTGGCCGTGTGTCAACTGCCCAGTTCATTCTGGTAATTTTTTTCATAGTTTCATAAAAATCTGATCAAAGGGGCCTGGAGAGATGTCTTAGTGGCCTATGAAGCCAAAGGACCTAGGTTCGATTTCCTAGGACCCATGTAAAGCCAGATGCACAAGTGGCACATGCATCTGGAGTTTGTAGTGGCTGGAGGTCCTGGTGTGCCCATTCTCTCTCTGTATGTCTCTCTTCTCTCTATTTCTCTGTCTGTTGCAAATAAATAAATTAAAAATTTTAAAAATCTGATCAAAGGGTCTGGAGAAATGAGTCAATGCCCAGGATGTTTGCCCGCAAAGCCTAATGACCTGGGTTTGATTCCCCAGTACCCATGTACAGCTAGATGCACAGTGTCCCATTCTTCTGGAGTTCCTTTGCAGCAGCTGGAGGCCCTGGCATGCCCATTCTCTCTCTCTCTCACTTTGTGGGTCTCACTCTAGCCCAGATTGACCTGGAATTCTCTATGTAGTCTTAGGGTGGCCTCGAACTCATGGTGATCCTCCTACCTCTGCCTCCCATGTGCTGGGATTAAAGGTGTGCGCCACCATGCCTGGCTCTTTCTCTGTGATTGCAAATAAATAAAAATATGTAAGAAGATAAAAATAAATCTGATCAAGACCTACTGCTTTTTAAATAAAATATTTATTTGAGAGAGAGAAAGAGATAGGGGAAGAAGGAGAGATAGATAGATAGATAGATAGATAGATAGATAGATAGATAGACAGACAGAGAGAATGGGCATACGCCTGGGTCTTCAGCCACTGCAAATGAACTCCAGATGCATGTACCATCTTTTGCATCTGGCTTACGTGGCTTCTGGGGAATCAAACCTGGGTCCTTAGGCTTTGCAGGCAAGTGCCTTATCCACTAAGCCATCTCTCCAGCCCATACTGCTTTTGTTTTTCATGACTCACTCTCTCATGGTCTCTATTCCAGTGGAAACACTGTGCAGCCACTTCTGCTGTGTGAAGGACTTTAATTCTGGCCTGGAGGACGTCACCTTCGTCAGAAAGCAGCTCTGAACTGTAGGCCCTCACATCTAGTTCTTTGTGAGCAATTAGGACTTCACAGAGGTGATCACACCTCCCAGGCAGTTCCCCATGTGCTTCTGGTCTATGGACTCCTAAGGCTTTGCTTCCCAGCCCTGGAACGGAAAAGGCAGATTGAGGAAGACTGTTGCTAGGAAGATGGCTCTTCTGTAAACACAGAGGCTTATTTTCTTGGCCTTTCCCTTATATATATATATATTTTTTTTTTCTGTTGTAATTTTCTCTATTGCCCTGCACAGCTTCCAGGAGAAGAAAGCTTTTCACTGTACTGCGTATTGGTTCTTTCTCCTGTGTCTTTCTCCTCTGCATCAAGCGTTTTAAAGAAAATGCTTATTTGTGCTGGAGAGATGGCTTAGAGTTCAAGATGCTTCCTATGAAGACTAAAGACCCAGGTTCAATGCTCCAGCACCCACATAAGCCAGATGCACAGGGTGGCACCTGTGTCTGGAGTTCTTTTACAGTGGCTAGAGTCCTCCTTTCTCTCCCTCTGTGTGCCTTAGCCTCTCTCTCTGTCTCTACTAAATAAATATATTTTATTTTATTTATTTTATATGTTTATATACTTATTTAATTTTTATATTTATATTTATTCATATTTATATTTTTTATTTATATATTTTTTTTAGAGCGACAGACAGAGAGAAAGAGGCAGAGAGAGAGAGAGAGAGAGAGAGGAGAGTGGCCGCGCCAGGGCTTCTAGCCACTGCAAATGAACTCCAGACGATTGCGCCCCTTGTGCATCTGGCTAACGTGGGTCCTGGGGAATCGAGCCTCAAACCGGGGTCCTTAGGCTTCACAGGCAAGCACTTAACCGCTAAGCCATCTCTCCAGCCCTTATTTATATTTTTTAAAAAATACTTTATTTATTTATGAGAGAAAGAGAGAGGGAGAGAATGGGTGCTCTAGGGTCTCCTGCCAATGCAAATAACTCCAGATGCATGTGGCACTTTGTACGGCTGGCTTTATGTAAGTTCTGAGGAATGGAACCCATGCCATCAGGCCATGCTTTGCAAGCAAGCACCTTTAACCCTGAAATCATCTCTCCAGCCCCCTCAGGCATACTTAAAAAAATATTTGTTTATGGGCTGGAGAGATGGCTTAGCGGTTAAGCGCTTGCCTGTGAAGCCTAAGGACCCCGGTTCGAGGCTCGGTTCCCCAGGACCCATGTTAGCCAGATGCACAAGGGGGCGCACGCATCTGGAGTTTGTTTGCAGAGGCTGGAGGCCCTGGTGCGCCCATTCTCTCTCTCCCTCTATCTGTCTTTCTCTCTGTGTCTGTCATTCTCAAATAAATAAATTTTAAAAAATATTTGTTTATGTATTTATTTGCAAGGAGAGAAAGAGAGAGAGATAGAGAGAATGGACATATCATGGCATCTAGCCTCTGCAAACAAACCCTAGATATATGTACCACTTTGTGCATTTGGCATTACGTGGGGATTAGGGAATTGAACCCAGGTTGTTAGGCTTTGCATGTAAGAGCCTTAACCGCTGAGCCATCTCTCCATCCCATACCTTTCATTTTCGTAATCTAGCTAAAATCCATCCTTTCAAAAGGCTCCTTATCAATCACCTCTCCTAGGAAGCGTTCCCTGCTGCGCCCCAAATCTGGATGATTCTATCCAGCATGCTCTCCTGACCCCACACCTTCCCTCTACCATGACACCTGCAGTGACACCTGCTGTCAACTCATTTGGGCTCCAGACAGCTGCATCATGTGGAGAGAGGAGCCACGTCTTTCATCCTTGTATCTCAGAATGTGGTACCCATTAAATACCCATGTTTGTCAAATAAATAAATGAGATTTATTGACGTTTTGTCATCAAAGTACTCCAGACCTTAGTGATCTCAGGTCTTCATCATGTTCTGTACCAACTGATTGGATATCGATCTCTTGCCATTGCTTTATGTTTAAAAGAAGAAAACCTTTTGGAAACATGACGTGCAGCTGTAAAACAACAAAAACAGATTCTGTGAGCCGTACATTCATAAACAGCAGCCTCATTATTTTGTAATCATCCTTCGTAACGGAAAATTTGAAATGACTGAGTTGTAGTCAGACTTGGTCAAGTGCTTCAACCGTCATAACAGTGTGTTAATAATATAAAGCCAATAGTTTCAATCAAAACGTTGGAAAGAAGCAAGCTGGTCTGGATAACTTTGAATAAATATTAATTTAATTTTTTAATTTTTTTTGGCAGTAGAATACATGAGATCAAATCTAGGTTCCTGTGCATGTGAGACAAGTGGTCTTCCAACTGACCTACATACCCAGCCCCCAAATAATAATTGGTTTCATGTATGTTATAATGTTGCCAGTTTCTTCCCATATCTCAAACTTCAGTTTCTATTTATTAGTGAAATATATACCTGTATTTCTTTTTTATATTAATTAATTAATTAATTATTTGAGAGTGACAGACACACACACAGAGAGAGAGAGAGAGAGAGAGAGAGAGAGAGAGAGAATGGGTGCATCAGGGCCTCCAGCCACTGCAAACGAACTCCATATGCATGCGCCCCCTTTTGCATCTGGCTTACGTGGGTCCTTGAGGAATCAGCCTTGAACCGGGATCCTTAGGCTTCATAGGCAAGCGCTTAACCACTAAGCCATCTTTCCAGCCCCTCTATACCTGTGTTTCTTGAGACATTCACTATTGACTAAACCTGCCATATATATAAGTCTTCTATATATTTACTCAATTCACAGAAGGTTTTGGAATGTTTTATATTTTAATTGTACCAGTAATCTATCTTTCTTCCTTCATTTCCTTTTTCTTTCCTTCCTTTCTTCCTTCTTTCTTTCTTTTCTTTTTTTCTATGACAGAAAGGAGAAAAAGAGAGAGAGAGAAAGAGACAGAGAACGGGCATGCCAAGGCCCTTTGCCACTGTAAATGAACCACAGAAGCATGTGGCTCTTTGTGCATCTGGCTTTAACATGGGTACTGGGAAATTGAACATAGGCCAATAAGCTTTCCAAGCACTAAGCAAGCCATATCTCCAGCCCCTCATTTGTTTTTTTTTTTTTTTAAAGAAAGATTATTCTATTTTATTTTATTTATTTATTTGAGAGCAAGAGATAAAGAGGCAGAGACAGAGAGAATGGGCATTACAGGGCCTCCAGCCACTGCAAATGAACACCAGATACATGCGCCATCTTGTGCATCTGGCTTACATGGGTCTTGGGGAACTGAGCCTTGAACCGGGGTCCTTAGGCTTTACAGACAAGTGCCTAACCACTAAGCCATCTCTCCAGGCCCGTTTTTTTTTTTTTTGAGAGAAAGAGGTATAAAGAGAGACAGAGAGAGAGAGAAAGAGGCATGCCAGCGCCTTCAGTGGCTGCAAATAACCTGCAGACATGTGTGCCCCCCTGCACGCTTGCATCACTGTGCACCTGGCTTATGTGGGATCTGGAGATTCGAACATGACTTCTTAGGCTTTGCAGGCAAGTGCTGTAACTGCTAAGCCATCTCTCTAGCCCCTCATTCAACAAATATTGTAAAGTCTTACATAAATTCAGAAGGCATTGCTGTAACTAGCTCTGGAGGAACAAAGGGTCAGTATGGTCCTGACTTCATATAAAAATCATAATTTCGTTAGAGAGGTAAGATACACAGGCATGACATGCTTAGCATCAACTCTGAAATTTAATACCACTGTAAGATACAAATATAAGAAATATCCTGGGGGCTGGAGAGATGGCTTAGTGATTAAGGTACTTGCTGGTAAAGCCAAAGGACCCAGGTTTGATTTCCAGTACCCATGTAAAGTTGGATGCACAAGGGGGCACATGTCTGGAGTTTGTTTGCCGTGGCTAGAGGCCCCGGCATGGCCATTCTCTTTCTCTCTCTCGGTCAAATAAATAAATAAATAAATAAGCAAATAAGAAATGTCCTCTGACTAAGTCACATCTCCTTTGGTTTTCTCTGGTTTCCGGTTACATTCTCCCAAGGAAGTTGGGATGTGCTAGAAAGAAAATCTGTCACTAAATAGGGGCAAATTACTAGTCTCATATGCTAAATATATATCATAGAGTTACGAAAAAGTGTAAAATATATAAAAGCATGTAAAAAATAACAGTACAAAATTTTCCTGTCCCCCAAGCATGGTGGCACACGCCTTTAATCCCAGCACTTGGGAGGCAGAGATAGAAGGTTCACCATGAGTTCGAGGCCACCTTGAGACTACATAATAAATTCCAGGTCAGCCTGGACTAGAGTGAGACCCTACCTCGAAAAAAAAATTTTTTTTTCCTGTCCCTTCCCTTCCTTTCTGTCAAGCCTCAACAAGAGGGAAGGCCCCTATGTTCTCCTTCCTCCTGGGTACAAAATGCTCAAAATGTCACAGGCAAGCTGAGTAATGACAGTCCCTTACAAAGCAGGTAGGGAGAAAGTCTACACATGGAACACTGGAGGAGGATCCGTGAGAACCTTCTTTTCATCTTTCATGGGGACAGAGAGTTGAAATAGGAATTAAACACAGCTTAGGTTAAAGAAAGCTTCCAAGAACCCAGGGTCTACTGCCCTTCCCCCCTCCCCCCCCCCCCCGCCCCGTTCACAAAACCATTTCTTCCATCAATGTTAACCAACAACTGTCACCCAGAAGCGTGCGCTGACAGTGACAGAAAGGAAGCCACCAGTTTGGGCTGTGAATGAAAATGCAAGGTAACATTTTCTACTGCATTCTGCTGTAGCTGAGATCTGAGACCACTGGCATCCAGGCTAGGCCTGGCAAGGGGCTTGATCCTTAAAGAACTTCCTGCTCTGAGAGACAAAGCAACTCTTCTGTAACAACTGCTTACAGACTGTGCCCAACCATTTCTTGAATCCATACCTTATAATTCTTTTCTTGCTGTTGTCATCAATCCTGGGCTGTTATTCCATGATCCTTACCTAGCCTAATCCCACCATTTTTTTTTTCGAGGTAGGGTTTCACTCTAGCCCAGGCTGACCTGGAATTCACTATGTAGTCTCAGGGTGGCCTCGAACTCATGGCGATCCTCCTACCTCTGCCTCTCAGTGATGGGATTAAAGGCGAGAGCCACCACGCCAGGATTCCAACTTTCAAAGACTTCCTTTGACCAGTGTTCTACTTCTCAATAAATCCTGACCTTGTACAACCTCTCTCCCTCCCTCCCCCTCCCCACCTTCCTTCCAAGGCAATTGGGGCTGTTTAAGTGTTACTTTCCTTAAGCAAATTGAGAGAATTTAGCTTTGTTTTAGCAGGTTGTATTGATGACACTTGGTAGGAAAAAAAAAGTTGATAGAGTCAGTCAAGAGAACTGATGTAGCTGAGAGAATGCAGATATTAATATCTGTTGGCTTATTATCACTTTTTAAAAATATAGTTTATTTGTTTGAGAGAGAGTGAGACAGAGAATGGGCACACCAGGGCCTCCAGCCACTGCAAATGAACCCCAGATGCATGTGCTTCCTTGTGCATCTGGCTTACGTGGGTCCTGGGGACTTGAACCGGGGTCCTTTGGCTTTGCAGGCTGTAATAGTCAGGGTTCTCTAGAGGAACAGAACTGCTAGAATGAATTATTTTAAAAAGGAATTTATTGGATTAGCTTACGGTAGTCCAATAGCAATTGCAGGCCCAAGAATTAAGGAACCCAGAAGCTGCTCAGTCCATGTGGCCAGGTGCCTCAGCAAGTCTCAATCCAGCACTGAAGGCCTGGAGGCTTCCTCAGGAGCCGTTGGGTTTTGAACCATGGGTCTCCAGTGGACACTGGTCTTCAGTCCGCATTGGTTTTTAATCCATGCTGGAAGGCAGAGAGCAGCTCCGGCACCAAGTGGGAAGAAGGAAGGGGCTCCTTTCACCCCAAGCTTCCTTATATAAAACCCCCTCTGAGCGGGGCTCCCTGCTCTGGGGGATGGGCTCATTCTGGGGCAAGGACTTCCTTCTTCAGTTAATCCTTCTTGGAAGCAACCTCAAGGATCCACCCAAAAGGGATTTCTGTAGATTACTAAACAGATCAACACCTTAACTATCAGGCAAATGCCTTAACTTCTAAGCGATCTTCTCCAGCACCCTTATTATCTTTTTTTTTTTTTTAAATTATTTGCTTTGGGTTGTATTGTTTATGACCTAAATGACCATTATCAAGTTACTTAACCTCTCTGGACAGTGAGAAAAAGAACATCTTTTAAAATTTACTTAATGAGCTGGAGAGATGGTTTAGTGGTTAAGGCACTTGCTGGCAATGCCAAAGGACCCTGGTTCAGTTCCCTAGTACCACATAGAGCCAGTTGCACAAGGTGGCACATGCATCTGGAGTTTGTTTTCAGTGGCTAGAGACCCTGGCATCTCTTCTCATTCTGTCTGTCTCTTAAATAAATAAGTAAGTAAATTAAATTTACTGGGCTAGAAAGAAGACTTAGTAGCTAAGGTGCTTGCCTGTGAAGCCCAAGGACCCATGTTTCACTCTCCAGATCCCACGTAAACCAGATGCACAAAAGGTGAGGCAAACGCAAGGTCGCACATGCCCACTAGGTGGCCCAAACATCTGGAATTTGCTTGCAGTGGTTGAAGCCCTGGCACACCAATACTCTCTCTCTCTCCAAAAAATAAAAAATAAATAAAAATAAATTTATTGATTGACTTCTTCATTTCTTTTTGCAGAAAGAAGATTTACAAATATTTTTTTTTTTTTTGTTTTGTTTTGTTTTTCGAAGTAGGGTCTCACTCTGGCTCAGGCTGACCTGGAATTCACTATGTAGTCTCAGGGTGGCCTCGAACACTCGGCGATCCTCCTACCTCTGCCTCCCCAGTGCTAGGATTAAAGGCGTGTGCCACCACGCCCGGCTACAAATATTTTATTTATATATTTACTTATTTGAGAGGGAGAGAGGGACAGAGAAAGAAGAGAGAGAAAGAGAGAGAAAATGGGTGTGTCAGGACCTCAAGCCACTGCAAATGAGCTCCAGATGCATGTGCCATGTTGTGCATCTGGCTTACCTTGGTACTGTGGAATCAAACCTGGATCCTTAGGATTCACAGGCAAGTGCCTTAACCGCTAAGCCATCTCTTTAGCACCTGGACACAAGAGTTTTTTTGATACTTCCCTTGTACCACAGGATCATTACAAGATAAGAAAATGACCTTTGGGGCTGGAAACATGGCTTAGTGGTTAAGGCACTTTTGCTGGAGAAGCCTAAGGACCCAGGTTTGATTCCCCAGTCCTGACCACGTAAGCCAGACGCACAAGGTGGCACATGCATCTGGAGCTCATCTGCAGTGGCTAGAGGCCCTGGTGTGCCTATTCTCTCTCTCTCTCTACCTCTTTTTCTCTCTCAAATATATACATTCTTTTTAAAGGTCCAGCAAGAAAATTACCCCTGTCAAAGTGATTTGCCATCTGAAAACTCCCTCCTATGTGTAAGATAAGATAGGTTTATATACAGAAAGCTATAGGTCTCATTATTCAGCACCAACTATAGGATCAGAAAATACATGGTGATGCCATCCTCTCTAGGGTTTAAAGTAGACATTTACTGGGGTTCAGACAATGATGACTCAAAAACTGGTGCTCTGACATGGTGAAGGGCCTTTGCAGCTGCCTCAGAATCGAGTTCCCTCTAACCTTGTTTTGTTTCTCCCCCTCAGGAGCAGGGAATTCTGGGGAGAATCCCTTACCCGCCAGAGTGCTGGACCTGTCAAATGAGGCACTGTCATCTTTTATCCTGTCCCTAGAATTTCATTATCTATGATAGCAGAGAAGAGGAGCGTGACACAGTTAGACAGTCGTTGTCAACATAAGGTGTCTCTCTGGCTTTATTAATCCGGGTACTTAATGAAATACCAGAGCTAATTAACTCACAAAGAGACAAGGTTTATTTGGCTCATGGTTCTACTCAAAAATTGGGCAGCTTTTCTCTCTGGGCCTCTG
This sequence comes from Jaculus jaculus, assembly GCF_020740685.1. Taxonomy (NCBI): domain Eukaryota; kingdom Metazoa; phylum Chordata; class Mammalia; order Rodentia; family Dipodidae; genus Jaculus; species Jaculus jaculus. Next base: position 22,653,098 of record NC_059112.1, on the reverse strand, counting down.
GCAGGGGTAGTGTGAACCAGAAAGTGGAAGGAAAGGTTAGAACAGCTCCCACAATCGTCTTGGGAGCAGGTTGCAAGTGATCTAAGGATCTACCAGAGCTCCTTCCGCTGCAAATGAACTCTAGATGCGCGCCCCCCCTTGTGCGTCTGGCTTATGGGGGTCCCAGGAATCTAGCCTGGGTCCTTAGGCTTCGCAGTCAAATGCCTTAAGTCTCTCTAGCCAGCGAGAACAAGCTTTTAACGCATGGACCATTGATGTCAACTCATGCAAACTGAGGAGCATCATTCACAAGATGATGTCTGTCCCCTGGGTCTCCATCCCTGTGAAGTGGGAAATTTAATCTTCAATGATTTGGTCCTTCTTTGAGGTTCATGTGTTATGAATTCAGTGTTTATGCATATAAGTTAATTTTTATGCTTTTTCTACCTTAATCTTTCAGTAGCCAGATTATTTCATAGAGTAAAATTACTGAATGTTGTAGGGAAAAAGAGAAAAAAAAATTAAACTTCCCTATGCATTGGTACTGAGGTGCAGAACTCATTCCCACAGCAGGCCTGATGTTCTGGGGATTTTTAAAAATTTTGTTTATTTTTATTTATTTATTTGAGAGTGACAGAGAGAGAGAGAGAGAGAGAGAGAGAGAGAGAGAGAGAGAGAATGGGTGCACCAGGGCCTCCAGCCACTGCAAATGAACTCCAGACGCGTGCGCCCCCTTGTGCATCTGGATAATGTGGGTCCTGGGGAACCGAGCCTCGAACTGGGGTCCTTAGGCTTCACAGGCAAGTGCTTAACTGCTAAGCCATCTCTGCAGCCCCTTCTGGGACTTCTTGACACAGCATTCTGGTGATCTGGGTAGGCAGTCATGACTGCCATTTATAAAAACTTTTTTATTGACGACTTCCATACATATTGTTAGGTGGGTCCTGCTCAGAACAAGGGACAGAACACGATGGCCATTCCCTCCAGTAACCCCACCACCACATTCCTGGGCATGATCTGGACCAGCACTTCCAACACTCCCCTGCAGGCCAAGGGCTGGTCCCTCCCTCCCCCCAGTTGGGATCCTATAAGGAGACCTCTGCTTCCTCCCGTCCTTGAAATAGTGACTTTCCTCAGCCTGCCCCTGGCTCCTAGCTAAACATGTCATCTCCCCCGCCCTTCCCTTTAAAAGATCTCCATCTTAGGTCCTGGATGCGACTTCTCTGGCCTCACATTTTGGGACCAGTGAACCTAGCAGAGGGCTGTGCCAATAAACCTGATCTAGCTTTACTGATCTGGTCTGATCTGGTTCCTTGCGTCAGTCAAGCCTTTCACATATAAATAATATGTCATGATATTGCCTTCTCTTTTCCTGTCCCCGAATGACCTCTCCACTGAATCCCTTTCTTTCCAGCAAATCTCTGTTCTATTTATTTATTTATTTGTCGAGGTAGCGTCTCACTGAAGGCCAGGCTGACCTGGAATTCACTATGGAGTCTCGGTGTGGCCTCGAACTCACAGTGATCCTCCTACCTCTGCCTCCCGAGTGCTGGGATTAAAGGCGTGCGCCACCACGCCCGGCTCACAAGCTACTTTTTTTTTTTTTTTTTTTTTGGTTTTTCGAAGTAGGGTCTCACTCTAGCCCAGGCTGACCTGGAATTCACTATGGAGTCTCAGGGTGGCCTCGAACTCACGGTGATCCTCCTACCTCTGCATGCTGAGTGCTGGGATTAAAAAACCCGTCTTGTCATCCTGGCTGTCTACCTGCCAGACCCTGTGGTAGCATTTTCCTAGGTGCCGTCATCATGACAAACTGATATAGAAGATGTTGTTGTCCCCGCTTTCCAGATAAGGAACCCAAGGCCTAGAGAAATTAAATAACATAAGGTTTGTAATCTGCCGAAATCAGAAACTCACTCTGAACCCAGTTTATCTTTCCTCATACCATATTTTATTCACATAACGGTCATTTATTGATTATGCATCAAGTGACTTGATGCAGAATAGGTTGATAAGTTCTGTGTTGACTTACCCGCGTGTTGAGCGACCTTCGCATTGAGGAAAATTCTTACCACCTGCATCTTTGTCTTTGGTTCTGTGGTTGTTTTACGGGTAGCCAGAGAATGAAATGGACTCAAGACAAATGATCAAGAGAAAAGCAGGCAAATTTAATGCACGCTGCACACCGCAGGGGGAGCCCTTGGAACAGGATGAAGACCAAAGAACTGGGTGGCAAACCTAGGTGATTTTATGTAAGGTTGGGAGGCTGGGGAGGAGGTTCAGTGGGTAAAACTTGCCGGGCAAGAGTGAGGACCCGAGTTGGGATCCTCAGCACACCTATTTATGCTGGGCAGGTGTGGCAGCCAGCCTGTAATCCCAGTGTTTAGAAGGCAGAGACAGGCTCCCTGGGGCTCTGAACTCTGGGCTTAAGTCAGAGGCCCAATCTTAACACATCAGGTGGAGAGCAATTGAGGAAGAAGACACCTGATGTCATCCTCTGGCCTCTACATGCACACACCAATGTGTACACACATGCTTGAACACACATGTGAACATACACCATACATGCACACCGTACACAAACAGAAATTTGAGAAAAATTAGACTGGGCAAAGAGAAGCACTTTGCAGGAGAAACTAAACTGTGCTTGGAGGTCAAGTAAAGATAAAAGTTATTTTAGTGAGGTCTTTGTTTTTGTCTCGTCTTGTCTTTTATGATAAGAATGTTACTTTTGGGGCTGGAGAGATGGCTTAACGGCTAAGGTGCTTGCCTCCAAAGCCAAAGGATCCAGGTTCGATTCCCAGTACCCATGTAAACCAGATGCACAAGGTGGTGCATGCTTCTAGAGTTCGTTTGCCCTGGTGTGCCCATTCTTTCCCCCTCTCTCAAATAAATAAACAAAAATAAATACATATGTTAAAAATAATGTTACTTCTGGCTTCAGGAGGATATTTTTCATATGAGTGTTTTGTCTCTTGTTTTCAGGAATCAAAAGTGGAGGGCCAGAGGATGCTTCTTCCCTCTATTGTTTAAATTTTTTTTCCTTTACCTTAAAATATTCTTTTTTGTTAAAAGTGGCAAATTTGGGGGTAGCAGAGTCTCCCATTCTCATTGCGTTCCTGGGAAAATCCTGTAGGGGCTGTGTTCTCCGAATTCACAGAATGAATTCCCAAGTAACAAACACAAGTAGACAGAGATGCTGGTCACAGGCGTCCAGGACAAGCAGATGTAGACTCTGGTCACCCGCTCCCATCCACTCTCACCAGTGAGCTTTGCTGCTCCCAGAGCTGCAGACAGAAGCTGATGTCCTTGTGTGAGAGCTTTCTGCCTGCAACACCTTCCCCAGCCAAAGCGGCACTTCTGTAATAGAGACAATGACTGTCTGTTCTGAAGGAACCAGATAACCTTGACTGGAATAAATGAATGTGAATATTGATGGAGCAATTTGAGCTTTATTGATTTCAAGTCGCTGGATTCTTAGCTCATAAATAGGTGTAAAGGTTTCTTGTAAATAAGACTACAGAATGTTTGTTGTTTTTTTTTTTTAAATTTTAAACCTTAACAACCCCAGGGGAATCTGGGAATTCTTGTTTATAAGTCAAGTCCTGTTGATAAAGAAATTAGTGTGGCCTATGGCTTTGTGGTCCTGGATCTTAGGTAATAACTGAGTTCAAAACCTCTATGTGGGCCAGGCGTGGTGGCGCATGCCTTTAAGCCAGCACTTAGGAGGCAGAGGTAGGAGGATCACTGCAAGTTCAAGGCCAGCCTGAGACTACATGGTGAATTCCAGGTCAGCCTGGGCTAGACTGAGACCCCACCTTGAAAAACCACCACACCAACTTCTATGTGGGTCTGAAGGGAAGTGACCCATTAGTAAAGTGCTTGCTATGCAAGTGTGAGGACAGGAGTTCAGACTCATCACCTATGCAAATGTTGGGTGGGCTTGGGAGCCTCCTGCAATGGCAGTGTGTGTGGGGGGAGACAGGGAAGCCCCCGGGCCAGCTGCATGGCTAGAATAGCTGAGTCAGGGAGCTCTGGGTTCAAGTAAGAAACCCTCACTCAGTAAGTAAAGAGTCAACGAGGAAGAAACCTGATGTCAGCGTCTGGCATTCACACATGCACACTCACCCACACGTGTGCACACACTCAACGCACACCACGTGCACATGCAAAAATAAAAATGAAAGACCTCTAGGTAGCCACAGAGACAGTTCTGAGCAGAAGACAAGATGACTCCTCATTGGGACGTGAAAATCTGCAAAAGAATTCTCAGTGTACAAAGGGGTTGTGGAAGGAGCCATACTGAATATATATATGTATTTAATTGGTTGTTTATTTACGGGAAGGAGGGGGTTGCAGTTCTGAAATTTCCACTTTACACTGGATCAAGTACAATGACCAAAGACAAGTGTGCAAATCATAATACATAGGATTCGGCTTTTTTTTGGCTTGTTTGTGTTATGCGGTGTGTGTGCGGAGTGTGCACGTGTATGTGCCCATGTGGTGCCTCATGCGCTCGCCTGCAGTGGTGCAGCAGTGTGTGTTTGCCTGCAGTGGTGCAGTGTTGCTCAGTTGCCTGCAGTGGCGCAGTGGAGCAGTGGTGTGTGGTTGCCTGCAGTGGCGCGTGTTTGCCTGCAGTGGTGTGCGGTTGCCTGCAGTGGTGCAGTGCTGTGTGTTTGCCTGCAGTGGCGCAGTGGCGCGTGTTTGCCTGCAGTGCTGTGTGTTTGCCTGCAGTGGCGCGTGTTTGCCTGCAGTGGTGTGCGGTTGCCTGCAGTGGTGCAGTGCTGTGTGTTTGCCTGCAGTGGCACAGTGGTGCAGTGTTGCTCAGTTGCCTGCAGTGGCGCAGTGGCGCGTGTTTGCCTGCAGTGGTGCACAGTTGCCTGCAGTGGTGCAGTGCTCTGTGTTTGCCTGCAGTGGTGCAGCGTTGCTCAGTTGCCTGCAGTGGTGCAGTGGTGTGTGGTTGCCTGCAGTGGTGCAGTGGTGTGTGGTTGCCTGCAGTGGTGCAGTGGTGTGTGGTTGCCTGCAGTGGTGCGCACTCGCCTGCAGTGGTGCAGTGTTGCTCAGTTGCCTGCAGTGGCGCAGTGGCGCGTGTTTGCCTGCAGTGGTGCAGTGGTGTGTGTTTGCCTGCAGTGGTGCAGCGTTGCTCAGTTGCCTGCAGTGGTGCAGTGGTGTGTGTTTGCCTGCAGTGGTGCAGCGTTGCTCAGTTGCCTGCAGTGGTGCAGTGGTGTGTGTTTGCCTGCAGTGGTGCAGTGTTGCTCAGTTGCCTGCAGTGGTGCAGTGGTGTGTGGTTGCCTGCAGTGGTGCACACTCGCCTGCAGTGGTGCAGTGTTGCTCAGTTGCCTGCAGTGGCGCAGTGGCGCGTGTTTGCCTGCAGTGGTGCAGTGGTGTGTGTTTGCCTGCAGTGGTGCAGTGGTGCGTGTTTGCCTGCAGTGGCGCAGTGGTGCAGTGGTGTGCGCTCGCCTGCAGTGGTCTCTCAGCCCCCCTCCGGCCCTGGTGCTTGCGCAGGAAGTGCTCTTTACTGTTGAGCGTCCCTCCAGTCCTCTGCGTCTGTTCTCACTCAACCATCCACATCCACAATGAAGTCACTGTGCTTATGCAGCATCCTTTGCTTTCAAGATGCGTTTCCAATGGCATCCTTTGTCCATCATTGGAAATGATGTCCCAAGGAGACCAACAAAGTCACATTCCGGATCATGTGTGAAAGTGGGATGAGGCTGGGTGTGCATCGGCAGGTCTCAGACACATGGTCAGAGTAACAGGAGTGTGGAAACATCAGTTCACCCAGCCGTCCACGCACCCACGCACCCACCAAGCGTGTGTTGAGTGCCAGGCTCATTCAAGCAGATAAGCAAAACCCAAGTCCCCGACTGAGACGCTCACATCTCGTTCGGGAGAAGGGAAAACTGTCATGCAAGCAAATGGAGCCTCCTTGGTGCAGTGGTGTTAATTAGGTATCCCCCATACGTGCATGTGCTCTGAATGTTCAGCTCCCAGGTGATGGCAACTTGGCACTCAGAGCCTTGTAGGAGGGGGTGTTAGACCGGGCCCCCTTTCGCCAGAGTTCAGCGCACTCTCGCTGCTGTTTCCCACCTGCTGTGGCGGAACATCAAGAATATAATTGAAAGTAAATACTTTCCGTCCATCAGCTGCTTCTGGTCGTGTGCTTTGTCTCAGCAACAAGGAGGTAATCGCAACACCTGGTATCCACATAGAGTCTTTGAAAAAGGATACTGGATTACATGTTTCCCACAGGGGAAAGCTGTACTTTTGGTGGAAAAATAATGGTGTGTCCCCCTTCTACCAAAAATTCTAAAAGCCTTCTTCAAGAACCTTTTAAAATATTTGGAAGTATCTGTAAGACTACATACTACAGATATCGGGTTTACTATAAGATATTTTAGACACTGATTATCTGTTTTCATAAGACTTACTGAACACCTTATGGAGTCGTACAATCCATTGAAGGGATAGGAAGGTATAGGCTATAAATCAAACTGTACTCCTATTGTAAGGAACATGGCCTCAGTGGTCCCTCTGTTTGAGGCTATCGATCACCTGTACACTGCGTTTATGAAGATTGGAATCGGAGTGTGTCAAGTCCATTGAAACTTTCTGGAACGAGAAGTACTTTAGGGCTGGGAGATTGCTCAGTGTTGAAGAGCATGTGCAGCTTAAGTGTGAAGCCTGGGAGGTCCTGAGACCCCCTGAGTGTGATTCCTGAGAACCCACATAAAAAGCTGGGCAAGTTTTGGGGTGCACGACTTTAATCCCAGCACTCAGGAGGATCACCATGAGGAATTTCAGGCCACCCTGAGACTACATAGTGAATTCCAAATCAGCCTGGGCTAGAGTAAGACCCTCTATCAAGAAAGAAAGGAAGGAAGGAAGGAGGGAAGGAAGGAAGGAAGGAAGGAAGGAAGGAAGGAAGGAAGGAAGGAAGAAAAAGGAAGAAAAGCCGGGCATGGTGGTGCATGCCTTTAATCCCAGTACTCAGTAGGCAGAGATAGGAGGATCACCAAGAAATTGAGGCCACTCTGAGAGTACATAGTGAATTCCAGGTCAGCCTGAGCTAGAGTGAGACCCTACCTAGAAAAACAAACAAAAAGAAAGTGAGCAAGCAGAAGCTGGCATACCATTCAAGACTATAGCCCCAGTCCTGAAGGGGTGGAGACTGGAGAGTTGCTCAGGCTTGCTGAAGGAGAACCAGCAGCTCTGGGGTGAGGGGCGACACGAGCCATAGAAAAGACACATGAAGGTCGTCCTTGGCATGTGCATGCATGTGCAAGGTGTGAACACATTTGTATATGCACAAGTGCACACGATACACCACAGCACTCCACATGCTCCACACACGTGTGACTGTGCACACGGCTCACCACAGCACTCCACACGCTGCACACATGTGTGACTGTGCACACGGCTCACCACAGCACTCCACATGCTCCACACACGTGTGACTGTGCACATGGCTCACCACAGCACTCCACATGCTCCACACACGTGTGACTGTGCACACGGCTCACCACAGCACTCCACACGCTGCACACACGTGCGACTGTGCACATGGCTCACCACAGCACTCCACACGCTCCACACACGTGTGACTGTGCACACGGCTCACCACAGCACTCCACACGCTGCACACACGTGCGACTGTGCACACGGCTCACCACCGTACTTTACAAACTGTACACACACACATGCCTACATGTGAACACACTAAATGACTATTATTTTGATTTTTTTCTGCATTTTACCATGCAGATAAAATGAGATGGAGAAACATGCATCGCCAACTTTGGTCCATTTTGTGTTTATCTTTCTCAATACACTTTGTCATTTCTAGTGTGAGGACTTCACGATGTCTTATATCCACTTACTTTTCAGGTACATGTTTGGTAGACATTTGCAGTTCACACTGTAAAATGTCTCAGAGTGGTAATGGATGGTCCAACAAACAACAACAACAAAAATCTGGAAATAAAGGTCTTTTTCCATGTGACTCTGCTCCCTCTCACTCGTATTTACGTACAACTTAAGTATGCAGGGTAAGGAGTCCGGGAGATGGCTCAGTGGGTAAGAGCTCTTGCTGCTCAAGCATGAGGGCCCGAGAGCGCTTCAGTTGAGTCTCAGACTCATGCAACATGCTGGGAATGGGGCCAGAGATATGGCTTAGTGGCTAAGGCATTTTCCTGCAAAGCCAAAGGACCTCGGTTCAATTTCCCCAGGACCCATGTAAGCTAGATGCTCAAGGGGGCGCATTCATCTGGAGTTTGCTGTGGCTGGAGGTCCTGGCACACCCATTCTCTTTATCCCTCTCTCTGTCTCTTTCTCTCTCTCTTTCAAATAAATAAATAAAATAATTTTTTTTTTTTAAAGATGAGAATGGCAATGTGCGCTTGTAATCCCAGGCCTGTGGGGGGCAGGGCTGAGATAGGGACTCACTGGCCTGCTAGTTGACAAAAAGAGAAAAAAAAAGGCAGCTCAGCATTCAGTAAGAGATGCCATCTCAAGGCAGTGGTGCTGCGGAGCTACAGAGGACACCAGATGTTCCCTGGCCTCCTCGTGTGTGCACAGGACACATGCATCTCCACACACCCCTGCACACCCTATACTGCACAGGAACATATGTGCATGCAAAAAACTTCTCCACAAAAACAAAGCATGCAGGCTTAATATGATGGTTTTCTTAAGTTTGTGTCCTCTGATGAGCACTTTAATTTTTTTTATCATTTTATTTATTAGATACAAGGGGGGAGAGAGAGAGAGGGAAGGGGGGGAGAGAGAGAGCGGGAGGGAGGGAGAAAATGGGTGGGTCAGGAACTCTAGTCACTGCAAAGGAACTCCAGATGCATGCGCCACGATGTGCATCTGGCTAACGGGGGACCTGGAAAATCGAATCTGGGTCCTTAGGCTTCTCAGGCAAATAAATGCCTTAACAGCTAAGCCATCTCTCTAGCCCATGATGAGCACTTTTAAAAAAGATGAGTTTAAGGGAACGTGGTTCGATGGAGGAGGGTAGTGGATGTTAGATGTAAGATGTTAGAAGAGTGCTCAGAAGAAGAGAGATACCGGGGAGAGATATAAGATGATAGTTCACTAGAGAGAGAGAGAGAGAGAAACAAACAAACAAACAAACAAACAAACAAACAAACAAACATGCAGGATCAGAGGGCAAAACATCTCAGCATGTATTCTGGGGACTGAAAGCAGTTTCCTGTGACTGACAGCTAGGGTCCGGGAATCAAGGAAGGTGACATTGGAGAAAGGCATCAGCTGAGGGGACAGGCCTTGTGTCGACTTAATTCCGGAATACATAGACCTGGGTGATGTGTGTTAAGCATGGAAAGGTAGATCCCATGCGGAGTTGAGAAAAACACGGTAGCAACATAGCAGATGGGTGATCTGAGGGCAGCGACAGAGGTGTGATGGTTAAGCTCTGTTGTCAACTCGATCGGGTTAGGAATCCACCTGCATTCCTCTGGGGAAGGTCCCTGAGGTTGCTTCCAGGAAAGATGGACTGAAGGAGGAAGTCCTTGCCCCAGAGTGGTGGGAAGCTCCGAGAGAAAAAAAGCCTTATTTTCCATCTGGCTGCCTGTGCTACGTGCTGGTGAGTATTTTCACTTGTTCGTGCATCTTTTCCTGCTCAGCTGTCCTTCACTGGGACCAGCACGGACTGAAGAGCAGCGTCTCTCCAGGACGCTCCAGGCCCTCGGGGCTGGATGGGGACTGCTGAGGCCCCCAGCCTGTGGGCTGAGCAGCTACGGGGTTCCTTCACTGTGGAGCCTGCAAACTGCTATTGTTGGACGGTCAGTCATAAGCTAACCCCTTTTTAATTACCCTTTTCAATGGCCAATTCATTTTGTTGGTTCTGATCCTGTAGAGAACCCTGACTGCTCCGAGGTTAGAGAGGACATGGAGGTGGGTGGTGATCCTCCAGAAGACGATGTGACAGGAGAGAGGGTGGAGAGGTAGAATTGATGGGAATTCAGTGCTTTTGATCCCAGTGTCATCAACTAGGAAATCAATATCTGGTGTCTTTCTCATTTAGTATCTCCCAAACCTAACACAGTTCTTGGCAGACTCCCAGCACATGATATATAGATAAATTCCATTGTTTAGCTAATGTATCTTCTTGTTGGTGCTGAGTTAAGCAGTGAATCAATGAAAGAGTTCATAAACTAAACAGGTGCTTTCAGAGTACGGTATTACAGGAATCAAAGCAGGGCTGGAGAGATTGCTGCGCAGTTAAAGGCACTTGTTTACAAAGACTGTTGGTTCAGGTTCAATTTCCCAGTACCCACGTAAAGCCAGATGCACAAAGTGGTACATGCATCTGGAGTTCATACATGCCCATACTCCCTCTGCCAAACAAATAGATATCTTTAAAAGAAAGAATTGAGGCAGAGATAGGAGGATTGCTGTGAGTTCAAGGCCAGTCTGAGACTACACAGTGAATTCCAGGTGAACCTGGGCTGCAGAGAAACCCTACCTTGAGAACCAAAACAAAACATAAAAATAAAAAAGTAGGACTGGAGAGATGGCTTAGCGGTTAAGCGCTTGCCTGTGAAGCCTAAGGACCCCGGTTTGAGGCTCGGTTCCCCAGGTCCCATGTTAGCCAGATGCACAAGGGGGCGCACGCATCTGGAGTTTGTTTGCAGAGGCTGTAAGCCCTGGCGCGCCCATTCTCTCTCTCTCCCTCTATCTGTCTTTCTCTCTGTGTCTGTCGCTCTCATATAAAAAAATAAAATAAAATAAATTAAAAAAAATAAATAAATAAGTATAAAAATATATTTAGGCCCATGATTGATTCTGGAACCTGGTATGCTGCAAATAATGGCCCCAGGATCTTCTTGGCGTCCAGTGAGGGTCTCCTGCTGCTGGATAAGTGGGTGCAGGGAGGAGAGGGACAACTCCGAGGTTAGCCTTGACTTATAATAACCTGCTCTCCAGGTAACCAAGCCAGTCACTAAAGAATAGCATTAATCCCTCCCTAATTGGATTACCTATCACTCTTAATACTTTGGTAGTGGCAATCAACTTTCAAGTGAGTTTTGGAAGGGACAATCCATATGCAAAGTACGACAGTCCCCAAGTGTTCAGCCTTCTCTCTCTCTCTCTCTCCTTTTTAAGAAGTGAAAGTTTTTATTTTATTTTAGAGTGAGAGAGAGTGTGTGTGTGTGACAGAGAGAGAGAGTTGGTATACCAGGGCCTCAGCCACTGCAGTTGAACTCCAAATGCTTGTGCCACCTAGTGGGCATGTGCAACCTTGTGCTTGCTTCACCTTTGTGCATCTGGCTTACATGGGATCTGGAGCATGAAACATGGGTCCTTAGGTTTCGCAGGCAAGTGCCTTAACTGCTAAGCCATCTCTCCAGCCTGAAGTGAAGGCTTTTTTTAAAAAACAAAACAAAACTATTTTATTTATTTATTAGCGACATAGAGAGGCAGGGAGGGAAGAAGAGAGAGAATGGGTTCAACAGGGCCTCTAGCCACTGCCAATGAACTCCTGACACATGAGCTACCTTGTGGCTCTATGTGGGTACTGGGGAATCAAACCAGGGTCCTTTGACTTTGCAGGCAAGTGTCTTAACCATTAAGTCATCTCTTCAGCCCTCTCTTTTAAATTCTGATCTGTTGTGGAAAACTGTTTCCCTGGGGTGATGTGAACACTATTCACCCCAGATAGAGCACAGATGACAGACCCAAAGGTGTCGTCTACGCTAAGGGTTTACATACACTAAACCCAGTGTTGGTGAACCAAGGAGTGGATTGGGGTTACTTACAGAGCAAGGTGAGAGGTGGCTCACAGGAGCAATGGGACTCTTCAGGGCACCTGGTAGGGGAATCTTGAGCACATGACATGACTTGCAGACAGCTTAATTAGAAAGCCTCCTTCCAGGCTGGAGAGATGGCTAAGTGGTTAAGGCACTTGCCAGCAAAGCCTAATAACCTGGGCTCGATTCCCCAGTACCCACACAAAACCAGATACACAAAGTGGCCACATGCATTTAAAGTTCATTTGCAGTGGCTGGAGGCTCTGGTACATCCATTCTCTTTTTGTCTACTTGAAAATTAAAAAACAAAACAAAACCTTTTTTTTGTTTTTTTTCAAGGGTCTCACTCTAGTCCAGGCTGACCTGGAATTCTCTATGTAGTCTCAGGGTGGCCTCAAACTCACGGCGATCCTTCTACCTCTGCCTCCCGAGGGCTGGAATCAAAGGCGTGTGCCACCACGCCTGGCAAAAATGATTTTTTAAAAAGAGTCTTCTTTCCAAGTAGTTGTTTTTCTTATATATATTCGGCCCTTTGTTTATTATCAGTATAACCTTGGGACATAGTCAGGTGACCCTTGAAGCTTCAGCTCTTCTGCTCCTTGTGACCTCTTGGCTCCCTCGGGGACAGCAGACCTTTCGTTTGGAATCTGACTGGATTCTCCTAACTGATTCTCCAGGCTCTATTTTATTGCCTACCATCCCGAAGCTAGAACAATCTGGAAGTGGGGGCCTTCCTCCCTCTCAGTCCAGCTTGCTCCTGGCCTCGGTCTCACTTCAGTCACTCAATTTCTTCCCCTGCTCACTCCCTGCGATGCACAACGATCCTTCTTCATCCACCTCCACAGATGTTGGACAGATTGATTAGTTAATGTTCAAAAATTGCTTTGAGGATGAAAAGTGCTGGTTATTATTATTATTACGTTGTCAGAGAGAAAGTCCCTGGCTTGGAAAGGAAGCGACATGGTGGTCACTGGCATTTAATTTTAACGCTCTGAATCTCACAGGTGGAATATTTATTTACAAATAAAGAAAAATATCTCCGAACACAATAGCTCCATGGAGGTGGTTCACTTTTGTTTTTAATGTGACCACATTACCATGATGGAATAGAAATGAGGCAACATGGTTGAGGCTGACCTGTAGGTCATGTGTTGGTGTGGGGTTTGCATCTTTATTGAGAGGCACTGATGAGAAAAAAAATGGTTCTCCTTTTGTCAGCCAGATGTCACATCAAATGCTACTGACATCAACCTGAACAGTACATGGAATATTGGAGATGAATGAGTAATTACTTTTCCTTAGAGGAGACTTGGCACTTACTCACTAACTCCCTTTAACCTCCTCTATGAGTGAATAATGGTTTCTCAAGGACATCTTTTATTTATTTTTATTTGTGTATTTATTTGAGAGAGAGAGAGAGGGAGAATGTGCACACCAGGGCCTCTAGCCACTGCAAATGAACTCCAGAAGCATGCATCACCTTGTGCATCTGGCTTTACATGAATACTGGGGAATTGAACCTGGGTCCTTTGTAGGCAAGTGCCTTAACTGCTAAGCCATCTCCCTAGCACTCCTCTACCAGCCAGACATCTTTTGCAAAATTAGTATTTCATTACAACAGTGCAACCTCAGAAAATTCAGTATTGAAAATCAAGGGACACAAAGACAAAGCCAACATTTTGAATTCTTTTTACTTTTAGGCCGGCAGCTTGATATAAAGTCAGGAGAAGTTGTAATAAAAGTTTAAATTACACTCTAGTAATGGTGGAGAAAATCTTTGCTTTGAAGTGGGCGCGTTCTGATGGATGCTGTGACTTGATAATTCTAAACTTGATTTGCTGCTAGTTTTCTCCAGCAACTTGGGCTTTTAGCATGATTTATGCCTAAAGTTTTAGCGTGAAATTTATGAACTGCATTAAGTGCCAGGGAAGAATAATAAAAATCAGTAATCTGAGGGTCTGGAGCAGTGGAGTGGTGTTTTCAAATAGGCTGAGTGGAAATAATAGACTAATAAATGCATTGGAGAAAAACAGATGGCTTTCTGACATTAGGGAGAAGAGAACAGCTTTGGGAAATTCCTGAACCATCTTCTAATTGACTGGATGAGATAGCGTTGTTGCTGAAGACGTATGAAATCAAAGAAGGGGCGTCAATTTAGAATGAGACTAATTTGGGTGGAGAGATGGTGAGATCTAGGAGAGGACCTCTTGAAGTTGATGGGTTGGACCCAAGATCAGAGAAGCTGCATTTTGGGACTTTGCCCAGCAGGTGGCAGACGTGCAGCTTAAAGACCGTTCCAGACGTGGGGCTGAGCGGGGAGATGGGTCACCTCAGCTCTTCCTGCAGCTGCCCCGATGCATGGTTCTGGATGAGCCTGCTGCAGAGACGACGAAATGCTCCGCGCGGGGCCGCAGCGGTGCTCGGGGGAGCTGGTCACTCCGCACCTTTGTTCGTGAGCGTACACTGTGACTCTTCCCAGTTCCGATCTCTTTCTCCGCTTACTCTCTTCAAGACCCCTTTGACAGCCCAGAGGTTCCTGGGGAGTTTGGCCACATGTGTTTTCTTTTTTTTTTTTTTTTTTAAATTTTTATTAACATTTTCCATGATTATAAAATATATCCCATGGTAATTCCCTCCCTCCCCACCCCCACACTTTCCCGTTTGAAATTCCATTCTCAATCATATTACCTCCCCATTACAATCATTGTAATTACATATATACAATATCAACCTATTAAGTATCCTCCTCCCTTCCTTTCTCCACCCTTTATGTCTCCTTTTCAACTTACTGGCCTCTGCTACTAAGTATTTTCATTCTCACACAGAAGCCCAGTCATCTGTAGCTAGGATCCCCATATGAGGGAGAACATGTGGCGCTTGGCTTTCTGGGCCTGGGTTACCTGACTTAGTATAATACTTTCCAGGTCCATCCATTTTTCTGCAAATTTCATAACTTCATTTTTCTTTACCGCTGAGTAGAACTCCATTGTATAAATGTACCACATCTTCATTATCCACTCATCTGTTGAGGGACATCTAGGCTGGTTCCATTTCCCAGCTATTATAAATTGAGCAGCAATAAACATGGTTGAGCATGTACTTCTAAGGAAATGAGATGAATCCTTTGGATATATGCCTAGGAGTGCTATAGCTGGGTCATATGGTAGATCAATCTCTAGCTGCTTTAGGAACCTCCACACTGTTTTCCACAATGGCTGGACCAGATTGCATTCCCACCAGCAGTGCAGAAGGGTTCCTTTTTTTCCACATCCCCGCCAACATTTATGATCATTTGTTTTCATGATGGTGGCCAATCTGACAGGAGTGAGATGGAATCTCAATGTAGTTTTAATCTGCATTTCCCTGATGACTAGTGACGTAGAACATTTTTTTAGGTGCTTATATGCCATTCGTATTTCTTCCTTTGAGAACTCTCTATTTAGCTCCTTAGCCCATTTTTTGATTGGCCTGTTTGATTCCTTATTAGTTAACTTTTTGAGTTCTTTGTATATCCTAGATATTAACCACATGTGTTTTCTGCCGCTTTTCTCCTCCTTTAGCTAGGAGCTGCTCGGGAGCTTGGGGCGCAGATCCACGACCTCGGGAAAGGCTCGCTGCCTCCCGGTGTAGATAAACCTGATGACCGGGCGTCAAGAGGACCCTCTGGGCCAGCCTCCCAGACTAGAGAGACTTCCCGGCCCGGCTGGGGGCAGCTGGGAGGGCTGCAGTTCGTAGAGCAGCCAGCTAATTCTGGACCCAAGCACAGAGTGAT
The DNA here is from genome assembly GCF_020740685.1 of Jaculus jaculus. Classification (NCBI taxonomy): domain Eukaryota; kingdom Metazoa; phylum Chordata; class Mammalia; order Rodentia; family Dipodidae; genus Jaculus; species Jaculus jaculus. The sequence continues at coordinate 22,637,570 of NC_059112.1, read as the reverse complement.
CAGTGATTCGGAGTCAGGGCAAGACCCAGAGAATCCTGGCTGGACAGCTGGGCCCGGGGCAGCCTCCCGGCCCTGGAGAGGCGTATGCCCACAGGGAAGTACCAGGTTGAAGGATCCGGAGATGGACTATTGAAAAGGGTGTTCTGCCGGGACAAAACAGATGACAGGCTTGAAGACAAAACGTGAACGCGATCCCAGGAGCAGCCCCATTGCAGAGGCCTGGCTGTCAAATTGTGACCTCTGCTAAGCCGCCGCTAGGTGGCAACCGACAGAAATCGATAAGAGTCCGGCTTGAGATCTGCCCTACCACGCAGCATGGAACCCAGGGTTCTCCTGTCCTGTCCAGCAGGAAGATGCAACATTCTCAGATCTAGGATTCAACACAGTCTGAAGCAACTGCTCCAAACAGTTTAAAAGATCACCCTGATTAAACGTACTTTTTCAAGATGCATTCTCCCCACTCCTTTCTACTTCACTGAATGAGATTTTAATATTCACACAGGGTGCCAGGGATTTTCCTGTAAATATTCCCATAGTGTTTTAAAAATATTATTTATTTATTTGCAAAGCAGAGAGAGAGATAGAGAGAAGTGAGGCAGACAGAGGGAATGGGTCGCCAGGGCCTCCAGCTTCTGCAAATGAACTTCAGATGCATGCACCGCTTTGTGCATCTGGCTCTATGTGGGTACTGGAGAAACAAATCAAGGTAGTTAGGCTTTGCAGGCCTAACTCTGAGCCATCTCTCCATCCTCTAATAGTGTTTCTTTAAAGGTGAGGCTGGAGGACTGGAGGGGTAGCTTAGCTGTTAAGGCATTTGCCTACAAAGCCAAAGGACCCAGGTTCAATTCCCCAGAACCCACGTTAGCCAGATGCACAAGGGGGCACACACATCTGAAGTTCATTTGCAGTGGCTGGAGGCCCTGGCGTGCCCACTCTTTCTCTCTCTCCCTTTCTCTGTCTAATAAATAAATAATAAAATATTATTTTTTAAAAAAGGTGGGGCTGGAGAGATGGCTCAGCGGGTAAAGCATTTGCTGTGCAAACACAAGGACCTGGGTTCGGATCCCACCACCCATGGAAAAGGCGGGGTGTGGTGGTGAGCACCTGTGATCCTGGCTCTGGGGAGGCAGAGACAGAAGGCTCTTTAGGGTCTGCTGGTTAGCTAGACCAGGCAGATCAGGAAGCTGCGGGTTCAGTGAGAAACGCTTGCTCAAAAAATAAGGTGGAAGGCTGGTGAGATGGCCCAGTGGTTATACGTGCTTCCAGCACAAGCACCAGGGCCTGAGGACCACCGGAGTTCAAATCTCCCGAATCCATGTAAAAGGCCAGGCATGGACGTACACCTCTGTAATTCTTGTCCGGTGGTGAGCAGAGAGCAGAGAATAGCTGGGACACACAAACCGGAAGCCTTAAGCTCTGGAATTAACAAGAGACTCCATCACAAGGAAAAACAGGCTAGTGAGCGATAGAAGGGTGCGTGACATTCTTCTCCACCTGGTATAGGCAAGCCCAAGAGGGGACACACCAGCACTACATGTACTTTTAAAACACACACACACACACACACACACACACACACCACATACTATGCATATGTGAAAAAATAAAGTGCACTCTTGCAAAGTAAAAATTCATTTTGAACATAATTTCCCATTACACGACACAGGGTTCTGCATGTGTGTGGCAGCTCTGGGGAAGGGACAGAATGACCCAGGCCTTCTTTTTTTATTTAAATTTTTTTCTGCTTATTTTTATTTATTTATTTGAGAGCGACAAACAGAGAAAGAGAGAGAGGCAGAGAGAGGGAGAGAGAGAATGGGCGCACCAGGGCCTCCAGCCACTGCAAACGAACTCCAGATGTGTGCACCACCTCGTGCGTCTGGCTTACGTGGATCCTGGGGAATCGAGCCTCGAACCGGGGTTCTTAGGCTTCCCAGGCAAGTGCTTAACCGCTAAGCCATCTCTCCAGCCTGACCCAGGCCTTCTTCATAGTACACAAGCATAGAGAAAGCTTCTGACATGTGAATTTCCTTCAATTTGAAATGAAGTTTTACACCAAGGGTTCCTATAACTCAGGATCAGATTCAGAAAGAAAAGTTCAAAGGGCATTTGTTTGGAGTGCTGGGTATGGACCCCAGGGGCATGGGTATATTTGGCAACTCCTGTACCACTGAGCTACCTGACTCTCTCAGCTCAAAGGTCATGTATAATAAGATTTCCAGGGCTGGAGAGATGGCTTAGTGGCTAAGGCACTTGCCTGGGAAGACTAAGGACCCATGTTCAACTCTTCAGGCCCCACGTTAGCCGGGTGCACCAGGTGATGTAAGCGTGAAAGATCACACATGCGCACAAGGTGGCACATATTTCTGGAGTTTGCTTGCAGTGGCTGGAAGCCCTGGCACTCCAATTCTCTACCCCTCTTTCTCTCTCTCAAAAAAAGAAAAAAACTGAAAAGAAAAAGAAAAAGAAAAAAGGCTCTCCCAGGTTTATTCTCCTTGCTGCACAAACTAGTGATAAAAAATTTCAAGATTTCCTAATTCTTCACTAAAAGAAATCATAGAACTTGATAAGGGACATGTGGATTGCTGAGTGGGGGAGGGTTGTGGTGGAAAGATTTAGATAGGCCTTTAGTTGAGGTTGGCACAAACACAGGTTAAGAGCATGAGAGAAGGCTGGAGAGATGGCTCAGTGGTTAAAGCAGTTGCTTGCAAAGCCTGACAGGCGGGTTTGGTTTCCCAGTGCTCAGGTAAAGCCAAATGCACAAAATGGCACATGTGGCACATGTGTCTGGAGTTCTGTTGTGGTGGCAGAGGGCCTGACCTGTCCACACACACTCTCTATCTCACATAAACATATATATATATATATATATATGTGTGTGTGTGTGTGTGTGTGTGTGTGTGTGTGTGTATGTATATGTGTGTATTTTTTGTTTGTTTGGTTTTTGAGGTAGGGTCTCACTCTAGCCCTGGCTGACCTTGAATTCACTGTGTAGTCTCAGGGTGGCCTTGAACTCATGACGATTCTCCTACCTCTGCCTCCCAAGTTAAAAGCGTGCACCACCATGTCCCGCTACAGATAAATTTTTTAAAGAGGAATGGGGTCACGAGAAAGAGCGCTGCTTCCATGCTGAACCTGATAATCAGCGCCAGGGTGAAGGAGACAGACCCTGAGGACACTCAACACCTACCAAAGCAGAGATCCGGAGGCTCCTAAGAGCTCATCATTGAGGTAGACTTAAAACTCACCCACCATGGCTCAGGGAATTTTGAGGAAGAGGGAGCAGAAAGATTGTGAGTCGCTGGTTGAGACATCATGCCCAGAGACTTTCCCTCCTCCGCCTCCCAAAAATAAGTGACCGCTGCTCGTACAGCCCCATGGGGAATACCAGAAACCCCACTGAGGTGCGTCCCAAACGGAATGGGGGGTAGGGATGAGGGAAAAGGGGGTACCAACACATGATGTACCCACACGAAACATATTGTTAATAATCATAATCATAACATTTTTAAAAAAAGAACAGGAGTTTCGTGGGGGTAGCTGAGATTCACCTCCCATCCGTAACGGTTCTCCTTGTTAATCACAGAGGCGAAGACGGTACACACTGAAGATTTATAAGGCCTTTTTCCTGGCTAAATTCCAAGCACCAGTTAATACTGCTCCCTAAACTTCAGCCCTGCCTTGCTCTCAACCCTCACCCGTAGCCACAGCTTTGCATCTGACTCATAAAACACATGCATAAAAGGGCGAGGCTGAAAATGATCCAAAGCTTTGCACGAGCATCCCTAGAAATCAATGCTGTCCAAGAGCCGGGCTGGGTCACCTGCGTGCAGGCGCGATGCAGACCAACGTCCTCTAGAGGGCGCGCGCCGACTCCTCATCAGCAGCCAGCCAGGGCTCTTGCATGGGCGCAAAGCAAGATTTGAACGTGGACGCGCAGACTTTTTTTTTTTTTTAAATGGACAAATAATACCTCTCTTTGTTTTTTGTTCCCTTTCCGAAATTGGCCTCAGTGAAAATTATGCACATGTGGTAAAATAAAATAGGGAGGATTTCCTTTTGTTTCCTTTGTGAATGACTGGTGAACCCTCACCCCTGGGAGGGGGGGAGTGGGAGGGGGAAATCTGCAGTGTTGTATTTATAATTATCAAGAGAGGGAGGGAAATTAAAAAGATCCAACTGCTCAGCGCCTCTGCAGTCGAGCTGTGGGCCCGGGGGACGCTCCGGGAACTCCGTGTTCTGGCTGTGCTCTGCGGAGTGGCCATCTGACCTCTGCCTGGGCCACCTGAGGAAATCAGCTTAGGTTAGATTAGATGGGCCGTAATTGGCTTTGGAGTCGTTAAAGCACGCTCTGGGTGCACATTTCGTCGTGTTTTGAAAGGCGCGTGTTTTCCTTGGATGGGCTCAGTGTGCAGGGGAGTCCATCACAGCTTGGGTGGCTGGTTAGACTACCATTTTGTTTCCCAAGTTCAGCTGTGCCTCTGGGGCTCCCCTAGTGACAGGGTGCCTGTTCAGCCCTGCTCCCCCCCCCCAAATCCCCAGCCTAGGATCAGAAAAAGGGTTGTGTCTGTTGGCCCGCCACATGGCTTTTGTAAGGGAAGTGCTGGTCTGGAAGAGTTTAAAGGTTTTATTTGGCCTTTAGATTCTGTGGCCATAAATTTGCATGAGAGAAGATCGTGGAAAGAAATCGACAGGACTTCAACATTGTAATGGTGTAAATTTTCCCTGCTTCTAAGTCAGAACCCCTGCCTAAAACATTCATTCTCCAGCACATAGAATGACCTTTTAGAAATCACAGTTTGGGGGCTGGCGAGATGGCTTAGTGGTTAAGACATTTGCCTGCAAATCCAAAGGATCCTGGTTCGAATCTCCAGGACCCATGTAAGCCAGCTGCACAAGGGGGCGCATGCATCTGGAGTTCGTTTACAGTGGTTAGATGCCCTGGTGTGCCCATTCTCTCTCTCTCAAATCAATCCATAAATAAAATATATTTTTAAAAATTGCCAAGCCTCTAAAAGAAAAAGAAAGAAAGAAATCATGGTTTTGGTTTTTGCTTCAAGGTCTTCAGTGGTTCTTGCTTTCATGCAAGAGTGCCAACTCCCGGGCAGACATAATTCACAAAGCTGGTCATGGACTGTCCTACAACCTTGGCCCTTCCTCCTGAGCATCATGCGCATCTCCAGTGGCCATTCTCTCTCTCAATCCAGCACTCTCTTTCACTGAGAATCCAGCCGCAGCCCATGTACACGTTCCTTTGTCTGGCTAATGTTTTTTGCCCTCTAGGAATTTCTCAAAAGCTTTAACAATCTGTGTCCCAAACCTTTGGACCCCTTGCATCGGAATTCTTACCTTTCTCTTTCCACCACTTCTGGATTATTATGTATAAAATCTCTCCTTTCTTGAGACACTGTTGGATCTCCACAAGGTGGTGTTTTTCCTCCATGTGGTAGGCAGAACTTGGCTCGGTCTTGTCATGGAGTGGCCTCGGAGCCTTTTGGGAGCCAACCTTTGACACACACATACACCTCTGGAGCAAGGAGGCCTGGGTGGTTGCTGCTAAGAAACGTAGTGAACTTTTAAAATGCAGTGTGCTTGGATTGGAGCATTTTAGTTTTGCACTAGAGCTCCCAAGGGATGCCTCAGGAGTTGACAATTTTTTAAAAAATATATTTTTATTTTCAAGGAGGGAGGGAGAGAGATAGAGAATGAGAATGGGTATGTCAGGGCCTCCAGCCTCTGCAAACAAACTCCAGATGCATGCACCACTTTGTGCATCTGGCTTTACATGGGTCCTGAAGAATTGCAGACAAGTCCCTTAACCATTGAGCCACCTCTCCAGCCTGGGGAGTTGACAATTTTACTTAAAAAGGGGCTGTGGCTTCTGTTACCTTTAGAAACTTGCTTTCTTCTTACCCACTCATTCTCTCACCTGATCCCTGGTTTTCTTTTCCAACAACTCCTCAGCCATCATTCACTGAAGGGCTGTGAATTGATCCAACTAGCCTTATGGAAAGAATTTAGGAGATGATCTTGAAAACCAAACTCAAGAAGAGTAGCCAGGCGTCCAGGGACCTGTGAGGTCATTAAACAGCTCTTCAGCAGTCTTGCTCCCCATGTGGCCTTGAGCTTTGCTTTTGTTTCTGCATCATTTCTGTTCTCTTTCCACTTCCTTCCAATTTCAGAGCAATTTCCAGTAGCTTGTCCTTACCATTATGCCTACCCTGTCCCTGACTCCCCACTGGGCCCAGCATCTACCTTAGTCTGGCTCTGGTCTCTCCGTGGTTGGATGACAACATTTGATCAGCCATGGGCCTCTGGAGAGGCTGTCGAGGGATCTGGACTAATCTGGTCTGAATAAGGCATTAGGGTCAAGGGGGGCTTTTCTCCCTCAGCAAGGTTTCAGAAGGGAACAATTGGGAGGTGCTGTGGTTGGATGGGCCCCTCTGGGGAATAGATGAATGTATTTCATTTCTCCCTGTCTCTCTCTCTCTAAAGTAAAATAAACTTTTCTTAAAGAAAAAGAAAAAAAAATCAAAGTGGACAACTGATTCCTTCTCTTTGGAACCCTGTTCAGAAGTTTGTGCCCTAATCTTTGGGAGACCCTTTCAAGGAGGCAAGGAGGAAACAACCTACAAACGGTTAGGTGCAGCCACGCACACCTTTAACCAGCTGAGCTGCTGTGTTTTAGTCAGACTGGCTGACCAGCCAACTCTCGCGATTCTCGGCTCTCTGCTCCCCACAGGGCTGGGGTTAAAGGTGTGCATGCTGTGTCTAACTGTTTGTGGGGTGTGCTGGTTTGAATTAGGTGTTCCCCATGAACTGATATGTCCTGAATGTTTGGTTCCCGGCTGATGGCAGTTTGGAAGGTGGAGCCTTGTTGAAGGAGGTGTGTTGTTGGGGGCGGTCTTTGGAGTGTTGTAGCCAGCTCTTCCTTGCTAGAGCTTGGCTCACTCTTCCTTATTTTTCATTTGTAAGGAGAGAGGGAGGGGGGTAGGCGAGGCCCCTACCTGCTGCGAACACACTCTAGCTGCATCGGGTTCTCTGCATCTGTCTTCATGTAGGTCCTGGGGGATTCAACGTCGATCACTGGGCTGGGCAGGGAAGCACCTTAATCACTACCAAATTTTGCCAACACCACAACTAACATTTTGATATGCACATTGCAAATTTAAAGTCATGCCCTCATGCTTATATGGTATTAACTTTACCCAATTGACCATCTTCCAAGTCCTTTAAAACATTTTTAAAATTTTATTTATTTATTTGAGAGGGACATAGAGAGAAAGAGGCAGAGAGAGAGAGAGAGAGAGAGAGAGAGAGAGAGAGAGAGGGAGGGAGAGAATGGGCACACCAGTGCCTCTAGCCACTGCAAACGAACTCCAGATGCATCCGCTCCCTTGTGCGTCTGGCTAACGTGGGTCCTGGGGAATCAAGCCTTGAACCTGGGTCCTTAGGCTTCACAGGTAAGTGCTTAACCGCTACGCCATCTCTCCAGCCCCCTTTAAAACATTTTTTAAAAAAATTTTTATTTATTTGAGAACGACAGACACAGAGAGAAAGACAGATAGAGGGAGAGAGAGAGAATGGGCGCGCCAGGGCTGCCAGCCTCTGCAGACAAACTCCAGACGCGTGCGCCCCCTTGTGCATCTGGCTAACCTGGGACCTGGGGAACCGAGCCTCGAACCGGGGTCCTTAGGCTTCACAGGCAAGCGCTTAACCGCTAAGCCATCTCTCCAGCCCCCTTTAAAACATTTTTGACAATCATTTCTTGATATATTATTTTACATTCATTACATCTTATATCAACTACATACACTAAAAATTGAATAACAGCCAGGCATAATAGGCCTTTAATTCCAGTACTCAGGAGGCAGACGTAGACAGATCACTGTGAGTTAGGGACCAGCCTGAGACTACATAGTGAATTCCAGGCCAGCCTGAATTGAACAAAAACATGACGCTAGAGGAAAAACTTTGCATTCAAACATCCAAAAATTCCCCCGTTGGCTCACTCTGCTGCTGCCATTCGCAGTGGAAGGGAGGTGATGTCCTCTCTCGGCTCTGCCCTCTCTTTTCCTGCTATCCTGAGGCTTCCCCTTGAGACTGAAAGCCAAACATCAACCCTTTACTATCAGCTGCTTTTGGTTGAGTTCTTTTTAAAAATATTTTTGTTTATTTATTTGAGAGAGGCAGAGACGGAGGGAAGGAGGGAGGAAGGGAGGGAGGGAGAGAGAGAGAGAAAAAGAGAGAGAATGTGCAACGTCCCCCATAGTCTCATGTGCTTGTGATTCAGCCTGGTACTCAATCTCCAGCTAGTGGCAATTTGGAAGGTGAAGCGTCGAGAAGCTGTGTGATTGGAGGTGGACCGTGAGGCTTATTAGCCCAGCTCCATGCCCGATGCTCTGACTCCTTCCGCTCAAATATGTGGTCCAGCTCACTCTTGCTGCTTCTTGCCAGCTGCTGTAGCAGAGGTGATGCCCAGCCTCTGCCCCTGCCATGCTTTCCCCTGCCATCGTGAAGCTCTCCCATGAACAAAATACACCCTCACCTCCCATCAGCATGTTTTGGTTGGGTGCTTTGTCTCAGCAAGGAGAGGTTAATTGCCACAGATAGACTGCCAGGTTTTTAGTATCACGTCCAAATCAGTTTGGATTAATCTTTTGTCTTTCTCAATGGTTAACCACCCACCTCCCCTTGGCTTCTCTATTGTTGGACCTCTCTGTTCCCTTTTTCCATTCTTCTTTTCTTTCCCTCCATTCCTTCCCCTCTCTTTCCTTTCCTTCTCTTCCCCTTCCTTCCTCTTTCTCTTCCTTCCTTTGCTTTTGTCTTTGTTTTGAAGCAAGGTTTTCCTCTCGCCCTTGCTGACCTGAAACTCTCGACTTCCCCTCAGTCTCTTTCCTGCATGGGTCAAATGCTTTGGGGTTTAATTACAGTCTTCCATGCTCACCATCCACCCATATCTTGTGAAATTTTCCTCTCTTTAAAATTTGTATTTATTTGTTTTAGTACGACTATGTGAGGACACATCATAAGTTGATACCATCATTCCTCTCCTCCCTGCCCCCATTCCACTGAGGGCCCATCTCTGCGGGATTGTGGGTATTCACCATGGGATTATGGGTCATGAGTCAATGTGGAGGAGGGTCAATGCCTCTAGATATACCCTCTCATCCTGTGGCTCTTCCACCTTCTCTTCGGCAAAATTCGCTGGCTATTGGTGGGTGTGTTTTAGTCTAATGTTGAGTTCTCAGCAGCTTCTAGATTTCTGCTTTGGTACGTTTTGTGAATCTTCCTTGCCTATTACCGTGACACTGGTGCGGGTTGTCAGGTGCTTCCTAGAAGCAACACTGTTGCTCATCTCATCAGTTCCCCTCTGCTTTCACCTGGGTCCCAGGTTATGTGGGGAAATCTGCTTTTTAAAAAATATTTGATTTTTATTTATTTATTTGACAAAGAAAGGGGGGGTGAGAGAGAGAGAATGGGCATGCAAGGGCCTCTAGCCACTGCAAACGAACTCTAGATGCATGTGCCCCTTGTGCATATGGCTAATGTGGGTCCTGGGGAATCGAACCTGGATCCTTTAGCTTTGCAGGCAAGCACCTTAACCGCTAAGCCATCCCTCCAACCCCCTTCTTTCTCTTAAAAAAAAAAAAAAAAATATATATATATATATATATATATATATATATATATATAGATAGATAGATAGAGAGAGAGGGTAAGTATGCCATCAGACTTTGCAAGTAAATGCCTTTAACTGCTGAGTACTCTCCAGTCTCCAAATCTTCCTTTTTTTGTTTTGTTTTTTGCTTTTCGAGGTAGGGCCTCACTCTAACTGAGGCTGACCCAGAATTTACTATACAGTCTCAGGGTGGCCTTGGACTCATGGCGATCCTTCTACCTCTGCCTCCTGAGTGCTGGGATTAAAGACCTGAGCCACCATGCCCGGCACCCCTCCCTTTTTTTTTTTTTAAAGTCTCTGAGCATATGGGAAACTTCCAAGTGCTTCACCCTCTTAAGAACACCTCTTGGCCGGTATGGTGGCACATGCCTTTAATCCCAGCACTCGGGAGGCAGAGGAAGGAGGATCACCATGAGTTCGAGGCCACCCTGAGACTGCATAGTGAATTCCAGGTCAGCCTGAGCTAGAGTGAGACCCTACCTCGAGAAAACCAAAAACAAACAAACAAAAACACCTCGTAGCAGCAATTTTCAGAGTATAGTAGATGTACTACTTGTAGTAAGTAAGGAAGATTTTAACAAGCTAACACTTATTTCTTTTAACACATTGTTCTTTTTTTAACATTAGGTGCTTAGTAAATATATTTATTATACTGATATTAATGTGTAATAAGAAAAAAATAGTTGTGTTATATTTATGATTTTACTAATGCATCTGTTTAAGATGAAGACTAAACGGGGCTTGTTAGACAACTAGTTTATTAAATTCTCCAAATTCTGAGCCCTATTAAGCTACGTTTATTCTGAGATACATCTGTTTAGAGCCATTTCTTTCTCCTTCCTCTCCTCCCATTCTCTGCTTTATCACTTTCAGTTTCCTGAACAAAATTCATGCCTTCTTTCACCTTTTTGGCTCTTGTGAAAATACTCATCCCTCTTCCTCCTCTCTGTGACCTAATATCCATTTACCTTTCAGTTAAAGAGACTTTGCACAGGCATGAAAGTCAGGTTTTATTCTGGGGGCTATTTTAAAATAAGAATGTAATATTTTTGGTACATGCCCAAAGACTTCTAGAAATTAAACTGAGATCTCTGAAGATAGGTCATGAATGGCCATACAGTTTCCTTCCACCTTAGTTGATATTTGGTTCCATGGGTTTCTATGTGAAAAATACAAGTACTCAAAGCCAAATTACCAGGGAGGCCACATGGAGATTCTCTAGTCACCTGTCTCATCTGGACCCAGCAGTGAAGCTACTTCTTCAAGGGTAAAGACATGTGATTGACTGGACCATCTTGTATACCTCAAGGTTAGGCCACCCACTAAACATATGACACTGAGTGACATCCATTGATGTTATGGCTAACAGAAGAATCACTCTGCTGAGCCCTGCCTAAATTTATGAGCTACAAAAATCAAGAACTATAATTAAATGATGGGTGTTCTGCATCATTTAAGAGTGTTTTGTGGCCATATACAGCTGTAAAAATTCTCTCAACATGTGCTTTCATAGTTTTATACATGAGCTTATATTGTGGCTTAATTTTCTAATACCTGCTTGCAATCTTTTCTGGCAGAAAAGATGAGATCAAGAATGATGTTTGGCTAGCTATTATATTTCTAATATGCAGCACCAGTCTTGCAAAATATGAGATTAATTATTATTGTTTTCAAAAATTGGGAACAGTACTGGAGAGATTGCTTAGTGGTTAAGGAGCTTGCCTGCAAAGCCAAAGGACCTTGGTTTGTTTCCTCAGGACCCATGTAAGCCAGATGCACAAGGTGGTGCAAGTGTCTGGAGTTCATTTGTAGTGGCTGGAGGTCCTGGAACACCCATATTCTCTCTCTCTGTTTTTTTTTTTTGTCTTGCAAATAAAGAAATAAAAATAACATATTAAAAATAATTAGGAACAGAGTGACTGCAGGCAGGATGTCCTCATATGTGTGTAACTTATATGCCTGATATAATTAACAAATTGCTTTCAGTCTCATAATTTCAAGGATAATTTATATGAGCAATCTTATTAGAGGGGTCCTCAGGGGACCAGGAAAGGATTCTGAGTGATAGCCAGAAGATTCATTAGAGTTAGATTTGCCTCTGCTTAGATAAGAACATTAAAGTTTTAGATGAGTGACTTTAAAGAGTAACTGTTATTATCCTCATTGCCATTATATTTTGATTACACATGCTAAAATTAGATGTAAAAATGCTAATGCATATTAATACTTGATTGATTTGATTATGCATCCTAATTATCCTTTGATCACTTTTGATAAATATATTGACTCATGTTTTATTTACTTCACAATATTCTTTGTAGAACTGTGCTTTGCTAATATCTGATTACATTTTAATATTTGATTGCTTTGAGTAGCACTTGTCTTAGCCATGGGGAAGTGGGATCATGTTAGCTATCACATACCTGACTAGTGAGCACAAACATAGATTTTGCAGTAAAACACGCCTGAGTTTTATAGTCCTTACTAGTTAACACCTGATGACATTCAGGACATCCCACAACCTCTCTGACCTTTGTTTTTCTCTTCTCTAAAGTAGACAGAATAATAAAAGCAGCTTATGAGAAGGACAGGTGGATTCAGTGAGATCATATATATTAAATAGGGCAGGCTGGCTGGTCTCCAACTAACATTCTAGATAATTCCCTTCCTTCCTTCCTCCCTCCCTCCCTCCCTTTCTCTCTTCCTCTCTCTCTCCCCCTCCCTTCCCCCTCCCCCGCCTCTTTCTTTCTTTCTTTCTTGGAGAAAGAGAGAGCAAGCGAATGGATGCACCAGGGCCTCTTGCCACTACAAACAAACTCCAGATGCATGCCACTACTTTGTGCATCTGGCTTTATGTGGGTATTGGACAATCAAACCCAGGCCAGCAGACTTTGCAAACAAGCCCCTTTTACCACTGGCAATCTCTCCAGCCCCTCTTTTTCCTTTAACGTTTTTATTGCAACTTCTGTCCATATACACAATATACAAAATGATCAAAATTCTCTCCCACCACCCTCTTTTCCCCCTCTTAAATCCCTCCTCCACAAATCCCTTCTTTTATTGAAAAAATATTTATATTTATTTATTTGCAAGAGGAGAGAGAGAGAGAGAGAGAGAGAGAATATATATATATATGAGAGAGAGAGAATGGGCACTCCAAAGCCTCCAGCCACTGCAAATGAACTCCAGATGCACTTGCCCCCTTGTGCATCTGGCTTACATGGGTCCTGGAGAATTGAATCGGGATCCTTTGGCTTTGCAGGCAAATGCCTTAACTGCTAAGCAATCTCTCCAGCTCTTAAAAAATATTTTATTTATTTATTTGAGAGAGAGAATGGTTGCACAAGGACATATAGCCACTACAAATGAATTTCAGATTCATGTGCCACTTTGTGCATCTGGCTTATGTGGGTCCTGGGGAATTGAACATGGGCCCTTTGGCTTTGTAGGCAGGTGCCTTAACTGCTAAGCCATCTCTCTAGCCCAAGTTAAATATTTTTTTGTCATGTGTGTATTACAAAAATCTTTGGGGGCTGGAGAGATGGCTTAGCGGTTAAGCGCTTGCCTGTGAAGCCTAAGGACCCCGGTTCGAGGCTCGGTTCCCCAGGTCCCACGTTAGCCAGATGCACAAGGGGGTGCACACGTCTGGAGTTCGTTTGCAGAGGCTGGAAGCCCTGGCACGCCCATTCTCTCTCTCTCCCTCTATCTGTCTTTCTCTCTGTGTCTGTCGCTCTCAAATAAATAAATAAATAAATTTAAAAAAAATCTTTGGAATAAATATAGTAAAAATGTTAACAAGATTGTACATGAGGGCTGGAGAGATGGCTTAGCGGTTAAACGCTTGCCTGTGAAGCCTAAGGACCCCAGTTTGAGGCTCGGTTCCCCAGGTCCCACGTTAGCCAGATGCACAAGGGGGCGCACGCGTCTGGAGTTCGTTTGCAGAGGCTGGAGGCCCTGGCGCGCCCATTCTCTCTCTCCCTCTATCTGTCTTTCTCTCTGTGTCTGTCACTCTCAAATAAATAAATAAATAAAAATATTAAAAAAAAAGATTGTATATGATCTAACTATAGACTATTTTAATTTCTTTCTTCTATACTCTTCAGTAAATACATGTTGCTTTTATAATTTGAAATGAAGTGTATTTTTTTGTTGTTATTTATTTATTTTTAAGTGACAAAGGGTTTATTTCAGCCTTCAGTTCCAAGTCACAGTCCATCGTGGTGGGAAAGGCAAGGCAGTGGGCACTTTAAGCAAAGCTGGTCACATTCAGTCCACAGTCCACAGTGAGGAAACAGAGAGGAATGAAGGCTGTTGGTCAGCCAGCTCTCTCCCTTATCTGTAGTGTAGGGTCCTGGCCATGGAATGGTGGGTGCCATTCACAGTCAAAGTGGATCACCTCACCTTTTTTGTTGTTATTTAGATTAGTGTCTTTTCTTTAATTTATTTATTTATTTATTTTTTTTTTTTTGAGCTAGGGTCTCACTCTAGCCCAGCCAAACCTGGAATTCACTATGTAGTTGCAGAGAGGCCTCCAACTCACAGTGATCCTCCTACCTCTGCCTCCCAAGTGCTGGAATTAAAGGCATGCGCCTTAGGTTATTCTTATTTTATTTTATTTATTACTTTGACAGACAGAAAGAGGGAGGGAGGAGAGAGAGAATGGGAGGGTCAGGGCCTCCAGCCCACTGCAAACAAACTCTAGACGCATGCGCCACTTTGTGCATCTGGCTGACCAGGGTCCTGGGGAATCGAACCTGGGTCCTTCTGCTTTGCAGGCCAATGCCTTAACTGCTAAGCCATCTCTCCAGCCCTAAGTTAGTGTCTTTATTCTAGCACATACATAGGGTGACTTTTATTTAAAGCGGGCATGATAATTATTGGGTTTCCTCCCCCAAATCCCCTGTGACAGATTTGCCCCAACTGATGAGACTGGCTACATGGACCTGCCCAACCTCTCATCTAGGACTGGTGCGAATTCTCCGCGCTGGCAAAGCCAAGGTCTCAGTACCGCCAACACCTGCTCCAGGCCTGAGCCTCCGGGAGACCTCACTGTCTCACAGGTGGCAGTGGGGAACCTGAGCCACCCTCAGCTTTCCGCTGACTTGGCTGAGCCGCAGTGTTTTAACCACGTCCCGGGGATCCCTGCCGGTCAGCAGCCCCAGCGTGGAAGAGACCGCCGCCGGGCGAGGCTTTCCTGCGAGCCACGGGCGGCGCTCTGTTGTGCGCATCTATTGTCATGGGTGGAGCAGGACCTGGAGGAAAGCGGAGAAGGCAGGATTTACGGGCAAAAGCCTAGAGGTGGAAAGAAGCCCATCGCGTGAGGATGACGAATGGCAGACACAAAAAGTCAAGAGCAGGAGAAATGCCTCTCCAGCTGGAGGAGAGGACCAGCCTCTACCCGGGTACCTTGGGGTAGCAATTCAATAGCAGCCGCCCGATGTTCTGTGACAGCGAACTAATGTATCTTGTTTTTCTTTAATTTCACTGGAAGTTTAAAGTAAATATTGATGTTTTCTAAGATGTAAAACTAGTCACTCGTTGTCGTGCATTTCAACAAAGCCAAATAGTTTGGTGCCCTGGACTTCCAGAGGTTTCGGTAATTGGATGAAAAGATGAGGGTTGTGCTTTTTCATTCGCCTGATTAATCACTGCTCGGGAAACCCTTGAAAACAGACATGGTCTGCGAGCAGTATCTGTCGTTTAATCGAGGACAGATGTTCTTGAGAACCTTTTAAGTCAGCCCAGAGAGTCCCTGACTCTCAAGTGAAGTGAATCGTTGAACTGTGTGTTTTAAAAGGAAATCTTTGAGTCACTGTCACGGGACTTGTGCATTTTCCTAACGATCCTAGCCTCGAGAAGCTGCGGCAAGATAAAGGTTGTAAATGGCATCACCATGCACCCAGCGGCCTGGGCTATAATTCCGTGCCACCCACAGAGCCTCCTTACCAGCACATCCCTGCGCTAAGCTCTGATGTCAACTTTATTGCTGAACTCTCTCCAGCTGTTTCCTTTCGCCTTTCTCAAACACCAACAGTGCCTCAGTTAGGGTGAGTGTGCTCGTTAGGCCTGTTAGAACATTGACAGCACCCCAGATGCTTCAAAGGAGAAGGCTGTGGTCATGGTTAAGAGGACAAAAAAAAGGAGGTACAGGACTGCTGGATAGCAGGCATAATGACAGACGTTTACTCTTCCAAGGCTAGGGGACAGTGAGTGGACCCTGTGTTTCCAAGGTCCTAGGAGACTTCACTGTTGCAGTCAGGTTCGCATTGCTGGTACAAGTCATCCAATCAAGAGCAGCTTGTGGCGGGGGGTGGGGGGGGTGGGGGGGTGGGGAGAAGAGATTTATTTGGCTTACAGGCTTGAGGGACAGCTCCACAATGGCAGGAGGAAATGATGGCATAAGCAGAGGGTGGACATCAACTCCTGGCCAACATAAGGTGGACAATATCAACAGGAGAGTGTGCCAAACCCTGGCATGGGGAAACTGGCTATGACACCCATAAGCCCGCCCCCAACAATACACTCCCTTCAGGAGACGTTAATTCCAAAATCTCCATCAGCTGGGAATCTAGCATTCAGAACACCTGAGTTTATGGGGGACACCTGAATGAAACCACCACAACCAGGGAAGAGGCTACTGAGGGAAGTGGCTGCCTGAGCATCACTGTGGTCAAACAAAGGAGGAATATGGCAGGCAAGATGTGCCCGCTGGTGCCAGAGTGGCATGACTGTTATTGGGCTAGTCAACTGTCCTCTGATGGGATTTGAGGTTCACTCTGTTGCGTGGACGTAGCACTGTTTGTCTATTCACTCACTTATGAAAGGGTATTGCAGTCAGCTTCTCCTTGCTGGGACAAACATCCAACCAGGAGCAGCTTATGGGAGGAAAGGGTTTATTTCTGGCTTACAGGATCCAGGGGAAGTCCCATCATGGTGGAAGGGAAGGAGCTGGCCCCCTTCCGTAGATTCACAGCACAGAGACACCAACAAACAGGCAGCAAACACACACAGCCAGAGCCCAGACTGCTCGGAACACACCTTAGGGTGGGAATACTCGGTCTGCCCCCAGTGACACCTCCTCCAGGAGGGCTTCACTTGCTGGAGACTCAATTTGCAAACTTCACCAAAAATACTTTGGGTTGGCCTGAAGAGATTATTCAGCATTTGCCTAGAAAGTATAACGACCCAGGTTTGGTTCCCCAGTACCCACGTAAAGCCAGCTGCACAAGGTGTCACATTCATCTAAAGTTTGTTCGCTGCGGCTAGAGGCCCTGGCCTGCCCATTATCTCTCTGTTTGTCTCGATCAGCCCCTTTCTCTCTGTGTGTCTCTCAAGTAAACAAGTAAAATATTAAAAAAAAATATACCTCTGGCTCTCAGGGACATACATTCACATTTTAACCACCACAAAAGCCATTTTGGTTGCTTCCAAGTTCAAGCAATTGTGGGCCAAATCTCTAAGCATTCATGGGAGGACTTCTTGTGTGGATGTGAGTTTTCAATTCATTTGTATGAATACCAAGGAGCATGATGACTAGACTTAAGGCAAAACTCCATCTAGATCTGTTGGAAACTGCCAAACTGTCTTCCAAGCTGGTTGTACCGTTTAGCCTTACCATCAGAATGAAAGTTTCTGTTACTCCATATAATGTCTTCATTAGCATTTGGTGCTGCAAGTGTTTGGACTTAAAAAAAAAATATATTGTACTTTTAATATTTATTGGAGAGAGAAGCAGATACAGAATGGGTGTGCCAGGGCCTCCAGCAGCTGCAAACAAACTCCAGACGCATGCGCCACCTTGTGCATCTGGCTTATCTGGGTCCTGGGGAATTGAACCTGGGTGCTTTGGCTTTACAGGTAGGTGCCCTAACCACTAAGCAATCCCTTCAGCCTTTTTGCCATTATAGTAAGTGTGGAGAAGTATCTCATGGTGGCTCTAACTTTTCAGTTCCCACGTGGCATATGACACTGAGCATCTTTTCATGTGCTTTTTTTCTTTTCAGTTTTGCTCTATTTTTCGCTAGTTGGTGCCTTCCTAGGAAAGCCATCTCCCCCTTTGCTCCAGAGAGCATTTGCAGAGCAACAAACTCATCCATTGCGCAGTAGCTCAAACAGAGAATGTGTGCCCGTGGGTCATGGGAGATCCACTGGTTTGGGCTGGGACTGGCTGGGTAGCTCAGCGGATAGTGTGGGGAATGGGGCTCCTTAGTTCTTGCTGGAGGCAGTCAGTCTGCTGGAGCACCTACTGCACCTCACAAATTGTGTGGACCAGTGGTTGAGCCATCATACGGCCCATTACAAAGCTGGAGTCACCAGAGGGTAAATGGAGACATGAAATTTCTCAAGGCTTAGACCCATTTGGGCACACTATCAATTAGCCAAAGTAAGTCACATCGTCAAGTACAAATTTAAAGGGTGACATGAGGCCCTGGCAAGTGTATGCATATATAACGTAGAGGGGTGAAGAATCAAGACCCCCAACATGTATTCCTATGGAATCTGAGACCAAGATGCCACATTCTATGTCTGTTTCAAGCATGGCTACTCATGACCTAAAGCCCTATAGACTAAAAATGGCATGTTATTTTCCTTTAACATATCAGGAGAAACAACCGAAATGAATGTTTCTATTTGAAATATTTCCATCCCTTCCCATGTGTGGCTGGCCATATCAAGTCACATGGTCAAATTCCAAGTCAAGGAACACTCATGAGGGAGCCATGACAAGGGAGGGAGAGGGAGAGAGAATTACGGACAAAATGGAAGGATAGTTCTCCTCCCATTCACAACATTTGCCTTGACCTCTTCTGAGAGGGACTTTAGAAACAAAATCTTGTCAGTCCTCATGAAGTGTCACATTTCTGATTTCCACAGTGGGGATGCTCCACCACGACTTTTAGGATTTTTGATTTAATGCAGGAAAGACTGTTCTAGAACTTGGCTGATAGGCTACTGATACTGCTGCAGGATATGGTGGCCGTGGTGTCTCGCTGCAAGCCTTTGGATTGGGAAGGGGGGGGGGGGCTGGTCTCCATGTGTCTCACATCTTCCCAGGCCAGTGGGTCGCCCAGGCATGCTCCTTCTTATCACCATGGCAAAGGTCCAGGCTGGAAAGCGGAAATATGTGGCGTCTCTGAGTCCAGGCTCAGAACTGGCCTCGTATTGCTTCTGCGTATCTGCTGCTGGCTAATGCAAAAGTTCACAAGGTGAAGGCTGGGGCCAAGGCCACCACGATGAAGCCTCGAGTTATGGCTGGAATGTGAGAGGTCAAGGCTCGTGATCTGAATGTTTGGTCCCCAGCTGGTGGTGCTGTTTTGGGAGATGGTGGAGACTTTGGATGGGGTCTGCTTGGAGGAAGTAGGTCAGGGGACATGCCTCTGAATGGCTAGTCCCCTCCTCTCTCTCTCTCTCTCTCTCTCTTTCCTCCTTTACCACACACTCTTGCTATCATGATGGTCTACCCAAACACATGAGCCCAAGTGACCATGGCCTGAACTCTCAAACTGTGAGCCAAAATAAATAATTCTTCCTTGAGCTCATTTCCTTGAGGTATTTTTCACAGAGATGCAATGTCTAAGTAATACACTATGAACACTGTAGATGCCAGGAAAGACAATGAATTGGAAAATCAATTAGGAATCTTGTCTAATGTAAAAACAGGAATTGTATGTGCTGTCATTACTTTTAAAATCTTTCCTCCCCGAACACTTATGTCACTGTCTTGTTTCTTTATGCCACCAGTTAGACCAAGAACAGGGGTTGTATCATACTGTGTGTCCAGAGTCCAGATGGTACTTGGCACATGGTGGACACTCAGGAAATGCTCACTGAACAAGCAGATGACTAGGTAAACGAATGAGTGCTTTTCCAGAGGACGCTTTGCCAAGGTGGGTCTACAGAGACCAAGAATTAAGTGTTGGTTTGATACTGTGTCTGGACATTTTCATCATTGTGTCTTCGTAGGAAAATAAAAGCCCACCTTTGTTTTTAGATTTCATAGGAGCAAGGCAATGCTTAGCCAAAAGAAAAAAAAAAGCAATAAAAGAAAAATAATGGACACAAAGGGACATTGCTGAGAGGGAAGAGCTGATGAAATACCGGTGGGGATTTTCATGCTACTCTATTTTTCTCCAAGTCTTCTTTTAGAAGGGATGAGTGAGGGAGTTCTAAGTGGCTGTCTCCAGGGCGCTCGGCCCATCACTGACTGTGTTTTGGAATGAGAGCCAAGATTCACGTGGGAGGCAAGAAGTGGGGGAGTAAAACCTGTCTGTGCAGCCTTGTCAGTGGCTGTGTGACAACCTGGGTGAGCCACGTGGGGCAGTTTGATGTCACGAAACGGTTGACACCTTCCTTCTGGATGTGCTCAGTCTGGCTGCTGACAACAGTGCAGACTCTCTCTCCCATTCAGAACCGAAGCCCAGCTGACTGTAAGATCCTTGAGAATTAGATAGATGCCTGGATCTGGACGCTCCTGGCTTGTTAATAGGAACTCCTGACTTCTATCATTAGACCTTGCAATGGATTGAACATTTATGTTCTCCTCAAATTCATACTGATTTTTTTTTGGGGGGGCATATTTGGGTGTAGTGTGTGTGCTATGGTACACTGGTGTGGTGGTATTGCGTGGGTGTGGTGGCGTTGTGTGGGTGTGGTGTATTGTCAGGAGTGTGCAGATGCACATGTTCCACGTGCACACACATGGAGGCCAAAGGCGATCATCGAGTGTCCACCTCTATTGCTTTTCTGTATTTCTTTTTAAGTTTTGAGAGGCTTGATTAGTTTAAGAGAAGGGAAGAGGAGCTAGTGGGAAAAGCTTCTGCCCGTGAGAAGGCAGACGGGGTAGAGCGCGCTGCAGCACTTTCTTGAGTGGACTGCCTCGCTGAACCCAGCACTGGCTTCCACTCAGACTGTCTGACCAGAGAGCCCCAGCAATCCTCCTGCAGCTGCTACCCACAGGACTGGGGTACAGGCATATGTGACCACATTCAGTGTTTTCCTGGATGTTGGGGATCGAGCTCAGCCCCTCATGCTTGCCCAGCAAGTGCTCTTGTCTGCTGAGCCATCTCCGCAGCCCCAACATGTTGGATTTTACTACAAGGTGATAGAATTTGGAGGTGCCTTTGGGAGCCCCTACAAACCTGAATAATGGTATCATGAAAGGGTAAGATGACCTGTTTGTCTCTTCCAACACGTTAATTCACAGGGAGGAGGCACCACCCATGCCAGACTGTGAGAACCACTCATTTAGATGTCAAACCACTTCCTTTTTCTTGTTTCCCCTGAGGTAGGGTCTCACTCTATCTAGTTCAGGCTGACCTGGAATTCACTATATAGTCTCAGGGTGGCTTTGAACTCACAGCGATCCTCCTACTTCTGCCTCCCATGTGCTGGGATTAAAGGTGTTCACCACCATGCCCGGCTCTGACCTTTTTGTTATAGCAACTTGAATAGACGCTTGCTGATCTTGTTCCCTTGGTGCCTGTGGTAGTTTGAATAGATGCGCCCCAATATAGTCAGTGTTTTATTAGTTTGTTGTTTGAATCTGTGGCCACCTGGCTGGAGGCAGTGTCACTGGGCGGATCTTAAGGTGTGGTGGTGGGTCTGAGATTCCAATCTAAAGATACGCAAAGTGTGCCTAGCTGGAGCTCCTGAAGTGTGCTGTGCTGTGTGGATTTGAGGCTTATGGCTTTTCTCTCTGTGTTTGGTCCTGTGAAAGCAGGCAGCTTCTTCTGCCATTATGGAACTTCCCCTGGATCTGTAAGCCTCAATGAATCCCTTCCTCCATAACCGTGCCTGGTCTGGAAGTTCATCTCAGTG
This sequence comes from Jaculus jaculus, assembly GCF_020740685.1. NCBI lineage: Eukaryota > Metazoa > Chordata > Mammalia > Rodentia > Dipodidae > Jaculus > Jaculus jaculus. The sequence goes on along the minus strand of NC_059112.1, from coordinate 22,616,071 downwards.
AACCTGAAGCTGTCTGCTACAGAGCCCTTACCAACCTGCTCAGTTTCTTCCACAGTCAACAGCCATGACCCCTCCATCCACGACACAGGGCAACATCCTGAAGAACACAGGCGGGGGAAGGACACTGGCGTGGACTCAGGTCTGCCTCTCACGTGCTGTGAATCACGAGGTGGGGGCAGGAAGAAGGCATTTCTCATCTCTGAGTTCTGGTTACACAGAGCAAAGACTCACTGTGGGGCTGGTTGTGACATAGTCCTCAAAAGATAACCACTGAGGGGCTCTCTATGCCCCTGCATCTCCTGTCACATTCCTCCATTGTTTCATGGATTTATTTATTTATTTACTTGAGACAGGAAGAGGCAGAGAAAGAGAGAGAATGGGTGCTCTAGGGCCTCCGGCTGTGCTCTGCAAATGAAACTCCAGACGCATGCGCCACCTTGTGTATCTGGCTTACGTGGGTACTGGGGGATTGAACCTGGGTCCTTAGGCTAAGCAGACAAGAACCTTAACCACTAAGTCATCTCTCCAGCACCCCCACCCCCAGGGATTTATTTTTGTTCCTTTTACCAAGTTAAATATCCTTGAATCAGGAATTGCTAGTTGCATTACCTTTGTATCCACTGTCGTTCTTGTTGTTTGGTAGATAGGGTGGATTAAATTTCTGTTTTAGGAAAACACTGTCTTGTTTGGAGTGTTGTATAGTAGGCTGTATTTCTGTAGCTTCCTGGCACTTGGGAGTCTAGGGTTGTGTTACTGTTCTTGTCCTTGTGACAGAATGTCTGATAGAAACAACTTTTGCAGGGAGAGCTGGATTTCGGCTCCCAGGTCAGGAGCTTCAGTCCGCCATGGCAGGGAAGGCGTGGTGGCTGGGGTGGGCTGGCCCGTGGTGGCGGAAGCTTCCAGCATGGCTTTGCACATGGTGCTGACCAGAAAGCAGAGAGCTTGGGCTGGACATGGGGTGCTCTGTAACCCTCAAAGGCCCTGGCCCACAGTAAACTGCTTCCTCCAGCCATGCTTCTTACCCCTAAAGTTCCTCAGCTTCCCCAAGGAACACCGCTGCCCCGGGACCCGGAGCTTAAGTACATTTCACCTTCAAGTTGTAACAGGGATAGAGAATAAAAACCCTTTTTAAGGGTATTTTCCTTTGGCATAGGACTTGTTAAGAAGAAAACATTGTGACTAATGTAGACAACGTGATGTATTATCTACCTGAGATTTTCCTAGTGGGCGGATCCCAAGTGTGCTCAATACCAATTCACACATTAACTATGTGAACTGAATGATATATTAATTAGCTTGGCTGAGCTGGTCATTCCACAATTGATGGGTATATCAAAACATCTCATTACACTTTTTATTGTCAATTATACTCCAATGGCTGGAGAAAAAAAAAAAGACAGGGCTCTGTCTAAGGAGGCCTCTTTCCCTTTCTTTTCAATCTTTTGCGCCATAGAATCACTTCTTGACAATTCCCTCTAGTATATGCCCATTAACAGAGCACTTTTGGTCTAAGAACACATGGGTCTCCAGTGTGTCCATGGGGGTGATGGTTAAAATAGGGTGCCTGAATCCCCTGAAACTGTTTTCCATTTCTTTAGTTAAAAAGTCCATCCCATCTGAGCATGGTGGCGCATGCCTTTAATCCCAGCACTTGGGAGGCAGAGGTAGGAGGATCACTGTGAGTTCGAGGCCACTCTGAGACTTACATAGTGAATCCCAGGTCAGCCTGGGCCAGAGTAAGAACCTACCTCGAAAAACCAAAAAAATAGTCCATCCCATCCTGAGGTTCTCTGAGCTTCCAACCTCTCAAAAGAAATAAGATGGATTCAGAAATGCTATGCCGTTTGGGACCTAAACACAATTTATTTCAGTGAAAGGATGGAAAGGAGATTTCCTTGGAACTTTTCCCACTTGCTTTTTAAGACAGTAATTGCAGCAGTTAAAAAAAAAAAAAAAACTGATCTAAATGTTCAGTGCCATTTCATCCTCCAAGTATTTGCTTTTGCTCCTGAGGGAGGAAGCACCTCATTGGCTCAGTGGACTCCCATCTCTGGACCTGCCTACAGAGCAAGTTTACTTGCCTATTTTAGAAGACCTTTGTCCTTGAAACCCTTGACTCGTTGATGGATGTTGCCATTAAATGTCCACAGGTGCGCAGAAGTCCTGGTGACTCTTGAGTTGCTGAGGCTCCCTGCTCTGGGCGATGTTGCTGGTTAGTTGGTTCAGGGTGACCCTATGACCTTCCCTTACTCTGCAAACAGGCTTACAACACACACAAGTTCCAGGTGCCAAAAAGTCTAGATGCACTGTTTAGAGAGTTCTTCTTCTTCTCCCCCCCCCAACCCCCTAGTTTCTAGAAAGTTCTAGTTTGCATCTTTTAGAGTCATTTGGCTCCTGACAAGCATGGTAGACCAGTCAGCTCTCTGGGGAATTCGTTTCCCATAAATCCAGCTGAGCTTAGGTGAGCTTTGACTTAAGATTGGGAGAGAGCATTTGTTTAGTTACACTGGGCTGTCCGCACTAAATTGGGCCATATTGTCACTTCTCTTTGGTAACATAAACAAGCCCACAGACTGCTCAGCTCTTGTCAGTGGCTGTAATCGGTCAAGTCTGCTTGCCGCGCCATAACTCAGAAGGAGAAAGTCTGATAACTTAGTCTGAGCTTCCCTCACGAGCCATCAGTTCATACATCACCCCTGACATAAAAAGGGCTCATTCCCACAGAGTTAGCCCCAGCAGGTTTGTCCTGGTGTTAAGTTCTTAAAAATAGCATCTGTGCTTAGGACATTACTCTCCAAAACTTTACACAAATGCCAATGATTCTACTAAATCAGACTTGCGGCATGATTCCTCAGGGCGCCTTCTGTTTATTTAGAGCAGAGTGAATGTTCAGGGAAGTCATTTTTTTAATTTATTTTTTATTTTTGGAGGTAGGGTTTTTGCTCTAGCCCAGGCTGACCTGGATTTCACAATGCAGTCTCAAGGTGGCCTCGAACTCACGGCGATTCTCCTACCTCTGCCTCCCAAGTGCTGGGATTAAAGGTGGGCACCACCACACTGGCTCTGAGGTCAATATTTTATTGCTGGAGCTGGGCTACAGTATGGACTATACCTTGAGCACCGGTCAACAGCGCCCAGAGGGTATGGGTTCACCTGTCTGTCGTTTGGAACACGAATCATTCCATGCACATTTACTGAGCGTGTAGTCAGCGGCAGGCGTGCTCTCGGAACTGGGGCCAATGCCCAGGAGAGGGCGGGCAGCGCTCTGGGCCTGCTAAAGCTGATAGAATTTGGAGAAGACAGATCCAGAGAACAAATGCAACAATTAAGGTGGACAGGAGAGGTATGGAGGAAATAGCTAGGATGTGGGGGATAGGTACTGCTTGAATATCTCTGAGATTTCAGGGAAATCAGAAGGAGAAAGAGAGGTAGAGAGAAAAAGAAGCCCAGACAAGGAACCCTTCTTCACCTTAGCATTGTTGAATAATAGCTGCTCATGTCTCCTCCGTCCACTGGATGGTTAGAAACTTGAATTTTAAAAAAATACTTTTATTTGACAGAGAAGGAGGGAGAGAGAATGAGCGTGCCAGGGCCTCCAGCCGCTGCAAAGGAACTCCAGGCATGTGTGCCCCCTTGTGCATCTGGCTAACGTGGATTCTGGGGAATTGAACCTGGATCCATTGGCTTTGCAGGCAAACGCCTTAACCGCTAAGTCATTCCTCTAGCCCTGAACTTGAATTTTTGTTTCACTTAAAATATTGCTTGAGAGGGTGCATGCATCTGGAGTTCATATGGCTGGAGGTCCTGGCGCACCCATTCTCTCTCTGCCTGCCTATTTCTGTATTTCTCTCTCAAATAAATAAATAAAAATACTTTTTAAAAAGTGTTGCTTGACAGCTGGCTGTGGTGGTGCACGCCTTTAACACCAGCACTCAGGAGACAGAGGTAGGAGGATCATTATGCATTCAAGAACACACTGAGACTACATAGTGAATTTCACATCAGCCTGGGCTAGAGAATGAGACCCTACCTTGAAAAACCAAAAAATAAAAAAACATAAAAAAATAAAATATTGCTTGACATGGCTGGAGAGATTGCCTGGTGGTTAAGGCACTTGCCTGCAAAGCAAAAGGACCCAGGTTCCAGTCCCCAGGACTCATGTAAGCCAGATACACAAGGTGGCGTATGTACGTGGAATTTGTTTGCAGCAGCTAAAGGCCCTGGCATGTTCATTTTCTTTCTCTCTCTATGGGCCCCTTTCTCTTTATCAAATAAATAAATAAATAATGCTTGACAGACAGGAGAGATGGCTCAGCAGTTAAAGGTGCTTGCTTACAAAGCCTAACAGCCTGGGTTCAATTCCCCAGTACCTACGTAAAGCCAGGTGCCCAACGCGGCACATGCATCTAGAGTTTGTTTGCAGTGGCAAGAGGCCCTGCCATGCTTGGTCTCTCTCTCTCTTTTGTTTTGTTTTGTTTTTTGAGGTAGGGTCTCACTCTAGCCCAGACTGAACTGGAATTCACTATATAATCTCATGGTGGCCTTGAACTCATGGCGATCTTCCTACCTCTGCCTCCTGAGTGTTGGGATTAAAAGTCTGTGCCACCACGCCCGGCCCTTGTTCCCTTTAGTTGCCTCTCTGGAAATAAACCATTCCTCGCATCTCAGTCAAAGCCCAGGCAAAACCACCGAGGAAGTCAGGAGATGAGAAGAGAGCTGCTTCCATGGTGAGCCTGACAATCAGCACCAGGCTGAAGGAGACAGACCCTGAGGACACTCAACACCTACCAAAGCAGAGATCCAGAGGCTCCTAAGAGCGCATCCTTGAAGTAGACTTAAAAAACACCTACCACGGCTCAGGGAATTTTTTGCAGAAGAGGGGTGGAAAGATTGTAAGAGCCACAGGGTGGGATGCCATGCCCAGAGACACTGCCAATCCCCAATTAACCCACAACCCCATGGGGAATGCCAGCACCCCCGCTGAGGAGGGCCCCTGCAGGATGGGGGCAGGGATGAGGGAAGAGATGGTCCAACGCATGTTGTAGCCACGCAAATATGTCCTTAGGAAAAAAAATATTTTAAAACAATTGCTGGAAACAAGTGAGCCGTATACATGTGCATGCGTGTGTGGTATGCTTGAGCATGGACATGCATGTTTTATGTGTTAGACACATGGGTGTGGGATGTGTGTGCACGCGTGCATATGTGCACATGGAGGGGTCCTCCGCTATTGCTGACTACCTTATTTTGAGATAGGGTCTCTCCCTGAACCCAGCGCTCATAAGGTCAGGTGAATAGGCCAGCCAGCCAGCCCAGGGGTCTTTCTGCCTCCCATTCACTAGGTTTACAAGTGTGCACCACCACACTTGGCATTTTACCTGGGCACTGGGATCAGAACACAGGTCCTCATGCTTGCCTGGCCAGCCATTTACTGGCTGAGCCATCTCCCCAGGCCTGAGTTGTTGTTTTGAGGTTCAAAGAAATTTTTTGTTGTTGTTGTTTTGTTTTTGGTTTTTCGAGGCAGGGTCTCACTCTAGTCCAAGTTGACCTAGAATTCACTATGTAGTCCCAGGGTGGTCTGGAACTCAAGGCAATCCTCCTACCTCTGCCTTCCGAGTGCTGGGATTAAATGTATGCACCACCATGCTGGGCCCAAAGCATTTTTAAATTTCTATTTATTTATGAGAGAGAGAGAGAGAGAGGGAGAGAGAGAGAGAGAGGGAGAGAGAGAGAGCAAGAAAGGGTACGCCAGAGCCTCTAGCCACTGCAAATGTACTCCAGATGCGTACACCACCATGTACATCTGGCTCATGTGGGTTCTGGGGAGTCGTACCTGGGTCCTTAGGCTTTGCAGGCCAGTGCCTTAACCTTTAAGCCATCTCTCCAGCCCCCTACCCCCAAAGTTGTTTTTCTTTTTTCGAAGTAGGGTCTCACTGTAGCTCAGGCTGACCTGGAATTCACTATGTAGTCTCAGGGTGGTCTTGAACTCATGGTGATCCTCCTACTTCTGCCTCCTGAGTGCTGGGATTAAAGGCATGTGCCACCATACCCGGCCAAAGTATTTTTTAAAATATTTTTAGTGTTTTTTTTGCAAGTAGAGAGACAGACAGACAGACAGACAGAGCGGAATGGATGCACAGGGGCTTCCACCCACTGCAAATGGAGTTCAAGATGCATGTGCCACCTTGGGTATCTGGTCCTACGTGGGCACTGGGGAATTGAACCTGGGTCATTAGGTTTTGTGCTAAGCCATTTCTCCAGCCTGAGGTTCGAAGTATTGTTCCGAGGAACTGAGCGGCTTTATTGCAGAAGTGCTCTCCTCAGTAATTTCTGCCCATGGAGAGAGAGAACCCATCACCCCCTGCCAGGAGGACACGTAGAGTGAGCTTCACAGAGACACAGGCTCCCAGTGGAGAAATTGCTTCCTGGTGGTGAATGAGTCCCTCGGGAGAGTTGGTTTCCCTGGCAGAGGTCAGACGTGCTGTTCAGGGCTGTGATTCCCAGCTTAGGGAGAACTGGGACGTCCTGGTGCCATTTGTTAGATTTCAGGATGATCTCATCCTCTAAAAGTGTCGAGGCATATGGGCTTGCCTTAAGCGTTTAACTAGATATAAAATTCATCTCACTTCGAGAAGTTTTGAGAAATTGATGAGAGCCCAGATGTTGCAAAACTGTTGTTAGGAATTGAATGTTATAATGATTCATCCAGAACTTTCTTAGTCATAAACAATATAAATGTTTTCTTAGAATGCTTAAGTTGCTCAGAAAGGAAAATGGTCCAATAATTATCCAAAAGAAGGCAAAGTCTGGAAAAAAAAAATTGTGAGGCTCACATATGGGTAAGAGTGGGAGACTTGACATGCTCTTGAGAAGCGTAAGTATCGAGTCTTATTTCACCACTGCTAAGAATGTGTGATACCCAGAAATTCTACCTCTGCTGGTGGCAGAGGTGACATGCCCCCCCCTTCCCCGTTCCTCCTTCCGTGGACCAGGAGATGTAGAAACATCCCCAGAGCCTCTCGTTCTTCTCTGAAGCCTGGTCCCACAGTTAGCTGGGCATTGCTTAGGGAAAGTTTTCACTTACTTCCTGTTGAGTCACATCCCACAGAAGACGACGAAGTTGTCAGGAAGGGTCTCTATAGATGATCCCTAGGTTGGGCCCTGACGCAATGTGATGCTGTCTTGGGACGCAGACCCAAACACAAACACCGGGACCTCAGCGACCCTCAGATTGTTCCTCACAGCCCCACCCCCCACCCCCAAGGAACCAACAACACACCAACCAATACCCTTGGATTCTGGGCTTCTAACTACAATTACATTTCTGTTTGTCAGCCCAGTACTTCACGATGGCAGCTGGAGGAAACTCACTCACTCTCCATCCATTTTCTCAGCAACTCCAACGCGAACGAAGTAGGAAATGTCTCAGCTCTCCCTTTAACTTTGGTTCGCAGTGACCTAGAACTTGGAAGTCTTTGTCACTACCATTATCATAGTCACTACCACTTCTTTCTTTCCTTCTTTCTTTCTTTCTTTCTTTCTTTCTTTCTTTCTTTCTTTCTTTCTTTCTTTCTTTCTTTCTTTCTTTCTTTCTTTCTTTCTTTCCTTCCTTCCTTCCTTCCTTCTTTCTTTCTTTCTTTCTTTCTTTCTTTCTTTCTCTTTCTCTCTTTCTTTCCTTTCCTTTCCCTTCCTTCCTTCCTTCCTTCCTTCCTTCCTTCCTTCTTTCTTTCTTTCTTTCTCTCTTTCTTTCTCTCTTTCTCTCTTTCTTTCCTTTCCTTTCCTTTCCCTTCCTTTCCCTTCCTTCCTTCCTTCCTTCCTTCCTTCCTTCCTTCTTTCTTTCTTTCTTTCTCTCTTTCTCTCTTTCTTTCCTTTCCTTTCCTTTCCTTTCCTTTCCTTTCCTTTCCCTTCCTTCCTTCCTTCCTTCCTTCCTTCCTTCCTTCCTTCCTTCCTTCCTTCCTTCCTTCCTTCCTTCCTTCTTTCTTTCTCTCTCTCTTTCCTTTCCTTTCCTTTCCTTTCCCTTCCTTCCTTCCTTCCTTCCTTCCTTCCTTCCTTCCTTCCTTCCTTCCTTCCTTCCTTCCTTCCTTCCCTCCCTCCCTCCCTCCCTCCCTCCCCTCCCTCCCTCCCTCCCTCCCTCCCTCCCTCCCTCCCTCCCTCCCTCCCTTCCTTCCTTCCTTTCCTTCCTTTCTCTCTCTCTTCCTTTTTAATTACTTATTTGTGAGTGACAGAGAAAGAAGCAGATAGATAGAGAGAGAGAGAATGGGCATGCCAGGGCCTCCAGCCACTGAAAACGAACTCCAGACACGTGCGCCCCCTTGTGCATCTGGCTAAAGTGGGTCCTGGGGAGTCGAGCCTTGAACCTGGGTCCTTAGGCTTCATAATGCGAAGCCATTTCTCCAGCCCACTACCACTCTTCTGGACCAAACCTTGTATTAAGTGCGTTACTTCCAGAATTGTATTTATTTCCTAAAAGGTAGGTATTGATATATACATTTTATAAGAGACTCAACTCAGATTATCCATGTGATTAATAATCAGACCTGGGTCTTAACTACTATGCTAAGGAGCTCAGGATGCTGACTTAGAGGTCCCTAAACGAATGAGTACTATGCCATACTAAAATATAGCTTCCATACACGGCAAGGGAGTCTTAAGGGTTTGGTCTAGAAATATGCACCAACAATATGGTCATATGCTGAGGAAAATGTACTGTAAGATTCATATGACTGACTTGCTAGAGAATCTTTGAAGCACGTTTATAGCTGATTGATTAATTTAAAGGTTTTCGGGGTTATTCTGTGGATACAGTTCATTAAAATATTTTGTGAAATCATGTGCTACATTTTCTTATGCTAGCTGATGTCAGAAGTTTAAAAATACATATATGTTCCCATATAAATGAGCTAATGTATGAATGAGGCTGTTTGTTACAGATGGTTTAAGATGGAAATTTGAAGTGAAAACGAGGAAAGAAAACTGGCAAATTGGAAGGAAAAGAAGCTTTGTATTTTAGTGCAGACCCTGATTTTTACAAATTTAAAAAAAAGATGGGGCTGGAGAGATGGCTTAGCAGTTAAGGCATATCCCTTTAAAGCCAAAGGACCCAGTTTCAATTCCCTAGGACCCACATTAGCCAGATGCACAAGGTGGCACATGTGTCTAGAATTCCTTTGCAGGGGCCGGTGGCCCTGGCGTGTTCATTCTCTCTCTCTCTCTCTCTCTCTTTCTCTCTGTCAAATAAGTAAATAAAAATAAAATATTTTTTTAAAAAGATAATAAAAGAAGCAATTTCCCAGAAATGAAATAACTATCTGTTTTGGATTGGTGAGGATGGTTCTCTCTACTCCATCTTTTTTTCCATAAACACTTATTCAAAATAAGGGACACAAACATGATAAGTAAATACACAGAGTAAGGTTGAAAAATACTTCAAAAACTATAACTAAGATTACTTGAGGAAATTGTAATCACAAAACTGGCACGTGCACTGACAGTTATAACAGTTGCTTTTGATTATCTAGTTTTCCTGGTCCACACATATCCCAAGATGCTTTGCTAATCAGAATTCAACTCCATGCCAAACGTCGGAGAAGCTTAAATCAAACTGACCTACAAATTATGTGTGGGTGGTGGGGCGGGCGGGGGGGGAGTTGTTGTTTATGGAACTATTTCATTTAAAAAGTCCAGTGTAATTTCTATTTGTCAATTAAGATAAATGTATGAACCTAGAACACAGCCATTCTTACCTGTTGATATTAAAATGTGTGTGAATGTATGTCTGAATTTCATAGTCCCCTCTATGTTATATTTGGATTCATTCTAAGGCTTTGGAGGCCTCCCAATCTCAGGGCACGAATGGCAGCTTAAAGACAGAGTGTCAATTCTGTGTATGTTTTATTAATATATATATATATATATATATATATATATATATATATATATATATATACATATATATATATATATATTTTTTTTTTTTCAAGGTATGTCTCACTCTAGCCCAGGCTGACCTGGAATTCACTATGTAGTCTCAGGGTGGCCTTGAACTCTTGGCAATCCTCCTACTTCTGGCTGGGATTAAAGGCATGCGCCATCACGCCTGGCTTTTGTGTATAATTTAATTGCTATAAATGTACTGATTGCTATGGAATGCCTGTAGAGATGTTTTTAAATTTGAAAGTTTTAAGTTGCCTCACAAAGGGTATTTTATCCTTAATAGCTATGAGGAATGGGAAATGGTTATAAAACTAACTGAATAACTGCCTAGCATTTCCAAATAAAATATCCATGATCAAAAATCTCCATAATATCTCTAGATAGTACTTGACCCTCACCATCTGTCTGAAAACAGCAGGCCTTGATGGGTCTATGCATGAGCTTCACAGTGCTTTGAAGGCATTTTACTGGTACATTGCACTGGAGTCTTGTGGGCTGGAAAAGACATTCCCCCCACAGAAATTTTTTTTTAAATATTTTTATTTATTTATAAGCAGAGAGACTAGAGAGAGAATGGGAGTTGCCAGGGCTACCATCCACTGCAAGCTAACTCCAGATGCATATGCCACTTTGTGCATCTGGCTTTACATGGGTACTGGGGGATCAAAACCCAGATCGTCAGGCTTTGTGGGCAAGTGCCTTGACTGCCGAACCATCTCTCCCGTCCTGACAAAGACATTTCTCTTTGTCTTACCTCTCTTGGCCATTGAGTAGGGTGATGGCGTTGTTTCTTGTATTTTTGTTGTTGCTGCTATTCTTTATTGCAACCTTGCTCTGCGATTCTGTTACATTTCTTTCTCCCACCTTTTCTGGTGCGTGCGTGCATGCGTGCGTGCATGTGTGTGTGTGTGTGTGTGTGTGTGATATGTGTGCAGATGTGCTTTCCCCTTCCACAAGTGTGTGGAGTGCAAAGGAAAACATGGTGTATCCTTTTTCTATCATTCATCCAAGCATTTTCTCCCTTCCTTCCTTCCTTCCTTCCTTCCTTCCTTCCTTCCTTCCTTCCTTCCTTCCTTCCTTCCTTCCTTCCTTCCTCCCTCCTTCCCTCCCTCCCTCTCTCCCTTCTCCCCTCCCTCCCTCCCTTCTGTCCTTCCTTTTTTCCGAGGTAGGGTCTCACTCTAGCCAGGCTGACCTGGAATTCACTATGTAGTCTCAGGGTGTCCTCAAACTCATGGAGATCCTCCTACCTCTGCCTCCCAAGTGCTGGGATTAAAGGCGTGCACCACCACGCTGGGCTCATCCAAGCCTTTTCTTGAGATGGAGTCCTTCCACCCAGAGCTTCCAGTTTGAACAGTGAGCCCCAGTAATTCTCTGCCCCCCCCACCTTTTGACTGGGGTTATAGACATATGAGGCTGTGAGCAGCTATTTCCAGCTGTGGTGGGAAATCTGCCCCATGCAGTCTTGAACCCCTCATGTTTAGATGGAAATCACACGTAGAGGCAGAAGCTGGGAGCCGGGGTGCTGACTCTGAGCCCGCTGTCTGCTGGTCCCTGCAGAGAGGAGGGAGGGTCTCAGACACCCCGTGTGCCCGTTGCAAGTACCAAGTGAGCCTTAGGAAGCGGATGCCATTCGCTGCTGCTGGTCGGCTTGGAAATGGGAAATGCCAGGAGCTGAAGTCCTGCTGCCTCGACATCTCCTGTGGGAATGCTAAGGTCTAGTAGCCACCGCAAGGTGTGCCCAGGCAGAGAAATAATCTCACCGTCACCTACCGTGCAGACAGTGGGAGAGCACCGAGCACTTAGGGCACATTAGTCCTCACATTTTTGGGCTTTCACATCAAGTTGAAACTCATGTCAAAAGGCCTGTGCTTGGCCAAACTGCTTTTTCTCACTCTTCTCAGTACCTATAAAGGCTCATATAGTTCTAATTAGGCCTAGAGAGGCCTACAAAAAAAGGAAAAAAAATGAAGAGAAAAGAAAAGAGAAGAAAAGAAAAGGAAAGCTTGTTTCCAAGAGCTTTGGATTTATGGACTGCAAACTATAGGCTACTGTGTATTTTAATATATGCCGAGAGACAATTAAGATGACTTTCGTTATGGTTTTGGGAAAGAGACTGGGCAGCACTCAGCTAACATACAGCTTTTCTCTGTTGAAAACCAAACTGAAAAGTGACATTTTTTGGAATCAGCTCGCTCCGTTAAAAGCAACCAACCATCTGAAAGCACTCAATGAATTGGAATAAAGTTGTATAAAGTTTTGTGATCCTCAGGAGAGGAACAAAAGTTTGGAAGGAAGGTTAGCCGCTGAGCTACAGAAACACAATTCATGAGCAAGTGGCCTACAACTGCTGAAAAAAACGGTCAGCTTCACTGAAAAATAACAACAAAAAGTCAGTTAAAAATCACAACCAGAAGCCATTGACAGAAATAAATTCCAACACTCTGAGGCAGCCAGGAGCTGTAAAACCAGGTACTTTTCTGCACCGTGGGGGGTAATGTAAATTGGCATAATCACTTTAGACAGCAATTTGGCTAGATCTAAAGTGAAACTTTAAGATTATAACTCTGTTTCTTGAAATTTCACCTATGAAATTTATCACAGCTTTAAATATATGAGTGGAAGTATTCATTGTCATTTTGTCTTAAAGAAAACTGGGAAAGCCCTCAATGTTCCATGACAATGGAGTGGCTGAGTACAGTGGGGTATAACCATTCAAGTAAAACAAGCAAGTAATGTAGTCTTTAAATTTTATTGTTTTCAAGTTGGGTTAATGATGTGGATAATCGTCTTCTATAATGTCAATTATAGCAAAGGAGGGTGTGAAACTTCACACCACGTAAAATTCCCTGTTTGAGAAATCTACATATAGAAAGAGATTGAAAGATGATGGAATGAAATGTTGACAGGGCTATTATCTCCCTGTGATGGCTTCTATTTGCTGTCTATATTTTTGTGTTTTTTGAAATGATGGCTAATTAACATGGAAAGTAGTTACCCACCCCCAAATCCACCTGTATGCTTGCTTCCCATAGTTTCAGTTGCCTGAGAGCCACAGCAATCTAAAAAATAATCAATGCAAAGTTCCAGAAAAACTTTTCATGACTTTTAAGTGGCTTGTGTTATAGTATATTGTTATAATGTTTTTTTTTAATTTTATTTTATTTATTTGAGAGAGAGAGAGAATGGGTGCACAGAGCCTCTAGCCATTGCAAATGAACTCCAGATATACTACCTTGTGTATGTGGCTTATGTGGTTACTGGGGAATTGAACCTAGGTCCTTAGGTTCACAGGCAAGCACCTTATCCATGAAGCCATCTCTCCAAGCCCCTGTTATAATGTTTTATTGTTGGTTGTAGTTACTTTCTTATTGTGCCTAATTCATAAGTTAAACTTATCATGGATATATATAAAATTTTTTAATTTAAATAAATATATATGTATAAGGCTCAATATCATCTGGTTTCAGGTATCTACTGGGCATCTTTTTTTTTTGTTTTTTCGAGGTAGGGTCTCACTCTGGCCCAGGCTGACCTGGAATTCACTATGTAGTCTCAGGGTGGCCTCGAACTCACGGCAATCCTCCTGTCTCTGCCTCCCGAGTGCTGGGGTTAAAGGCGTGCGCTACCACGCCTGGCTTACTGGGCATCTTTGAATGAATCCCTCCTAGATTAAAGGGGAATAGCTTGTGTATACAATATTTTAACAGTCAACAAAAATGCAGTTTTTAAATATTTATTTAATTTATGTGAGAGAGAGAAAGAGGAGGGAGGAAAGAGAGAGAGAGTAAAAGAGAGAATGGGCAAGCCAGGGCCTCCAGCCACTGCAAACAAACTCTAGACATGTGCCACCTTGTGCAGCTGGCTTATACGGGTACTGGGAAATTGAACCTGGATCTTCAGGCTTCGTAAGCAAATGCCTTAACTGCTAAGTCATCTCCCCAACACCAAAATTGCAATTGTTTTGCTTTTGTTTAATTTTTAAAATTCATTTGCAAGGAGAGTGAGAGAGAAGAGAGAAGGGAGACAGAGAGAATGGGCGCGCCAGGGCCTCTAGCCACTGCAAACAAGCTCCAGGTGCGTGTGCCCCTTGCGCATCTGGCTTATGTGGCCCTGGGGAATTGAACCTAGGTCCTTTGGCTTCACAGGCAAATGCCTTAATCACTAAGCCATCTCTCCAGCTCCCCCCCTCAAAAAATTTCAAATTTTAAAAAGCATAATAAATATTTTGTGTTTTCTCAAAACTGTAAGCTGAGCAAATTTCTGTAAATGAAGACCGCCTCTCCTGGCGCGGGGAGACAACTCCTTTGCCCTCTGCTCTGAGAGAGATTCCAGCTAAAGTGGGGACATCCCCGCACATGGTACTTTCAGTTCTGTCAGCCCCCGAAATCCTCTTGAGTAAGCAAGAGTGAGAAAGAAGATGGTGGAAAAGTTTCCTTATAATCTTTCAGTTCTTTACCAGGCTTCTGCTCCCCTTATGTTTCAGTTCTTGAAGCTTTTATCTTTACATTTTGCCCAGTGGGTAATTTGAAAACCAAGATAAAGAGAGTGACACAGTCACAACTTTGCCAGGAAAGCAAATTAAAATGATGGGGGCTGGGGGGAAGGCATGAGGTGATTCTCTTTCTCTTTAAGTTCACGAGGAAGCTATGAGTAGGCCATGGGGTGCAAGCCTGTAATGTCAGTGTGGGGAAGGGCGAGGCTAGATGGTTAGTTTGAGGCCAGCTTGGGCTACATAGAGTTCCAGGCTAATCTTGGCTACGGGTCTAGACTCTGTCCCAGATAAAGAAACAAAAAAGCAACTGAAAAAATGAAACTGTGGATTTCCAGGGTTTCGCTGCACAGTTACGAATCTAGTTGTCTCTGCTTTTGCAAGTACACTAGAAATTACCTACAGTCTGCATGAATCTACCCCAGTCCTTTGGAATGATCCTAGGGATGCTTCCCACATGTTATATGTAGTGGCCAAAAAAAGGTGGTGGTGGGGGGCTGGAGAGATGGCTTAGTGGTTAAGGCATTTGCCTGCAAAGCCAAAGGATCCCGGTTCGAGTCCCCAGGACCCACATAAGCCAGGTGCACAAGGGGGCACACGTGTCTGGAGTTCGTTTGCAGTGGCTGGAGGCCCTGGTGTGCCCATTCTCTCTCTCTCTTTCTTACTCTGCCCCTTTCTCTCTCTCAAACAAATAAATAATGAAAAATTTAAAAATTACAAAAACAGAAAGGAGGGAGTGCTACTGTTGGGTTGAAAAGCAGTCCATTAAGGGAACTCCTGTGATTCGTAGTGTTTATTTCTTGTCAGTTTGTGCAGCAATAAAGTTATAAATATTTTACTAATATAATCAATAGGTCACTACATGCCTTATTTGTATCATCTTAGTTAATTCTTATTATAACGATTTTCATTTTGCCAGTGAAGAGCTTGGTAATACACTCAGAGAGAGGCAGCCCATAAGATATGTGCCACATTTTCACCAGGGTCTCTAGGGATAAATGTGAACTACCGCTTCCTGTAGGGGCCTTGACTCATAGTTCTCCAACGGTGGATAAGAAAGAAAGTTCAAATCTCTTCCTCAGGTCAGCTTAACACAGTGAACTTGCTAAATCTCGAGGATTCGGAGATGACTGAAATGCAGCAATGTCCTCCAGGAATCTAGAAGCATACTTAAAAAAATTAAAATTAATAGGAAAACAGATGATGGAGCAATTGCTTCTTTGAGAGGTAGAGTTATCTCGTGGAACAAAAATCACGTGCAAAGGAGTGACCATTAAGCTTAACCTTGAAGGAACTTTAGGAGCCGAACACTGAAAATCGTAGAGAAAGAAATATTATAGGCAAAGGACCCCAGCATCAGGGTGAGGTTCTTTCTTCCTAGTCCCACCAGTTTTTTTTTTAAGTCTATCATATTTGTATGTCCCCAGTTTCTTTTTTAAATATTGCATTTTCAGGCTGGAGAGATGGCTTAGTGGTTAAGCGCTTGCCTGTGAAGCCTAAGGACCCAGGTTTGAGGCTCGGTTCCCCAGGTCCCACGTTAGCTAGATGCACAAGGGGGCACACGCGTCTGGAGTTGGTTTGCAGAGGCTGGAAGCTCTGGTGCACCCATTCTCTCTCCCTCTATCTGTCTTTCTCTCTGTGTCTGTCGCTCTCAAATAAATAAATAAAAATTAAAAAAAATAAATAAATATTGCATTTTCTATGACCAATCTAGATTTCTCACTGGGTCCCCCTTGGGTCTACAGGATTCAAGTGCCATTAGAAGGCATGAGAAGACAGGATAGCTGGCTGACCTGGATTTGAGTCCAGCCAGTGTTCCTGGTCTCACGGGCTAAGCAGTAACAACCTGAGAAAAACCAACAGAAGGCCCAAGACTGAGATTGGAGTGGAATGTGTATTCATCATGCTCCAGTGGCCTTGCCTCTTGCCTCGTTTTCCAGATGACCTTAAAGACAATTATCCATCAGAGGTTGCTGAATCCGCACAGAGTTTGGAGCATGAAGGTATTAGAGGAATATTAAGAAAGGAGAATTTATAGTGGGGATTTATCAATACTATTAGTCATGGTATACTGTATTCTATCAGGCCAAGCAGAGGAAAGAGGATTTGGGAAGATCGTCTGAGATGTCATGAAGATGGATAGAGTTTACTTGATGGAGAAAAGCAGACCAGCTCAATCCAATTTTAGATTTTTAAATACGTGAGCCCGGCAGCTTCTTATCTTTGCCTCCAGACATATGTGAATGCTTTCTTGCTAAGGCCTGAAGACCTTCTTCACCACTGTCTTTTGTCATCTTGTCTTAAACCTGAGGCTGACCACTGCCTCTTGTTCTTCCAACAGGTCAGCAGAGACACTCTCCTGTCCTGATGAAGAGACCTGGGTGCTTGGCAAAGGGAAGTCAAAATGGAGGTGGCAAGGCACATGCGACTCTATTTAGAACCAGAGATCAAGTTCCTAGTTCAGCTTGGCTTCAAGAAGTAACAGATGCAGCCACTACAACCAAGAAATCTAACTCCTTCCTATAAGAAATTGCTTGACAATATGTGTGTATTTTACATGAGGAGAAAAAAATGCAACTATTCTGAAATACATGAGAGTAAATGCGCACATGGAAAGATATTTCTGTTCTTAGTCAACATCATAAGGAATTTTATGGTATTAAAATTTACAAACACTAACACCCAAATGAAATTCAAAAATAGCTAAGAAGTCACTGGAGAGGAAAAGCTACTACAAAGCTTTTTTTTTTTTTAAAAAAAAAACAACTTTTGATTGCAAACCTCTGTACATATTATAGACAATATACCATGATCATAGTCCCCTTTCACTACCCTTCCTTTTCCCCTTCCAAGTACCCCCTCCACCGAATCCCCTCTTCTTTACAAGCAGTCTCTCTTCATTTTGATGTCATCTTTTCCCCTCCTCTCCTCTCCTGCAGATCTTGTGCAGGTAGCATCAGCCACAGTGAGGTCATGTGTGTCTGGCCGCTTTGTGTCTGGAGGAGCACGTTATAAGGAGTCCTCCCCTTCCTGTGGCTTCTTACGTTCTTTCCTCCACCTCTTCAGCAATGGTCCCTGAGCCTTGGGAGGTGTGATAGAGATGTCATTTCTTCTCAACATTTTGGTGAGTTTTGAGTGACCCCAGTGGTCACCTCCATCTGAAAAGAGAAGCCTCTCTAACCAAAAGTGACAGTAACATTAATATATGGGCATAAAAGCTTCTTGAATATACTGCAAAGGTTCTGTTCTTAAACACACGGAAGAGATAGACCAATGGGATGGGGTAAAAGGTCCAGAAACAGACCTAGATGTGTATGGAAATTTAGTCCACGAAAAAAGTGCACCTTCAGCATGATATATTGGCTGGGTCAAACTGAGTTTCTTTTTCCGAGACAAGGTCTTACTCTGCATCTTAGGCTGCCCACAAATTGCCTCATCTTGACAAATTAACTCCCGAATAAATGATTTGAGAACCACTGGACAACCGTTTGTGAGAATAAACAGCAGACAGCTCAAGAAGGGAGCCCACCAGCATCAGAACATGCAGATTAGAGGCTCAGCAATGAAGGTCTTGGGAGGTTTCTAAGTACACTGATCACCTGCATTACTCAACGATGAGACAGAGATTCATTCATAGGAAATAAAAAAAAAAAAAACATGGTAAAAGTATTTGGCTACTGGTAATGAACCTTTGCAAGATACACCACAGTGAAAGGGCCAATCCTTTCAATCTACAAAAGGTATTGGGGGGAGGGGCTGGAGGGATGGCTTAGCGGTTACGATGTCTGCTTGTAAAGCCAAAGGATCCCAGTTTGATTCTTCAGGACTCACATGCGTCTGGAATCCTTTTGCAGTGGCTAGAGGCCCTGGTGTGCCCATTCTCTCTGTCTGTCTCTCTCTCTCTGTCTCTTTCTCTCTCTCTCTCTTTCTCTGTCCCTCCCCCTCTCTGTCTATAATAAATAAATAAATAAAGTATTGGGGTGTGGAAAGTGAGATTGCCTCTTTATTTTTCCGGACATCATTCCATCTTCTGTCTATGAAGGTCACTTGTAATTAGCTTGCCCATGGGTTGGTGTGATTTCACAGCTCGTGGCCACTTTGTTGTTGTTTCTTTTCTTTGCAAACTTGTACTTTTACTCCCGAGACCTGCTTGATTTATACATGTTTTTCCCTGTTCCCATTCCGATGGGGGAGGGGGCATGCACCTGGTGTTTTCCCGGGGCCCTCAGGACCACTGGTTTGCTGGGCTCTCAGGACACTGAGGGTCGTGAGGCTCGGGTGTGGGCGGTGGGAGGCTCAGGGATGGAGTGGTCCAAGGGTTTCCTCCAGCAGAGATGCATCCAAGACCCACTGACATTTGGTTTTGTGGGTTTCCAGGTGTTACAGGGGCCCTTTACGGAGTCCCAGCAAGGATGGATATGTTTCCAGAGGAGGGATGCAAAATAGGTCAGTGTTGCGTTGTGGATGTCGAGGCCGAGTTCACGTTTCTATCTTGGTTATTTGAGGAATCACAGTTCAGCGCACACACTAAATCTCCCTGTCCCCATTCACTGAGGCGTCATGGATGATGTAGCAGGGAGGCCGTGGTGTTCTGGAGAGAAGGGATGTTTTGGAAAGCTAAGAGAAGGGGACTGAAATTGTCTCCGTGGTCTCGTTACCTGGGCCCCGTCCCCTGCGTGGCCGGAAGGCAGCTTTCCCCGGAGATTCGGGTTTATAGCCGGGCAGACAAATGCGCTTCCGGAAGTGCATTCCTGCAACTTCTTGGCCTGCATTCTGAGCAAGGCTGGCTCACACTTGACCTGACAGTGACTTTGTTTTGGTAGAAGGCTTTATGTGTTTTGAATGCAAACATCATTTATTTTGTTATTTATTTACTATTTTCCCCCCCGTTTTTCGAGGTAAGGTCTTGTTTTAGTCCAGGCTGACCTGGAATTCACTATGCAGTCTCAGGGTGGACTTGAACTCGTGGCGATCCTCCTACCTCTGCCTTCTGAGAGCTGGGATTAAAGGCATGGTACGCCTGGCTTTTTATTTACTTTTAAAATATTTTTATTTATTTATTTGCAAGCACAGAGAGAGAGAGAGAGACAGAGAGAATGGGTGCACCAGGGCCTCTAGCCATTACAAAAGAACTCCAGATGCATGCACTACTTTGTGCAACTGGCTTTAGATAGGTACTGGGGAATCGAAGCCAGGCCATTAGGCTTTATAGGCAAGCGCCTTAACTACTGCTTTTCATACGCACTGGGGGGCAGGCAAGGGTTGATATATTACTGTTCCATTTTGCAGCTGAGGTAACAGGGCCTGAGTCAGGTTGAGGAAGGTGGGGAAGAGACCCCAAGGGAGGACTGTGGGTAAGAAATCAGGCACCTGGACATTATCTAGCTTTGATCTCTCTCTTTATTTATTTATTATTTTTTAATTTTTATTTTTTTCAGTTTTTTTTTCTTTTCACAATTTTTATTAACATTTTCAATGATTATAAAAAATATCCCATGGTAATACCCTCCCTCCCCCACTTCACTTTCCCCTTTGAAATTCCCTTCTCCATCATTCTCTTTTTTTAAGGTTTACTTATTTATTTATTTTTAATTTTTAAAATTTTCACTTACTTATTAGAGTAAGAGAGAGAAGAAGAAGAGAGAGAGAGAGTGAGTGAGAATGGGTGCGCCAGGGCCTCTAGCCACTGCAATCTGTATCAGATTGGTAGGTTTAATCAGATGTCTCCATAAACTAATGCGTTCCGAATGCTTGTCCCCCATCTGGTGGTAATTTGGGAGGTGGAGCTTTGCGGGAGGAGGTATGTTGTTGGGCATGGGCTTAGGGGTGTTAGAGCCAGCTCCCCCTTACCAGAGTTCAGCTCACTCTCCTGCTGCTGTTCTCTAGCTGCTGTGGCAAGAGGCGATGTCCAGCCTCTGCTCATGCTATGCTTTCCTCTGCCATCATGAAGCTTCCCCTGGAGGCAGTAACCCAAAATCAATTCTGTTCTTCCCATCAGCTGCTTTTCTTTTTTCTTTTTGAGGTAGGGTCTCACTCTAGCTCAGGCTGACCTGGAATTCACTATGGAGTCTCAGGGTGGCCTCAAACTCACCACGACCCTCCTACCTCTGCCTCCCGAGTGCTGGGATTAAAGGCATGCACCCCCATGCCGGGCTCCATTAGCTGCTTTTGATTGAGTGTTTTGTTCCAGCAAGGAAAAAGTTTTCCTGCTTTGGGAATTTTAATTTTATATAAATGGAATAATAAAATATACAATCGTTTGTATCTGACCTTTTTATAGACTTCCATCTTTAAAAAAAAATTTAGAGTGAGCAAGAGTGAGAGACAGAGAGAAAGAGAGAGAATTGGCTTGCCAGGGCCTCAGCCACTGAAATGGAACGCCAGATGCTTGTACCACCTAGTGGACATGTGTGGCATAACGCTTGTCTCACCTTTGTGCCTCTGGCTTATGGGAGAGAGATCAAACATGGGTCCTAAGGCAAGCGCCTTAACCTGCTAGGCCATCTCTCCAGCCCGCATCTGACTTTTAAATACAGTACGTTTCCAAGGCTTTTCTGTGCTACAGTATGTATCAGCACTCTTTCCTTTTTATGGATCAATATTTCATTGCATAGACATAACCACATTTCTAATTTTTGTTTTAGGTTTTTTTGAGGTAGGGTTTCACTTTAGTCCAGGCTGATTTGGAATTCACTATATAGTCTCAGGGTGGCTTCCAACTCACAGCGATCCTCCTAACACTGCCTCTCAAACGCTGGGATTAAAGGCACGCGCCACCATACCCGGCTTAAAATTTTATATCACCTGGTGGATAGGGATTTGGGTTGTTACCACATGGTAGCTATGAAAATTTAAATACATACATGTCTATACAGACATGGTGTTTTTTTTTTTTTCCTTGTTCTTTTTCTCCTGAGTAAATTCCTAAGACTAGAAATGAAGGATTCTTTTCTTAAGGTCTTATGTGGTGTTTGAATTGCTACTCTTAAACTCTTTACTTGAATAAAAGATTCAAATAAAATGTATGGGGAAGTAAGTAAAAGTGTAACCTGTTTTAATTAACTATTTTTTTTTTTTTTTGCTATACCTGGTGGTTTTTATTAAAGTGTTACTCTCTTAAAATAAGAATATTCAAGCACAGCGGTGTGTAATGGACCGAATTGTGTCCTCCTGTCTCAGTCCATAAGGTAATATCTTAACTCCTAGTACATCAGAATGGAAACTGTATTTGGCGATAGGGTTGATGTAGGAAGGTTAGATGAAGGCATGGGATGGCAGCATAATCCAATATGACTGGTGTTCTCATTCAGAGGATGATACAACGGACTTGAGCACTAACATCAGCTGTGGGAGGACACAGTGAGAGGGGGGGTCATCTGTAGGCCACAAAGAGAGGGTTCAGGAGAAACCAACCCTGCCAGCCCTTCGATCTTGCACCTGTAGTCACAGAACTAGGAGAAAACATGTTTCCATTGGTGGAACCACCCAATCTGGAATATTTTATTTTGGCAGATCTAGCAAAATAGCACATTGTCCTATATTTTAAGAGACTTTGAAGCTGGGCATGGTGGCGCACGCCTTTAATCCCAGCACTCAGGAGGCAGAGGTAGGAGGATTACTGTGAGTTCGAGTTCACCCTGAGACTACATAGTGAATTCCAGGTCAGCCTGGGCCAGATTGAGACCCTACCTAGAAAAAACAGAAAAAAGAAAAAAGAAAGAAATTGTGCTTTTGCATGCCATGAGCGGGCTGTTTCTGTCCTATAGTCCTTTACACACATGGTGGTATTCTGCAGCCCCAAACTCTGGCTTGTCCTTCATGAACCCTTCCACTGCAGGCCTTTATTTGATTCCCTCCTTGTGGGTAAAGTAGCCTCTTCCCAGATGGCCTCCAGCTCACGGTCACTTCTCTACTTACATCCAGCATGGTCCCCAATGCTGCCTCCTCCACGAACACTTGCTGTTTCTGGAAAGGATTCCCGTGGTTCCCCCCTCAGCCCATGGGTCCTGCCCCCTCCAATTACCTCTGCATCTGTACCACAAGGTCTCCTTCTACGTTGAATGCCAGCTCTTGAGTGCATTTAAGCCTTCCTGTTAGACTACAGAGTAAGCAAGTGATTGCACTTAGTCTTTTTTTATCCAGCCCCTAACTCAATGTCTGAAAAAACGAGCAGCGCTTTAATTAAAAATGACAACTAGGGGTTGGAGAGATGACTTAGCAGTTAAGCGCTTGCCTGTGAAGCCTAAGGACCCCGGTTCGAGGCTCGATTTACCAGGACCCACATAAGCCAGATGCACAAGGGGGTGCACGCATCTGGAGTTCGTTTGCAGTGGCTGGAGGCCCTGGCGCGCCCATTCTCTCTCTATCTGCCTCTTTCTCTGTCTGTTGTTCTCAAATAAGTAAATAAAAATAAACAAAAAATTTAAAAAATGACAACTAGAGATGCCAAAATATGTGGACAATCTCAGATTTTTGTGAAGTCTTACATAACGTTAGAGAAGTTTGGGTCAAAAAAGTATGTCTACCGATGCAGGGAATGGGGGAGTGCCCACATTGGAAGGTCAGTACTAGTGACAGTCTGCCGGGTCACGGTTAGTGATGACTGCCACGTTACTTCAAGGACCCACCCTCAGCTTCCGCTTCTGGCTTTCTGAGTGAAAGGACTGACCCAGCAAAGGACTGTTCTGTGCTTGGCATCATCTACTTTCCTAGCTTGTGGTGAGTTCTGAAAAATTCCTCTCTCTCTCTTTTGGCAAGTTCAACAAACTGGCCTTTAAAAAAAAATGAGAGAGAAAGAGAGAACTGGTGCTCCAGGGCCTCCAGCCACTGCAATTGAACTCCAGATGTGTGTGCGCCCCCTTGTGTGCGTGTGAGACATTGCATGCTTGGGTCACTGTGTGTCTAGCTTACGTGGGATTTGGGGAGTTGAACATGAGTCCTTAGGCTGTGCAGCACCTTAACCACTAAGCATTCTCTCCAGCCCAAGATTCCTCTTTTTGAAGAGGCTCCTTAGTTCTGTAGAATAAGAAAATTACACGCCAACTCAATTAAAATAAGGCTAAAATAAATTCTGAGTTCCTAGCTTCACATGTAGAACTTCTCCAAGTGCATAGAACTCCAGAAGTGCTACTTAGTGCCTGCTGAGCCTCAAATCCAATAGAAATGAACATAGGGCCTGGAACCCAACTCACCCAATTTTTGACAATGAACCATTTTCAAGAAATGTGCTGGGTGTGGTGGCACATGCCTTTAATCCAAGCACTAGGGAGGCAGAGGCAGGAGGATTGCCATGAGTTCAAGGCTACCCTGAGATTCCCTAGTGAATTCCAGGTCAGCCTGGACTAGAGTGAGACCCTACTTCAAAAAAACAAAAAAGAAAGAAAGGTATGTGTGGCACACACACACCCGCTTGGAATAATAGAGTATTATTTTCAAATTGGACTCTACCAGGAGAATAGTTTATATGGGAAATCCACCATAAAATCAAACTCAAAATTCCCTAAATGACAAGAAAAAAATATTGTGTGGTAAACAGCCCAGGGAGGGACAAATACTTCTGCATAAGTGGTCTCTGACTCTCCTGGCCCAAGTTTTCACTTCTCCCCTGGGTTAGTTAACGTTTTGCTCTATCTACCACACTTAGTCCCTAAGGATTTGTAGCTTTTTATTTCTTTAAGCATAGGCAAAAATTCTTTTCCTTTCTTCACTCAGCAAAATTATGAAGAGCAAAACCCAACAAACCTAGTATAAAAGCAAGGGAGAAAGGTGGTTGTGCATTCTGCACACAGGTCTCCCAGCCCCAAGGCCAGTGACTCCCTGCCCTGCTGCTGTGGTTGACAGAAGTGTGGGCCCTGACCCTTTGTGCCTATCCCTGTTAAGCATTGTCTTTTTAGCATCTAACTGTAGTCTTCTCTCATTTCCTGAGCATTGGCTGATGCTGCTAAGGCCCAGTGCCTTTCAGCTCAGGCCTCAGTGCATCTCACACGTGAGGTTCTAGCTCACAAACTGTGGTGGGTGAGGACAAATGTCCGGCCTTGATGGTCACATGGAAAACTTGATTTCTTCTCTCCCTTCCCTTGTCTGTCTTTCTCTTTCTGTCAAGCCAAGTGATTTTTGTTAAAAATCATTGGGATTAAAAGCAACACGTGATTAATATAGGCTGGAACTAAAAAAGATAATCTTGCTTTGAAGAAGAAAATTCTAGCACGGTTTGGGGAGATGGTTCAGGGTAAGAGAGCTTGCGCAAGCTTGAGGACCTGAATTCAGCCCTCCATAAGCGTGCGCATAAGAAGCTGGGCATGAGGGAGGGTGTTGACAGGAGGAATCACTCGGTGTTGCATAGCAATTCCTCCTGGAGAGGAGGGAGGCTTAAGAGGTGAAGTTTGAGAGAGCTGAAACTTAAAAGGTCACAGGACCACTCCCCAAGGTTATAGGAGCAGTAAATACCTATGGAGAGGCTGGCTCTGACCAGTGCTGGGTAGCAATTTTTTCTGAAGTGAAACATGGAGGGAAGTTTAAGAGACTCCAGGTCCACAAGCCTGGGGAGGAGGTTGCAAGACCCCTCCCTAAGGCTATATAAAAGATAAACTAGTGCCTGGGGAAAGGCTCTTCCACCAGCCAAGTTGTGCTGGAGGATCAGAGCAGCTGAGCTGCCTGCAAATCCTGCAGTGAGGGGCTGGAGAGATGGCCTAGTGGCTAAGTGCTTGCCTGTGAAGCCTAAGGACCCCGGTTCAAGGCTCAATTTCCCAGGACCCACGTTAGCCACATGCACAAAGGGGCGCATGCGTCTGGAGTTCGTTTGCAGTGGCTGGAAGCCCTGGCGCGCCCACTCTTTGTCTCTCTCTCTCTGCCTCTTTCTCTGTTTGTCACTTTCATATAGATAAATAAAAATAAACAAAA
This sequence comes from Jaculus jaculus, assembly GCF_020740685.1. Taxonomy (NCBI): domain Eukaryota; kingdom Metazoa; phylum Chordata; class Mammalia; order Rodentia; family Dipodidae; genus Jaculus; species Jaculus jaculus. Next base: position 22,590,750 of record NC_059112.1, on the reverse strand, counting down.
AAATTCTAAATCCTGCAGTGAGCTCACTTTCCACCAGTCCTCTCTTATGCTGGGGGGGGGGTGGTTTGCAGTGATGCCGCTGCCTTTGAGTCACCCCCACTCCCGTAAGCCACCCCTCACCCTGCTCTGTAAGTAACCCCCAAAACTCATCGGTTCACCAAAGCTGATTTTGGTGCAACTGTGCTTTGGTCTGTTGTCTGAGCCCCATCTGGGGTGAATAAACGTGTGTTTGTGTCTCCCCAGGGGAAAAGTGTCACAAGACACTGGAGCCACCGGCTCAGTCAGTCTAACCAGAAAACAGGGACCTCTGGGTTCATTGAGAGATGCTTTCTCTGAGAAAGGAGGGTACCTGGTGATGTCCTGATGGCCTCTGCTTTCTACATGTGTGCCCAACTACATGCATGTGCATATACATATCACACATACTATACATGTCCCCAAATAAACACATACATGATCCTTTTACTGTAAAAAAAAAAAAAAAAAAAAAGAAGAAGAAGCACAAGAAGATAATGCTAGAGGTCTCCAAGTTCTCAAGTAGTACGCACAACCAGTGTCTGCAGCATCGCCTGGGACCTTCCTGCAAGTGTGGGTTCTTGGGACCCTGACCTACGAAATCTGAGACTCGGGAACACAGCACTGCATTTCAGGAAGGGTTCCAGAGGATCGGAACTGTACTGTGAGCCATTGGGTTCAATGTTCGCAATTTTTCACTTATTTGCTGACTCACCTCACCTTTTTTTTTTTTTTTTTTTTTTTTTGAGGCAAGTCCAACAGACTGGCCTATTTTATGCAAGCGAGTGAGTGAGAGAGAGAGAGAGAGAGAGAGAGAGAGAGAGAGAGAGAGAGAGAGAGAGAGAGAGGGAGAGGGAGAGAACTGGCACGCCAGGGCCTCCGACCACTGCAATGGAACTCTAGACATGTGCCTACCTTGTGTGCATGTGTGACTATGCGTTTGCATCACTTTGTGTGTCTGGCTTACGTGGGGCCTGGAGAGTCAAACATGGGTCCTTCGGCTTTGTGGGCAAGCAGTTAACTGCTAAGCCATCTCTCCAGCCCTATTTACTTACTTTGTTTGTTTGTTGTTTGTTTTTTATTTTTTTTGAGATAAGGTCTCACTCTAGTCCAGGCTGACCTGGAATTCACTATGTAGTCTCAGGGTGGCCTCAAATTCACGGCGATCCTCCTACCTCTGCCTCCCGAGTGCTGGGATTAAAGGCATGCGCCTCCATGCCCGGCTCCTATTTACTTACTTTCTAAATTTATTTGCTTACTTTTCAAGTGTCTCCCAGGCTTGCCTGAAAATTATGATTCTTTTGCTTCAGTCAGCTAAGGGATAGATTACAAGTGTGTGCCTCACACCAAGTGTCTCTTTTCTTCATAGTAACAGAGTACTGGCTTTACTCAGGACAGCCGTGTGTCCAGTTGAGCAATAACACTTTTCATTGCCCTCATAGAGAGAATGGATCGCTGAGATGTAAGCAGGAATCTGGGGAATCTCACTGAAAGGTCTGGCTGCACTGGAGAGAGATCCTTGTCTTGTAGCCTTCTACTTTTTGCCTTGAACCAGGTGCTTAGTAGCCGACAGGACACTGAAGATCGCTTTAGCATGGTCTGTCTGCCCAGCCAGTATTGGAGGCTGAGCAATATATAATGAGCAGAGATTCATTTCTTACAGTTCTGGAAGCTGGGAAGTCCAAGGTTGAGTGGCTCACATTTGGCAAGGGGAACAAAAAAGGAGAAAGAGAGAGAAGAATTTAGAGGGAGAGAGAAGGAGAGGGAGGGAAGGAGAAAGGGAAAGAAGAGAGGAGGGGGAAATTATTTTTTAAATTAAGAATTGACTTTCTTGGCAACTAACCGAATCCTGAGATAATAACATTCATCCATTTGTGGTATCATGATCCAATCACCTCTTAAAAGTCCCGTCTCTCAACACTGTTGATTTGGTGTTGAAGTTTTCAATGTGACCTTTGGTGACACATCTGAACCATAGCAAAGATTGGATGTGACTAACTGCAGCTAACAGGAGACAGAGTGTGAAGGGGCTTTGGCCCTTCATAACACCAGTCGTGGACCTTCATCCTTCGACTCCTTTAGGAGACGGAGAAATAAATTACTGTTTTGTTTAAGACACTGTGAAGGTTTATAGCATATGCAGTTGAATCCAATAATAACGTCTTTTGAAAAGAATGTATTCTGAAAAATCCAAAGGTCCAGAAGCTTGTTTCCCAACACATGGTAAAGATGGTGTGTCAACCCCCAGGGTGAGACACGGACCTTCAAAGAAGGCCAAGGAAGTCAGAAGACAGGTCTGCAAGAGAATATAGGGAGTTAAGGTCAGATCAGGGGCCAAGGGTCATCCTCAAATATCTATCCAACTTGACGGGGCCTGTCTGGAGAGGGCATTCATTTGATTCACCACATTTTTATTATTCACCAGGTATTATTACTCCAAGGGCTAGTGACTAGATTTGCAAGAACTAGTCCCTACCCTCAGAGCTTGCAATCAGAACAGGGAGACCAAATGAACACCAGAAATAAAAGGCAAATTCCAGGAATTAAAAATCAAAGGAGACAATAGAAATTATGATGCGAGTCTTGAAAGAAACAGAGCATGGAGACAGCGGAAGCCCAGGGTGAGAGTCGTCGCTGTCAGGAAGGCCTCTCCGAGAGGCCACGTTTGTGGGCTGAGAGGGAGCCGGGCACGCTGTGGGCAGCGAGGTTTTCACTGGAGAACAAGGCTGGGCAAGAGCTAGTGGCCCTTCGGAAGTGAACAAGAGACAACAGACAGGGGCAGAGTTTGAGAGTGTGCCTTTTGCCTCTCAGGAAGGAAGGTTGCTGACAAAACAGTTAAGGTCTAGGGGTCAAAAGGATTTTTCTTTCTCTGGCTCCCTGTTCATCGTCCATTGCATTTTGTTTCAGCTGCGCTTATTGAAAGTCATCAACCCTCCAGCTGGAGAGATGGCTTAAGAGTTAAGGCTTTAGCAAAGCCAAAGGACCCAGGTTCGATTCCTTAGGGCCCATGTAAGTTAGACAGACGCACAAGGTGGCCCATGCGTCTGGAGTTTGTTTGCAGTGGCTAGAGGCCCTGGTGTGCCCATCCTCTCTCTGTGTCTCTTTATATCTCTCTCAAATATATAAATAACTTTAAAAACGTCATTGACCCTCCCAGTTAGCCCTCCGTGCTGGAAGGTGCTATGAGAGGAGCTGGAGGATGACAGTTGCCAACAGACGGAATAAGCAGGAGATCATGCCAGTTACAAAATCCGCCAGCCGATAAGAAGTCTGCCCTTGGGCAGTAGTGGCACACAGCTGATGCAGGTAACCAACCGCTCATGGGTTGGACATGAGACCCGCTCAGTGGGGGAGAACTCATATCTGGATCTGGGAGCCAAGCGAGCCTCCCGAGAACAGAAAAGCAATAGGCTCCAGAGAGAACCTTCACGGCTCTCTACCTGAGAAGAGTGGGCATGCGCATCAATAAGTCTCTTTAGTAACTAGGCTCCTCCCCTTCAATTTAAACTGCTCTTTGGTTGGAGAATCTGTTGTTCTATCTTATATGTGGAGGAGAATAACGGGGAGAACAAGGATACATCAATTCATTAAGAACAGACAGCCAAGGGCTGGAGGGATGGATTAGCGGTTAAGGCATTTGCCTGCAAAGCCAAAGGTCCCAGGTTCAACTCCCCAGGACCCACCCAAGCCAAATGCACAAGGGGGTGCATGTATCTGGAGTTCGTTTGCAGTGGCTGGAGGCTCTGATGTGCCCATTTTCTTTCTGCCTCTTTCTCTCTCAGATAAATAAATGAAAAATAAATTTAAAATATATTTTAGAAAAAGAATACACAGCCGACTGTGTATCATGAGATGGGTCACCTCCACCTCATCTGCCAAGGCCCAGAAGTCACTGTAGAGGAAGCTATGACACGAAAACTGCCCTCAGGGCTAGCCTGGAAACCAGCTCCTGGTCCACGGCAACAGATGCTGTGGTCACTCAAACCTCATCAACACAGATATCCAGAGGCTACAGAGAAAGCAACACTAATTTATTTCAGGGAACATTTCCAAATGTGGGGGGCAGAAAGATTGTGAGAGCCTTAGGGGAGGTGGGGATAGCCTGAGGCACTGTATCCCTCTCCTCTCCCCACCTCACCCAGACACTGACTGAGGCCTCTTGGTTCCTGCTATGAATACCAAAAACCCCACCAAAGACACTCAACAGAATTGGGGTGAGGGTAAAGGGGGGCTAAGAGTACAATATTTATATTAAAAACTTAAGAAAATGGGCTGGAGAGATGGCTTAGCGGTTAAGCGCTTGCCTGTGAAGACTAAGGACCCCGGTTCGAGGCTCGATTCCCCAAGACCCACGTTAGCCAGATGCACAAGGGGGCGCACGTGTCTGGAGTTCGTTTGCAGTGGCTGGAAGCCCTCGCGCGCCCATTCTCTCTCTGTCTCTATCTGCCTCTTTCTCTGTCTGTCACTCTCAAATAAATAAATAAAAATAAAATAAAAAATAAAAAAAAAACTTAAAATAAGCCGGGCATAGTGGTGCACACCTTTAATCATCGGGCTTGGGAGACAAGAGGTAGGAGGATCGCCATGAATTTGAGGCCAGCCTGAGAGACTACATAGTGAATTCCTGGTAAGCCTGGGCTAGAGGAAGACCCTACCTCAAAAAATCAAAAAGAAAATTAAGAAAATAAATAAAAAAGAAATGTAAAAAATAACGCAGGAACGTCACTGGGAAGCAGTGAAACTTTGCCTGTTGCTTTTGTTTCTTAATATGACTTGTTTAATTATTTAAAAAAGATGCAAGTGTTTTTAAGCACAAACACAAGAGACAAAGGATGAGAAAGAAAACAGGATGTGAGAAGAGGCGGTGGGTAGAATACTGAGCAGAAGGCACATGTGTGCCCTGTTGTAGAGACAGACGCCACAGAATAGCAGCCCTTTGAAAGTAGAGAGGCCACAATGTAAATCTTAGTGTTTTGTTTTACTTTCTGAAAGCTCAATTTGCAAAGCCAGCAATTAAAAAACAAACACCAAAGTCAATCACAATTATGCGTCAGCTCTTAATCTATATATTTGTTTTCTTCCCTCAAAATAAAGAAATTCATTTTATGTCAACATCCGCTGAGATTTCAGCAAAGAAATTGTTCCCATTGGGCTGGAGAGATGGCTTAGCGACTAAGGTGTTTGCCTGCAAAACCAAAGGATCCCGGTTCGACTCTCCAGGACCCACATAATATGCCAGGTGCACAAGGGGGCGCGTGCATTCTGAGTTCGTTTGCAGTGGCTGTAGGCCCTGGCGTGCCCATTCCCTCTCTCTCTCAAATAAATAAATAAAACGTATATAAAAAAAAATAACAAAAAGAAATTATTCCCATGAGTTTGGGAAGAAGAGAGAGACCTTGTCTCTTTAACATCCCCTCAGTTAAGAGTTCCTGAAAAGATCATGCGTGGGACGGTCCAATGGTTCAGATGGCCCTGGGTTTACAGAGGAGTTTTCAAATTAATTACAACTGTAGAAGAAAAGGCATGCCATTAGGAAAAGGGTATCATCAAACATCAACAAGACATTAACCATGTGATTCATCAAGCCTGTATGCACGGGGGGCCAAATCCTCACTGCAAGTCATAATGAAGCGAGCTCAGACTTGCAGGGAACGCTGGAGGCCCAGGTGGAGGAGGAGAGGGTTTCACCTGTGGCTCAAGAGGGAAAGACCGTGGTGTTTCCTTATCCAGCCTAATCATCACCTACTCACCAATACAAGAAGGAAATTGCAAGCCATCCCTCTCCACACCTAATTCCCCTGTGGTTGCTGCTGTTAGAGTGGGGGGGGCAGGAGCACTGAGAGTCAGGATCCCCGCCCCGAGTCCATCTTTATGTGTCGTCCACGGCAGATAAGCTGGAGTCTGGCTCCGCCAGTCGCTCTGACATTTCAAAATTACCTTGACTTAATTTTCAAAACGACCTTTAATCTAGCCAGGTTCTCAAAAGCTGCTGTCTTCCTCTCTACTATTCTAATTAAACTGTTTTAATTAAATTCCTCACCATCTTATTGCATGTGGTTGGGGAGTCAGATTTAATTTGATTTGTAAAAACAAGGTGACGACGGAGTGAAACTCCTATCTGTTTCATTAAACTTGTCTAGCTGGAGACGGTTCTCAACTCTCATCGGAGGGGGTGGGGCCTTATGAGCCCCTCCTTGATCCATGATAGATTTTCTAAACCTTTTTTTTTTTTTGGTTTGTTTATTTTTATTTCTTTATTTGAGAGCAACAGACAGATACAGAGAGAAAGATAGAGAATGGGTGCGTCAGGGCCTCTGGCTACTGCAAATGAACCTGGTGCATCGGGCTTACCTGGGCCCTGGGGAAATCAAGCCTCCAACCCGGGTCCTTAGGCTTCACAGGCAAGTGCTTAACCGCTAAGCCATCTCTCCAGCCCCCAGATTTTTAAAAACTTTTTATTGATAGCTTCCATAATTATAGACAATAAACCATGATAACTCCTTCCCACCCCCCTTATTTTGCCCCTCCCAAGTCTCTCCTCTGTTGAATGTCTTCTTCGAATCAGCCTCTCTGCTATTTACTGTCATTTTCCCCCTCCTGTTTTGAAGGTCTTGTGTAGATAGTGTCAGGCACTGTGAGGTCATGAATATCAGGACCATTTTGACAGGGTTGTAAGTCCTCCTCCCCTTCCTTCGGCTCTTACATTCTTTCTGTCACCTCTTCCACAGAGGTCCCTGACCCTTGGAGGGAGTGATAGCCCTGAACACTCCCAGCACTGTGGTGAGTTTTGAGTCACCCCACTTGAAAAGAGAAGCTTCTCTAATTAAAAATGAGAGCAGCATTAGTATATGGGTATAAGCATAAGGTATTTTTTTTGGTTTTCGATGTAGGGTCTCACTCTAGTTCAAGCTGACCTGGAATTCACTATGTAGTCTCAGGGTGGCTTTGAACTCATGGTGATCCTCCTAACTCTGCCTCCCAAGTGCTGGGACTAAAGGCATGTGCCACCACACCACCACACCCACTTTTTTTTTTTTTTAGGTAGGGTCTTGCTGTAGCCCAGGCTGATCTGAAATTCACTCTGTAGTCTTAGCCTGACCTCGAACTCACAGCTATCCTACTTCTGCCTCCTGAGTGCTGGGATTCAAGGTATGAGCCACCACACCCAAACTAAGCATAAGTATTTAGAGGGCAGTTTGGTAAGCATAATGTATTTTTTAGTCAGATAACAATAGTCATTACACTCCTAGGGTTCATGACTTCCCTGGTCATAGGTTATTGACTAGCTGTTAAGTACCAGGCATGTATTCCCTCCCATGAAACAGGCCTCCAGTCCAATCAGAGACTAGTTAGTTTCCTCTGTAATAGATGGGCATGCCAGTATTGTATCATTTGGCACATTTGGCCTGGCTGGCCAGCCATAATGCTTTCACCATGATGGGATTTTAATTTTTCTCTATAATTTATTTATTTGAGAGACAGAGAAAGAGGGAGGAAGGAGGGAGAGAGAGAGAATGGGCATTCCAGGGCCTCCAGCCTCTGCGGACAAACTCCAGATGCATGAGCCCCCTTGTGCATCTGGCTTACGTGGGTCCTAGAGAGTCGAACTAGGATCCTTTGGCTTTGCAGGCAAATGCCTTAACCGCTAAGCCATCTCTCCAGCCCCCATGATGGGATTCTGATAGCCCAGTCTTGTGTGGGTCTTAGGCAGGTAGCCACATCTTCTGTGAGTTCCTGACTGCAAAGCCACGTCCTGTCTGGCAGGCAGCAAGCACTCCACAGCACTCCTCCGCATCCTCGGGCTCTTCCATTTTTCCCACTGTGACTTCCGTGATGTTCCTTGGAGGGGATAATACAGAGCGTTCACTAGGGGTGAGCACTCAACACTCACTGGTTCTCGGCACTTTGACCAGGTGTGAGTCTCTGTGGTATCCACTGCTTCTCAGACCAAAGCTGATGGCACCCCACAGCTGTGAGCGTAGACCTAAGTCTTTAGAAGGCAGTTTGTCAATGTCTCAGCATTTTTGGAAAGCATTTTAAAGATACTTACCTGATAGAAGGCCGGTGCCCATGATTTGCAAAGTTCTCCAAACTCAATAATAATTTAAAAAAAAACAGCAACTTGATTAAAAGTGGGTAAGAGCAGGGCTGGAGAAATGGCTCACTGGTTAAGACACTTACCTGCAAAGCCTAATGACCCAAGTTCAATTCCACAGTACCCACCTAAGGCCAAATGCACAGAGTGGCACATGTATCTGGAGTCCATTTGCAGCAGCTGAAGGCCCTGGTGCACCCATTATCTCTGTCTCCTATCTCCCTCTGCTTGTAAATAAATAAAAATGCTTTTTAAAGAATTAGAGATTTGGACTGGAGAAATGGCTTAATGGTTAACGTGCTTCCCTGAAAAGCCTAATGATCTGAGGTTGAATCCCCAGTACCCACGTAAAGCCAGATGCAAAAAGTGGCACATGCATCTGGAGTTCACTTGCACCGGCTGGAGGCCCTGGTGTGCTCATTCTCTTTGTCTCTGCTTGCATATAAATACATTTCTAAAAAATCTTTTAAAACTAGAGATTTAATTTTAAAAATGGGTAAGAGGTTTGCATAGACACTTCATCAAGAAAGATATGTATGCGTGCTAGAGAGATGGCTTAGTGGTTAAAGCATTTGCCTGCAAAGCCAATGGATCCCTGTTCGACTCTCCAGGAGCCACATAAGCCAGATGCACAAGGTGGCACGTGCATCTGGAGTTTGTTTGCAGCGGCTGCAGGCCCTGGTGCACCCATTCTCTCTCTCTCCCTCTTTCTCTTTCTTAAATAAATAAATAAATAATACATAACATACTTTTTAAAAAGAAAGATGTGTATGCAATAGGTTGGTTTGTATGAAATGTTCACCAGTATCTGTCACTATAGAAATGCAAAGTAAATCTAAAATGAAATATTGTGATACCTCCTTTGGCATGACAAAGGAACAAAAGAAGGGAAGAAAAGAAACAAACAAAAGCTTGCATACGTTTCTGAGGAGAATGTAAAATGATACTACTTCTTGGGAGAACAGTTTGGAGGTGTGTGTTTTGGAAAGAGAGAGAGAGAGACGTGTGGTATATATGGAGAGGGTAGATGATCAAGGAACAAGGGTTCCACCTATCCAGCCACAAGGAGGTTGTTATCCACGTTATCAACAGCTTTGGGGTCCTTACGCTCCTGAAAGCAGCTCCTCACCCACATTCTAGCCGAAAGCCCAATGGACTCATTGGTTCACCAAGGTAAACTTTGGTGCAATTGCCCTTTAGTTTGTTGAGGGTGACCTTCCTAGGGGAGCAACACGCTGGCTTCACCCCACAAAAGAGTGCACACATCAGGGGGTACATATGCACGTATGCACACGTGTGGAGCCGTGAGGTTAATACCAGGTGTCTTCCTCAATCAGAGTCCACGCAATTTTTTTTTTTTGTTTCTAAGTTTTATTCATGAATTCATACAAAATATTCCAGACCAGCGTCTTAATCCTCCTCTTCCTCCTCCTCTTCAGCCTGGTTCACGGGGAGGTAACACAACTTGTAAGTCTCTATTAGCAACTACGCATAACCAATCAGGTTATGCAGGTGACTCTTCTTCAAATATTGTTTTTGGTGAGAGATTTCAAATACCTTCTGGGAAAAAGCACCTGGGAAGTCACAGTGATCTCCTGCTCCTCCTTATGCTTACAACCCCTCCACTGGGCTTCCTGGCCTTTCTGATCACTTTCATTCTCTCTTGGAGGAACTGCTCGCAATTGGCAGCATCTGGGATTCCACCTTCTGCAGGGTGGGTGCAGTCAGAACCTCCTTCTCCTTCGTTGTTTGGAGGACCCCATCACACAACACCCATGCACACGCTTGCACACACAGGCAACATACATATACACTATCCCTCCACACACAGAGAAACAGCAAATCTGGGGAACAAGAAGAGCATGTTTTTGTTTTACTTTGTTTTCCTTTGCTTGATAAGCTAACATTTGATAACAACAACAACAACAAAAAAAAAAAAAATTCTTAAGCTGGGCGTGGTCTGCCATGAGTTAGAGGCCATCCTGAGACTAAATAGTGAATTCCAGGTCAGCCTGAGCTAGAGTGAGACCCTACCTTGAAAAACAAAAACAAAAAGACACAAATAAACAAACAAACAAAATTCTTCTTTTAAAATTCTACTGAGCTGTTGGCTGTTTGAGAGCTATTTTGATTATCGTTGTATCTTCAAGGCCTGGTACAGTACTTGGCACATCATAGACACTCAGTGAATGCAGGAGAAATAGGGAAATGTGAGATGTTCAAAGCAGGGTATCTAAGGAGGAATTCTGTAAAGCAGGAAGATGTATGAGAAGTCAGAGATAAAGGTTTGATTGATCCATATGCAGATGATGGTTAGAGCTATCGATGGTTACACATTTTGGATAAACAAATATAGGGACAGAGTCCCAAAGGATAGTAATAGGCTCTGGGAGGTAGTCTGAGATTAGAGGATGGTAGATTAAAAGGGGTCCCATGGAAGAGACGGAAAGAATGATTGCAGAGGGAGGGGAAAGGAGAATCCTGAAGGGTCATGTCAGCCCAGGGAGGAGAGGTTTCCAGAAAGAATGAGAGGTCACTGGTATCAATTGTAGCAGAGAGGCCAAAAAGAATGAGGAGGAGGGGTGCAGGTGGCGGACTCGAGTCTCTCCTGAAAGGAAAGGTGGTGGGAAGCCTAGAGAGAGAGATGCTTCCCACCATGTGTGAAATTTCTATTAACATCAAATGGGAAAAATGTAGAGGTATGCAAAATGCAATATAAAAATTAATTGACTGTAGTCACAGGTCTCTGTTGATTTAAAGTGCCAAACGTAACAGAACAAACAGGCTTCCTGGGTCGTTTTCAAAAAAAGAATGTCACATGAAAGTAGATGAGCCAAAATCATTTCAGAAATAGAAAGACATTAAAAGACCTGATACCGTCATCTCCTTAAATATTATGGTTTTTTTTTCTTATTTTTTTTTAGTTTTCTTTATTCAGTTCCATTTGGGAACAAGGAAAGCACATATGGAAAATTCTAGAAGAGACAAGATGCATGCCCATCGCAGCTGAGTGTCTGGAAATCAGAGGTCATGCAGACTAGCTTTAACGGTGCATTCATTCACACAGCATTAATAGTTTTCACAAGTCATAGCTGGGTATCCAGAACCTCTGACATGAACTAGAATATAGATAGCGAGTTGACAGCACAGAAATAAACCTATTCGTGAAAATAAATTTGGGGCTCTATTCTAAGTGAGGATGGTTTACTTGGCCCAACGAGATAATCAACCAAGGAGTGACTGTGGAGTCGGAGGGATTGATTTCTTTTGTAGAGGACAAGAAGACAGGGTTCACTGGGCTTGGTGAGAGATACTGAGGGAGTGATAAGAAGCCCCTGTGTTTGCAAGCAAAACGATACAAGCTGTCTTTGTGAGTTGCTGAGTTCAGATATACAATCAGAAGACTCTGGGAAAAGCCTGTTGAAATAACAGTGAGAAATTCTGCAGTGCAATAAATACTTCAGGGAGTCAGAGATGGTGATAGTTTAAAGTTCAATTATAATGAAATTATTAGTAACTTAATAGAAACAGGGAAGGAAACAAAACAGTAACTCCTTAGGAAGGGATGGACCCCAGGACCCCAGGAGAGTAATATAAAATGCCATTTGTTTTTTGGTTTCTTATCATTATAAATGATGGACTATCAAAGCAAAAGCAAACCCATTAATCAAGGCTGTAAACAATTAAAATCTTTTAGCAGATCCGGGAAAGCATCGGAATTATCAGGACAGTGCCAGGGAGAGGAACATAAATTTCAGGCAGTCCTTTGGCTCTGGGAAGTGTTTAGGCTACCCAGCCAAAAAGTCAGAGAGCAAAAAGCCTAAACTACGCTGATAACGACTGATCATTAATTAGAACTGAAGCCAACGATCTCAGCCTAGAGAAATATCTTGGCTACTCAGCTAAGAGCCAGAAAGTCAAAGGTCCAAATTGGGTTCATGATAATTAATCATAAGCAAAGCCACTGCCCAGAAAAACCCCTATTAGTGAAAGGGGTGCCTTTGAGAAGAAGCAGTCCCAAGAGCAGCCTCAAGGACACTTTGGGGCACAGTGAAAAGAAGATTGTGGGTAGGGGAAGTCTTTTCCATTTTGTCTGGAGGTCTGAACCTATGGCTGAAATCCCTAGAATTAATCATGTATAATAAATTCTAACGTTGGAAGGCAGACTGAGCACAACGGTGCCTTGTAATTGGGTATGAGGATTTTTAAAAAATACTTATTTATTTGAGAGCAACAGAGAGAGAAAGAGGCAAATAGATAGAGAATGAGCATGCCAAGGCCTCCAGCCACTGCAAACAAACTCCAGAAGCATGCGCCCCCTTGTGCATCTGGCTAACGTGGGTCCTGGGGAATCGAGCCCTGAACCAGGGTGCTTAGGCTTCACAGGCAAGCGCTTAACCATTAAGCCATCTCTCCAGGATTTTTTTTTTTTTTTTGAAGTGGGACTATAGTCTTCCAGTAGCATTGAAGCAGAAGGGAGATGTACCTGGAGAATGAAGGACCCAACACCACAGATTGTTTAAATAAAAGGTGTACAGGGGGAATAAATGCTAATGGCACCAAAAGCCAGTGACCGAGTAAAATATAAAAAGTGCCAGTGAGTGACAGTTGGAAGCGTCCATATGGGGAGTTCAGGGTTTAAGAACAGGATGAAGACTGATGCTCACATTCATTTATTCCTCTGAAGAAAACACCTGCCCTATCTAGTAGAGAACGTGCTAGATGGCCTTTTATGCACACATCAATTTTCCTTGTAACAATGTCATGTTTCATGGATTTTTAGACTGTGTATTATTTTCACATTTTAATATTTTTTCCTTTTTGTTTATTATTTATTTATTTATTTCAGGGCGACAGAAAGAGAGAGAGAGTGGGTGCGCCAGGGCTTCCAGCCACTGCAAATGAACTCCAGACGCATGCGCCCCCTTGCGCATCTGGCTAATGTGGGTCATGGGGAGTCAAGCCTCGAACCAGGGTCCTTAGGCTTCAAAGGCAAGCACTTAACCGCTAAGCCATCTCTCCCGCCTACATTTTGAGATCTTGAGTGTATCTTGAAATCAGAGGTCTGTCGGGGCACAATTGGGATTGTATTCCCCCTCCACGCCCCCCAGGTAGGGTCTTGCTCTAGCCCAGGCTGACCTAGATAGAGTTCCTTATGTAGCCTCAGGCTGGCCTCAGGCTCACAGCAATCCTCCTACCTCTTGGAATTCGTTTTTTTAAATGTGTTGTTTGTTTGCTGTTGCTCAGAATGGCCTTCAACCCTTGAGTGACTCCCCTGCCTCAACCTCCCAAGCATCTGGAACCTCAGGCATCACCACTGCACCCCGTGAAGTGTTATTTGTTGGTACCCAGGCATTTTTTAAAAAGCATATATAACTGATGACATTTAGATGTGATGATTCCAAACAGGTCTCAGGAATTATCACGTTCCACTAGATGGTTGGGTCATGCATGCTATGCAGGAGTATGGCATGAAGCACCCGGTGTCAAAAGGCAGGTGACCACTACGCAGGAAAGAGAACCAACAATCCTGAGACTACGTAGTGAATTCCAAGTCAGCCTGGGCTAGAGTGAGACCCTATCTCGAAAAACCAAAAAAAAAAAAAAATAAATAAATAAATAAATAAATAAATAAAATAAAAATAAAAAACAGCAAGAATGAGCTGGAGAGATGGCTTAGCGGTTAAACGCTTGCCTGTGAAGCCTGAGGACCCCAGTTCGAGGCTCGATTCCCCAGGTCCCTCGTTAGCCAGATGCGCAAGGGGGCGCATGGGTCTGGAGTTCGTTTGCAGTGGCTGGAGGCCCTGGTGTGCCCATTCTCTCTCTCTTTCTCTCTCTCCCCTCTTTCTGTCACTCTCAAATAAATAAATAAAAATATTAAAAAAAAAAAACAGCAAGAACAATGTTTTCTTACAAAAGGAGAAAATAGCAAGTACAAGATCCAACCCCTTCCCAGGCATCTTGTCCCTCGTGGCCAGCAGATTTGTCCTGCAAGCCAACTCCAAGCTGCCTTACAAGGGCCCCAACCTCTGTCTCCTGGGGTTTGAAGGGCAGAAAGCTGAGAGCGAGCCTGGGTGCTGCTGAAACACACGGAGCTGAGCAGTTCCCACGAAGGTTCGCGTGAGCCCGGCAGGGAGGAAGCCGTGGACCGTCACATTACACGTTATGGCGTCGGGGAGTTCGTGTGCGCATGCAGCACGCAGCACGCAGCAGAAAGCTCTCCGCAGATGCACAGCGAGGCGTCCCACGGCGCTGGGGCCCTTGCCCTCCACTACACACGTGTCTGGTGTGACTGACTTGTTAAGCGTTCTAGCAACATGCAGTAGAGCTGGCACTATGGGATTCTCCAGTTCACACATAAGAAGCAAAGGCTCTGGTAGGGTGAGTAACTTGTCCAAGTTCACTACCGAGTGTGATGGTGGCCAGAATCTGCTGCTTGTGTGTATAGTGTGTGTGTGTGTGTGTGTGTGTGTGTGTGTGTGTGTGTGTGTGTGTGTGGTGTAGGCAGGGCTCCATGTGCTTGCTTATGGTGGTGGAGGGAAAGGAAGGGGTCTGCTCACCCACAGTGACCCGAGCAAAACGTGGATGTCCCACTTTTCAACCTGTCCTTATTTTGTTTCAATATTTTTTTGTTTACTTTTATTTATTTAATTGAGAGCGACAGACAGAGAGAGAAAGAGGCAGAGAGAGAGAGAGAGAGAGAGAGGAGAGTGGGCGCGCCAGGGTTTCCAGCCACTGCAAACAAACTCCAGACGCGTGCGCCCCCTTGTGCATCTGGCTAACGTGGGTCCTGGAGAATCGAGCCTTGAACTGGGGTCCTTAGGCTTCACAGGCAAGCGCTTAACCGCTAAGCCATCTCTCCAGCCCTGTTTCAATATTTTATTTATTTATGAAGAATGGGTGCGCCAGGGCCTCCAGACACTGCAAAGAGACTCCAGACACATGCACCACCTTGTGCATCTGGCTGACTTGGGTCCTGGAGAATCGAACCTGGGTCCCTTGGCTTTGCAGTCAAGCATTTTAACCACTAGGCCATCTCTCCAGTCCAACCTGTCCTCATTTTGAACCAGAGTCTCTTATTGACACTGGAGCTTGCTGTTTTTCACGAGCCTAGGCACTTCCCCGTTGTGGGAGAGGGGTTCCAGGAGCCCATGCCATGCCTTGTTTATATGGACTCTGGAGGTTTGAGCCTGGGGGATTTCAGGCCCCCTGAGGTCCTCCAGCATGTGCAGGAAGCACTCTGAAGCACTGACCCATCTCTTCATCATTACAGGTGAGGAAGACTGTTGCCCTTGACCTTTGATGCCATCAACAATTGGAGCGTTCATTCTTTGTGAATGGACACACTGGTGTTGCCAAGCCCACGCCCTCTCTGTTCTATGTACAAACTAAACAAAATACTCAGTCCCTGGAGTTCAGATGGTGGAAATAACAACTGTGCCAACTTTGCCAGCACCAAAAGATGCACTTTGTTGTTGTTGTTGTTGTTGTTGTTGAGGTAGCGTCTCGCTGTAGCTCAGGCTGACCTGGAATTCACTATGTAGTCTCAGGGTAGCCTTGAACTCATGGCAATCCTCCTACCTCTGCCTCCTGAGCTCTGGTATTAAAGGTGTATGCCACCACACCCAGCATAAAAGAAGCACATTTTGTTTCTGGAAAAATTCATTAAAGTCCTCAAGGTCTTATCCAAACAAGGAATTATGAAAATATTCAAAATATTATGAACTCTGACCTTTCTGTACGTGTGTGTGTGTGTGTGTGTGTTCAGAGAAGCACAACCCTTTTAGAAACTGAACAACATAGTCATGAGGGTAAGCTTTGAGCATGTGTGATATTTCACAGATACCATTCTGATACATCTCGGGCATGTTTACATGTTTAAAATACATTAGAGTAATTTCCACTGGGGAAAAATGTGCCTTTCTCTCCAAGATCATGTAAATGTAATTTTGAATGCATAAGTACATTTTTGGTTAAGTAGAACATTATTGTCACTTAATATATGACTGGAGATATCCACAGATGTTGTTTGTTTGTGTTCTATGTAAATTTCCTTTTAGTGGAGAGGAAATGTATACATGAGATTTAAACTTGCTGCTTGTTTTACATATTTAGTTTATGTTTATATTTCACAGAAAGTAAATATAGAAAAGCAATAGGAAATCAGCACATTGAATCAAGCCTTCTGGGAATTTGTGTTAAATGTATGAACTTTAAAAAAAAATTCATATTTATTTATTTATTAGCAAGAGAGAGAGGGAGGGAAAGAGAGAGGGGAGAAGGGGAGAGATTGGGCACGCCAGGACCTCTGGCCACTGCAAATGAACTCCAGATACTTGTGCCATCATGGCCGTCAGGCTTACAGGGGACCAGGAGAATCGAACTTGGGTCCTTAGGCAAGCACCTTAACTGCTAAGCCATCTCTCCAGCCCAAATGTATGAACTTTTTTTTTTTTTTGAAAACTTTTATTAGCTTCAGCAAATACAGGAAATAGAAAAAGTGAATTCTGCAGAAGGTCACAAATAAATTTTCCAATTTCCACAATGTTCTAATTCAATGGCTAAGCAATCATAACGCTATGGACATTCCCCACAATGACTGTGTTGAAATAGGAAACAGGCGGTCATGGAAATGTCACTTATAACAGCATTATTACAACGTATTTCTTTTGAAATTTCACCATGGGGTTTGTCCCTTCAAAAATATACGCGACCTCTCCGTTATATCTGCAAAGTTAACCTTACACATCTTTTAAAAATTTTAAAGCATTGTAAGCAGTCTAAAAGCACTTAGCAAAGTCTCAAGTCTACACAATGGACACTATTCAAGTGTATGAACTTTTTAGCTGTTAGAAATGCTGAGACCGTTTAAGAAGAGAGTCACTGTCTCAGCTAGGCTCCATGTACACCAGGCTCAGCGGTAAACTGCTCTTCTCAGCGTTTCCTCTGGAATATACAGCCATTGCCACCATCATTTCTCGGCTTGTGAAATCGCTTCAGACTGACTTCCATCTCCGAATCTGTTGCCCGTGGTCTTTCCCTGTCATAACTGTACGAGTTTCTTGTGGTGCTGTAACAAGTTGCCATAATCTGGTGGTTTAAACCAACAGAAATGCGTCCCGTCACCACCGTAGGCGGGAAATCTGAAGTCAGATGCATTAGTGAGTGAAGGGGGCTTCAGAGCTGCCCTGACTCTGGAGGCTTGTGTTGGCTTTGTGAATGGACAGACTGGTGTTCCGAGCCCAAGCCCTCTATGTTCTGAATTCAAACTAAACAAAATACTGGTGGGGGGCGTGGGGAGTGTGGGATCCTCTTTCTCCATCTGGTCTCCATGATCATATCATCTCTATCTCTTCTCACTAATCTCTCTCTTCCTCTTTCATGGGACATTTGTGACTAAAGTTAGGACCCACTGAAATAATCCAAGACATTCTCCACATTCCAGAATCCTTGCTCTAGACTGAAGGCGTGTGTCTCCTCCAAAGTCACAGGTTCAAGGCATAATCGCTGCTGTAATCGTATTCGAAGGTAAGGGGTTTGGGAGGTAATTAGAGTTAGATAAGATCATGAAGGTGGTCCTTGTGGCTGGAACTGGTGTCCTTATAAAAAGAAAGCAAGAGTCAGGCGTGGTGGCGCACCCCTTTAACCCTGGCACGTGGGAGGCAGAGGTAGGAGGATCGCCTTGAATTCAAGGCCAGCCTTAGATTACATAGTGAAATCCAGGTCAGCCTGGGCTAGAATGAGACCCTATCCTGAAAACCAAACAAAAAAGGAAGGAAGGAAGGAAAGAAGGAGTGAAGGAAGGAAGAAAGATAGGAAGAAAGGGATCTCTCTAGCTCATGAAGGTACATCAAGAAGGCAGCCATTTACAAACCATGAAGACAGGCCTAACAGACCCCATGCTTTCTGGTGGTTTGATCTTGATCCTCCTAATTCTGGAATCTGTGAGAAACAAAAGAGTGTGGTATAAACCTATGTGGTATAACACTAAGGTATTTTATAATTGCAGCCCAAATCAGCTAAGACTATTCCTAACTACATCTACAAAGACCTTTTTCCTTAGATGGTAAAGGGCTCCAGTTTTGAGAATTCCTGCCTTGTATTGGAGAACACTTTTCAGACTGCTTTATTCCATGTTCTTGAAACCCATCTCAAATCACACGTATCCCATAATTAGGAGATGGAAAGATACCTGAATTATGTATAATTAAGGAAAATCCAGTTTTGACTTAGAACTAATTTTCTATTACCTTTAATTTAACCCTTCGCTTTTTTGGACCCCAATGGCTGTGTTAGATGCACTTTAAAATTAATTAATTAATGTGTGTGTTTGTGTGTGTGTGGGGGGCAATGTGGCCCATCAAACAAACAATAGACACTTGCACCATTTTTTGTCTGGCTTATGTGGGTGGCTTGGGAATTTAACCCGGGCCAGCAGACTTTGCAATCAATCAAGCACTTTTGACCAGAGTTCTTGTCCCAGCCCCAGATGCCTTTTTTCAATAAGAGTGGCTTGGCATTTGGAATGGGATAAGTCTTTGTTGAGAAGGGCCTTAATACCTGTAGCACACCCAGCCCTAAAATCTCCATGACCTCCACCACATATCTATGGGGTAGGAGGATAGTACTGCTCCAATTGTGATCCATTGACATTCAACATCTCTAAGATTCATTTATAAAGGATAATATAATTACATGCTGGGCGTGGTGGCGCACACCTTTAATCCCAGGACTCGGGAGGCAGAGGTAGGAGGATCACTATGAGTTTGAGGCCATCCTGAGACTACATAGTGAATTCCAGGAGAGCCTGAGCTACAGTGAAAAAAAAAAAAAAAGAATAATATAATTACTGCTCATGCTTCCTTTGATTCAGAAGTAATACTAGCCCAGGCTGACCTGGAATTCACTATGGAGTCTCAGGGTGGCCTCGAACTCATGGCAATCCTCCTATCTCTACCTCCTGAGTGCTGGGATTAAAGGCGTGTGCCACCACACCCGGCTTTTATGAACACTTTTATTTTATTTTATTTATTTATTTTTACAGAAAGTTTTTAGTTTTTAATGAACTTATAGACAAAAAGCTCCCATTTCAAAATAAAACATTATGAACATTTTTAAATGTTACAATGTTATGTAAGTACCAACAAAAAGTCACTGAAAATAATTTTTATAAGCATTTGATGTTATTCCTCCAGTTTTTTTGTTTTTTTGACATAGGGTCTCACTCTAGCCCAGGCTGACCTGGAATTCACTACATAGTCTCAGGGTGGCCTCGAACTAGTGAGTTCAATTCTCCTACCTCTGCCTCCCATGCGCCAGGTTTAAAGATGTGCACCACCACGCCCGGCTCCTTCAGTATTGTTTTTACCCATTTCTTTGTGTTTGAAATTCAAATCGTATCCTTTTTTTTTTTTTTTTCAAGGTAGGGTCTCGCGCTAGTCCAGCTTGATCTGGAATTAACTATGTAGTCTTTGACTGGTCTTAGACTCATAGTGACCCTCCTACCTCTGCCTCCTGAGTGCTGGGATTAAAGCATGTGTCACCATGCCTAGCCAAATTGTATGCTTTTAAAAATATATATTATTTATTTGTTTGTTTGTTTTCAAGCTAAGCGAGAGAGAGAATGGGTGTGCCAGGCCCTCCAGCTTCTGCAAACAAACTCCAGATGGATGTGCCACTATGCATCTGGCTCTCTGTGGGGACTAGGGAATTTAACTCTGGTCATTAGGCCTTGCTGGCAAGTTCCTTAACTGCGGAGTCATCTCTCCAGACCCTCAAATTATATTTTGACATCCATTCTGTTTCATAATTTTTTGTTCATTTTTATTTTTATTTATTTGAGAGTGGGAAAGAGAGAGAGAGAGAGAGAGAGAGAGAGAGAATGGGCACGCCAGGGCCTCCAGCCACTGGAAATGAACTCTAGATGTGTGCGCCCCCTTGTGCATCTGGCTAATGTGAGTCCTGGGGAATCGAGTCTCAAACTGCAGTCCTTAGGCTTCACAGGCAAATGCTTAACCGGTAAGCCATCTCTCCAGCCTCTGTTTCATAATTTGCTTTTTGTTCCAAGTAATGAATGTTTTTCCACGTTAAGAAATGTTATTTCTTCTTGTTTGTGTTGGTGGGGATTGGACTCAGGGCTTCATGCATGTGAGGCAGGCACTCTGCCACTGAAATATATCCCTAGCCCTTTGAGATGATGCCTTGTTTTGTTTGAGGCAGGATTTCACTACGTAGTTCAGACTGGCCTGGAACTTCTTTGCCTCCTGCCTCTAGGTAATGATTTTTTAAATGAAACTTAGCATTTCATATGAGTCATTTACGTAACATAATGTGGGTTACATCATTCTGACCCATGCCCTGTTCTTTTTTATCATGAATGTGTAAGATCATAAAATCCCTGAGAGCAGAGACGAGAAGAAAGTGATACTGTGATTAAAAATCAACTAAATGTTGAAAGCAGGTGAGAGTTATTTTTAAACATCTCCTATCTTGATGCACACATTTCCTTTTCTTCCCTAGTGGTGAGGATCACAGCTGTAATAGGAATCAACACGTGTGGGGCATTTCTACACATCAGGCACATTCCAAGTGTTGGCATATATGAACCCATCTAATTTTCACCATAAGCATGTCAAGAGGTGTTCGCAGATGGAAACTGAGGCACAGAGACAATGAAAGGCAAAGTTGGAGCTTTAGTTTGGGTACTGGGATATCTGAAGGGTACACCTTTGACCACTGTACCATGGTCACCTAACGGGGCAATAAAGAGAACAGTACGTGGTGACTGCCAGATTGCTGGAGAACATGCTTCTGTCCTGAGGCTCTGAGAGTGGGTCCTCCTGGTAACATGGATGGCAACTTAATCATTTATTTCTCTTGGCACTGGAATTTTATTTATTTATTTATTTGAGAGACAAAGAGGCAGACAGACAGACTGAGAGAGAGAGAGAGAGTATGGGTACACCAGGACCTCCTGCCACTGCAAACAAACTCCAGACACACGCACCCCTGCATGCATCTGGATTTATGTGGGAATTGGGGAATCAAACCTAGGCCATCAGGCTTTGCAAGCAAGAACCTTTGACCACTGAGAAATCGCCCCAGTCCTGCACTGGAATTTCTCTGCATGCCTGTTCTATAGTTATATAGTTGGAAAATAAGATCAGAAAAAAAGTCGCCTGATTTCTATTATGGAGTATATCTATTCTCTCTCTCTTTCTCTCTCTCTGATCTCAAGTAACTCGGGCTGGCTTTTGAATTCTCTATGTAGACAAAGATGACCTTGAAGTACTGATCGTCTTGCCTCCGCCTTCCAAGTGCTGTGGTGACAGACATGAGCCACCACACACAGCTGGAGCATGTCTGTTTCTGAGGGGACAGGATACATTTAAATTATACCAGTTAGCATAGCTCTGTCAGGAGGCTTAGGGGAAAGCAGTGTTCCCTGGGTCACCTTTGACATCTGTTGATGTGCGCGTGACTTCCTTCAACGTATTTCTTCCATCAGCTACCGACTGATATGACCAGAGGAACTGTCAGACAAACATTATTTAAACGCTGGTAAAATGATTCAAAATAGGAATCATTTTTATAATGTTATTCATGCTGTTATTATGTTTTATTTGGATAATATTAACATTTTAAATTTCAGTTATTGCCAAGTTTGTACATGTTTAGAATGTTTTGATGATAATCACCTCCCCCCTTACCTTCTCTTCCTCCTCCCTCTGCCACTGAACCTTTTCTTCTTCCCAGTTATTGAAATATTATTGATGGGTAATTACCTATTCATAATTGCTGAGATGTCTCATGTGCCAGCTATGGTTATCTGTCTTGGAAAGGCCATGTTAAATAAACAGATGGGGCTGGAGAGATGGCTTAGCGGTTAAGCGCTTGCCTGTGAAGCCTAAGGACCCCGGTTCGAGGCTCGGTTCCCCAGGTCCCACGTTAGCCAGATGCACAAGGGGGCGCACGCGTCTGGAGTTCGTTTGCAGAGGCTGGAAGCCCTGGCGCGCCCATTCTCTCTCTCTCCCTCTATCTGTCTTTCTCTCTGTGTCTATCGCTCTCAAATAAATAAAGAAAAAATTTAAAAAATAAAAATAAAAATAAACAGATGACTGGCAAAGAAACTCCAAGCTCTATTCCTAAGAGGGAAAGCCAGGTGAGACCAGGCAGGGTATATGCTAGAGGGAAGTAAGGAAAGTGAAGCAGTGGCCAGAGGACCAAGAGGATTGGGGTCGGATGGCTGTTTAGATAAGACAGCTGGGTGACTTATGACTGGGGCCTGGAGAGAAGGAAGGAGCAAGCCATCTGCACGTCTGGGGGAAGAGACTTCCAGAGAGTGGGGATCGCATGGCATCGCTGAGAACAGCAGCAGTGACCAGAAAGCCATGGACAGGGACCAGAGAGACTGAGAGGACACCAGAGCTGGAACACGCAGGACAGGAGCATGTGGTTGAAATCAGGACAGGGAGGCGACAAGGGATTTGGAATGAGGAAGAGAAATGACATGCTTGTCATTGTCAACTGTCTTCATGGCACCGTGGGGAGGGCAGGCCGGGGCAGGACAAGAGCTGTGGAGGTTGGAGACCTGCCAGGAGCCACGGCAGTGGCAGCTGCTGTAAGGGGGGCGGGCGGTGGCCGTGGAAAGCTAGGAGAATGGGCAGATTCTCGTCTTGGTTTTGAAAGTCGAGCTGATGGGTTGTTTGCGGAGTGTGAGAGGAAGAACGGCAGAAAGACTTCTCGTTTTCCCTTGCAGGTGTACGTGTGTGGGGCTGCGGAGTGGATGCGAAACCAATACAATATTAAAAAAGGTCTATTCGGCAGGTGAGCTGTCTAAAGGGATGTCAGGAGAGAGCGTCACCCTGGAGATCCAATTTGGGGTTATCAGCACATAGACATGATTTCAACCTGCGACAATGAACACGGGCAAGCCACGTTCACCATGCAGTGCAGTGTGATGTCACAGCTACTGGCGGCCAGCTGTGACTGTTGAGCACTTGGTCTCTAGGGAGCAGGACGAGTGACCTGCATCACTCGTGTTAGTGAATTTAAATTGAAAGCAGAAATTGACAGTTGATTCAGTTATTTGCAAAATCTTGTTGGAAGTGTCAAAGTCTAAGCGCAGATGAAATATTTATCAGGACGAGGTTACATAAGAATTAAGGTTGTTAAAACGTAAAATAGACAAGAGAGTTCAAACTGAATAAAATCCAATCAATAGGTGTTTATTTGTTTGGGTCAGCGTCTTGCCGTGCAGGTCAAGGTGACCTACGTGGTCTGGTATACTTCAAAATTATGATCCTCTTGTCTCAGCCTCCTGAATGCTGGGATTACAATATATTTTTAACATTTTATTTATTTACTTATTTATTTGAAAGAGAAAAAGAGAGAGAGAATGAGAATGGGTGCTCCAGGGTCTCTAGCCACTGTAAATGAACTCCAGATGCATGTGCCACCTTCTGCATCTGGCTTTACATGTGTACTGGGGAACTGAACCTTTGGCTTTGCCTGCAAGTGCCTTAACCATTAACCAATCTCTCCAACCCTATTTTTTAAATTAAATATACATTCATTTTTAACTTAATGCAAATTAAAAATTTAAATTCATTTATTTATTTACAGGTCTTGTGCGTACTAGGCATGCCAAGCCATGTCCCAGCTCCATCAATAGTTTTTAATGTTGATTACATATTGAAATAATAGCTCTTTTAACAAATTGGGTCAATAAATGTACTCTTAAATTAATTTCACTTCTTTTTTTTTAACTTTTTTTTAAAACAACTGTGGCTACTGGAAAGCTAACAGTCACATATGTGGTTAACACAACATTTTGGAGCTGGATTTGGAGAATGTGTTAAAAAGAAGCATTTGAGGATTGAGTGTGTGAGGGGGAGTGTCTTCTACAAGGTGGGAATTAGAAGGGGGGGCAGTTGTTGTAAGTGGCTTCCAGAGAACTGGCCTTATAAGGAGGCAGCCAGAAGAGTGAGGTGGGGGCTGTGGATATAAAGTTAAAACAAAAACAAAAATAAACAACAACAACTAAAAAAAAAAAAAGCAAAGGGGAGCTTCCACGTGACAGGAAACAGGTTGGACTTAGCAACATGCAGGCTGTGAATGCCTTTTCGTTTCAATGTCTGTTCACAATGGACCAGGGGCGGGGCACAGAAAGACAACTGCTGGAGAAGATTTTGAAGGGAATTCAGGTGAGGATTGAGACCTCAGTTGTAGACTAGCCATCTTTTGCCTTGTAGAGCTGAATTAATAGGTTTGCTGAGTGATGGGGGACCAGGGAAGGATTTTAAAATTTAATTGGAAATATATTCTAAAAGTAGCTACTGGGGCTGGAGAGAGAGTTCAGCAGTTAAGGTGCTTGCTTGTAAAGCCTAATGACTAGGGTTCAATTCCCCAGTACTCACGTACAGCCAGAAGCACAAAGTGGCACATGCATCTGGAGTTTGTTTGCAGTGGCTATAGGCCCTGGCTCTCTTTTCTTCCCCCTCTGTCTACTTGCAAATAAATAAATAAATATTAAAAAAATAAAATTAATTTCTATGTTAAACTTTTGACCCAAATAAATCATCTTGCAAATATCCCTTAGCTAGTAGGAGAATGCTATTTAATCAATTAAGAAAGGCTAAGAATTTTAAAGGCGTGCTTGTGCTTGGTTTGGTTCACAATATTATGGAGCAAATTTATAAACATGTTTTCAGGGTGGCTAAAATGATGGATTATACACAGTAATAGAACCGCAACCTGTCAGGACAAATCTGTGAAGTTCTAGAGTTCTGGAAAATAGCATAAATGCCATTACATGTGTATTAAATTTTGATTGGCCATCATCTTATTTATTCAGCATAAGTGTAAGCTTTTAAAAGTAAGTGCTTAATATAATTGAATAAATATAGGCTAGTAGTATCTAAGAACTCACCAACAGAGGGCACCATGCTGTTTCCTATATGATCTCATATAGAGACATTGTTAATGTGACATTCCACTCGAAACTTCAAGTGCTTGAGGAATGTAGGAATAGAACCCCCAGGAATATATTTTGCTAATTCATATTTTTATATTTTACAAAACTTATGGCTGAGTTTTTACACACATGAACACACGTACTTACCACTGATGCCTAAATTCTTCCAAAATTTGGCTCTTTCCTTAGGTCAGAAAGGAAGTGTTCTGAACCTGTACCTGAGGGAAAGGAAATACTGCGACTGTTAAAAAGTCAGGATGCTCCGTGGCAGTAAGAACAATGGTGTTTTATAAGCAACGGAGCATGGCCTGGATGCTACAGAGAGCAGATATCGCAGCTTTCCGGTGGACTCAGACTGGAAGTGACAAGGGCTAGTCAAAACACCCAGGGTTGTTTTTTTTTTCATTTTTATTTATTTGAGAGCGACAGACACAGAAAGAGGCAGAGAGAGAGAGAATGGGCACGCCAGGGCCTCCAGCCACTGCAAACGAACTCCAGACGCGTGCGCCCCCTTGTGCATCTGGCTAACGTGGGACCTGGGGAATCGAGCCTCGAACTTGGGTCCTTAAGCTTCACAAGCAAGTGCTTAACCACTAAGCCATCTCTCCAACCCTCCCCCCCTTTAAAAAGAAAAGAAAGCAAAAACAAAAGGACAAACAGTCCAGTTCGTTTGCTCTCTCCATGGCTGCGGTGGTTTGAGTTACGTCTTTCCCATAACCTCATGCGTTTTGAAGGCTTGGTTCCCAGCTGATGGCGATTTGGAAGTTGGAGCCTTGCTGGGGTGGAGGTGTGTGGTTGGGGTGGGCTTCTTTACGGGCGTTGTAGCCAGCTCAGCGCACGCTCCTGCTGCCGTTTCCCACCTGCTGTCCAGCCTCTGCTCCTGTCATGTACCCCCCCAGTCATGGAACGCCCCCTCGAGGCTGTAAGCCAGAGCGAACCCTTTCCTGCCATCGGCTAAACTTTTGGTTGGGCGCTTTGTGCCGGCAACGAGAAGGGAGCTGCTACAATGGCCCTTCTGTCTTTCGTTTCTGTAAGGTTGCCTGTCATTTTCATAATTTCCATACCATCCCTTCACCTGAAGGTCGGAGAAGTGCACTGTTTGGAATGTGTGTGTGTGTGTGTGTGTGTGTGTGTGTGTGCGCGCGCGCGCGCGCGCGGGGGTGGTGGTGGTGGATGTGCACACACATGGGTGGTGTATGTGTGTGTGCATCCACATGTGCACACCACATGCATGTGTGGGTCCAGCTGTGCATGTCGCGTGCACACACATGCAGAGGCCAAAGGACGGTCTTGGGTCCCCTCCCCTGGCACTCTTTCACTGTATTTCCCTGACGCAGAGGCTCTCACTGAACTTGGAGCTGCCCAGCGTTTTGGGTCAGACTGTCTGTCGTGTGAGCCCAAGAGATTCTCTTGTCCTTCCCATCCCCCTAGCCCTGGGGTTTCAGGCATGCATGGCCTTGCCTGGATTTTTATATATGGGTTCTGGGGATCAAATTTGGGTCCTTCCGCTCATGCAGCAAGCTGTCATTTCACCATTTCCCCAGCATCAGACAAGTGGGTTAAGACACGTGTTCTAATCCCGCCATAACCTGGCAGCACCTGGCGGAACCGTGGGCCTCCAGCGGCAGCAGGCAGCTTCTACACTTTTGTAAATGAATTAACTCGAGGAGAGTGGCTACTACCACTTTTTGACATCAATAATTCCCTTTCTCAGGCTGGGGAGATAGCTTGGAGGACTTGAGTTTGATCTCCCAGAATTACTTTAAAATTTTTTAATTTTATTAAAGAAATTTGGGGGGGGGGGACAGCCTCTGTGAGAAGTCGTGTTTGTGGTTTCTGGAGAGCACCGAGCGAGAGGATCCCGTTTTGGGAAGCAGCCCCTCGCCCCTCAGCATCAGGGACCTGAAGATGTTCAGATACACATGGAATTTTTTCAAACATGACAAAAAGAAATGCATCTTCCTGGGCACAGTCCTTGGAGGGGTATATATATATCCCGGGGAAATATGGACAGAGGAAAATCAGAGAAATCCAAGAAAGTGAGGCAGCAGAGTATATTGCTTAGGCTCGATGACAAGATCTTTTTTTTTTTTTTTTTGGTGGTCTTTCGAGGTAGGGTCTCACTCTAGCGCAGGCTGACCTGGAATTCACTATGGAGTCTCAGGGTGGCCTCGAACTCACAGCAATCTTCCTACCTCTGCCTCCCGAGTGCTGGGATTAAAGGCGTGCGCCACCATGCCCGGCGACAATATCATTTTGAAATCAATCAGAGGACTTGCAACCTCACAGTGCTGCCTATGCTTCCCACTCTGAGAGAGGCCTTCATACAGCAGCTGAACTCTGAGAGCCTCGCAGCTTTGCTGAAAAACAGGCCTTCACACAAGCTACAAAGATGGGAAGACCTAAAGGGTAAGTTTCATGAGAAACGCTGTGGCCGCGTACAGCACCTGTGTGCTGGCTGTTCTTTTGCGGCCCCAGTTAAACATAGTTGGTGGATGTATTTACCTGGACAATACAGCAGTTGGCAAAAATGGCAGGACGGTTCTTGCTGCCCCTGATGTCCAGCAACAGGATCTATCAGGTATCCAGCACCTCCTTGGAGACGGTCTCACAGAATTAGTCACTGTCATGAAGCATGCTGCACAAGAGATTTTAGGAACTGTTTCTCTTAAACATTTTTTGTGTCTTCTGGACTTGGAGCACAAACTAGAAGAGATCGGAAGTGTGGCTGAGCAGCATAATTCTTCTTGGATTCGTAGAGATGGATCCAAGTCCTTGTTATGTCACTGCGTGATGCCAGATGAAGAGACGCCATTAGCAGCTCAGGCTTGGATATTACCACTAACAAACTCCTCAATGACACCAGAGACATGTTGGGAAGTCCAGACTTCAGTACGGTTTTGAATACCTGTTTAAACAGAGGTTTCGGTAGGTCGAAAGAATCCAGCCATGTTGTCGAGAAGTCTGGAGGATGACAAGGCTACACGATTTCCCGAGCTCCTGACTTTTACATCTGCAGTCTGGACTTCTCTTTCGGAATAGTCTGATGTTTCAAATGCGGTAGGTGGGAGCTAGCTAGCTACAGTAGCATATGCCTGGAGTGCCAGCATCGGGAGGCTCAGCCAACGGGATTGTGAGTTCAATCTGGACTTCATAATAACACTCTTGAAAAAAGAAAAGAAAAGAAGGAAGGAAGGAAAGACCAGAAAAAGAAAAGAAAGTAGAGCAATCAAATGCATTATGCTGGGGGGAAAACAAAACAAAACAAAACAAAACACTAGTAATGTTTCTTTTAACTTGCTGTTTTTCTTTATTTGTCTTTTGTGTGCATATATGTGTAAAAATGTCATTATATTTGGCACTTAGAAAACATGACTTTGCCAGGCATGGGGGCACATGCCTTTAGTCTTAGCACTCATCAGGCTGAGGTAGAAGGATTGTCGTGAATTCAAGGCCAGCCTGGGGCTATAGGATGAGCTCCAAGTGAACCTGGGCTACAATGAGACCCTACCCCAAAACCCTTCTCTCCCTTCCCCAAACCCAACATCTACAAGTTAAGTGTTGTTATAGAGATGTTATGGAGAGATGGCTTAGTGGTTAAGCGCTTGCCTGTGAAACCTAAGGACCTCGGTTTGAGGCTCAATTCCCCAGGACCCCAGATGCACAAGGGGGCACAGGCATCTGAAGTTTGTTTGCAGTGGCTGGAGACCCTGGCATGCTCCTTCTCTCTCTCTCTCTTTCAACCTCTCTCTCTCTCCCTCTTTCTCTGTCTGTTGCTCTCAAATAAATTGAAAAATAGGGTCATCATAAAGCTTGAATGCTTTAGACTTTACTGGTGGGGGCTTGCTTGATTTAGGAATGAGTAGAATATCCGTGTCTTTACATCTCTGTAGAAGTTTGCTCTCTCCAACTTGTGACTGTCTCAGGGCATCAGTTTTCTGGTGCTGCTATAACAAATCACCACAACTTAATAGCTTAAAACACAACATAAGGAGGTGGAGGTAAGAGGATCAAAAGTTCAAAGGCAGCTTGGGCTACATATCAAGATCCTGTCTAACCCCCCCCCCAAAAAAAACCCTCAGACCCAACCCTTGAAACAAAACAAAGCAAATCTGCCAGGCATGGTGGTGCACACCTTTAATGCCAGCACTCGGGAGGCAGAGGTAGGAGGATCACTGTAAATTGGAGGCCACCCTGAGACTCCATAGTGCATTCCGGGTCAGACTGGGCTAGAGTGGGACCCTACCTTGAAATAGTAATACTGCTACTATTCTTGCTGTTATCTGCAATGCTCCTTTTGTCATGCATGGGAAGATATTCACATTCCTAGGGATTTGGACACGGGCATCTTTGGGGACCCATTAGTCTGCATGTTACAAATAGATAGCCCTGGCCCTGAATTGTATTTGGATTTCTTTTCTTTTCTTTTTTTTCTTCAAGGTAGTGTCTCACTTTGGCCCAGGCTGCCCTGGAATTCACTATGGAGTCTCAGGGTGGCATTGAACTCATGGCAATCCTCCTACCTCTGCCTCCCGAGTGCTGGGATTAAAGGCGTGTGCCACCACGCCCAGCTGTATTTGGATTTCTTAGTAAAATAAGCTTCATTAATTATATACGTGTCCTTAATATTATTGAATTTCGTTGGTTTAGATTTTCAACTTCATAAAGGTGATAAGATAGAGTATATTGTCTTCAGATTTTTTTAACCCAGTTTTATGGTTCTATAACTCACCCACACATGATATGTAGCTCATTTATTTGTATTATTTAATACATTTGGTTAACATGTCTAAAAACATTCATCCAGCTGTCGTTGAAACATTGCTGGTTTTTAAAAAATTTTTTTTAAATTTTTCTAGGTAGGGTCTCACTTTAGCCCAGGCTGACCTGGAATTCACTCTGTATTCTCAGGGTGACCTCAAATTCACAGAAATCCTCCTAGCTCTGCCTCCCAAGTGCTGGGATTAAAGACGTGTGCCACCACACCCGGCTGCTGCTGGTTTGAATATCGAATGCCCCACTTAGCCTCATGTGTTCTGAATTCTCAGTCCCTAGCTCGTGGCGGTTTGGGAGGTGGAGCCTTGCTGGAATAGGTGTGTCACTGGGGATAGACCCTACTGGAAGAGGTGTGTCATTGGAGGGAGACCTTGGTAGACGATGTGTGTCACCAGGGATAGACCTTGAGGTTGACTAGCCCAGCTTGCCAGCGTTTAGAGCTCAGCTCCCTTGCTGTTTCCTGCCAGCTGCAAGACATGATGCCCAGGCTCTGCTCCACCTACCCTTCCCTGCCTTCATGATGCTTCCCCTGGAGACAATACGCTGAAATAGACCCTTTCCTCTCATCAGCTGCTTGTGGTTAGGCGTTTTGTTTCAGCCAATACATAACTACAACAGCGACTGTAAATATTTTGTCTCCTGGTGCAGTAATGTGCATGCGTTTCATGCCTGGGGGTAGAATTTCTGGGCTATAGGGTTTACTATTGGGTAAGATAGTGACAATTTTTGAATTTTGTGAATTACAGTTTTTCTATAACTTTTCCAGCAAGCGATATGATGAACCTTAAAAAGCCCTGCCACTCAGGTTTTAGTTTGAATTTTTCTTATTTCTTGTAAGAACTGAGCCTCTTTTCATGTTTTCGGCCAACAATGAACTCTCTTTTTGGAAGTGCTTATTCATATAATCTACCTATTTTTCTATTAGTAGGAACTTTTTTAGACATTTTCATTGCTTCTACCTTGTTTGAAACAGGGTCTTTCTTGTTCTTCCACTGCAAATAACCAGGATAGCTGGCTGTGGGATTCTCTTGACTTGGCATCCCATTGCCCTGGGTGCTTTGGGATTATAGATGTGTGAATGGCCACTTGTATGCAACCACACATGAATTCTGGGGATCTGAACTCTAGCTGTCAGACTGGCATAGCGAACACTTTTAAGTTCTGAGACATATGCCAGGTTTGGACTTCTTTATATCTTCAGCAGATTAATTTTTCTTTATTGGTTAATTGCATCTTGAAGAAACTTTGTATCAATGCTGCTTGGTTTTACTTGTTTTTATTTATTTCCAAAGGGAGAGAGAGAGAGAAAGGTTGAGAGAATGCACATGCCAGGGCAACTAGCTGCTGCAAATGACTGTGAGATGCACGTACCACTTTGTGCATCTGGCTTAACATGAGTACTGAGGAACTGAACCTGGGCCGGTATGTTTTGTAAGCAAGTGCCTTAACCACTGAGATATCTCTCCTGCTCCTCATCATTTATTTTTAACATTCCTTCAAGTGTCTGAGTTATGATCAGACAGTCCAACCATGCTCACACAAATTGGAGAACTCACAACTCATTTACCTTTACCAGTTGTGGTGGTTCGATTCAGGTGTCCCCCATAAACCTATGTGTTCTGAATGCTAGGTTCCCAGCTGATGGAGATTTGGGAATTAATGCCTCCTGGAGGCAGCGTATTGTTGGGGGCGGGCTTATGGGTATTATAGCCAGTCTCCCCTTGCCAGTATTGGGGACATTCTCCTGTTGCTATTGTCCATCTGATGTTGGTGAGGGGGTGATGTCCACCCTCTGCTCATGCCATCATTTTCCCCTGCCATCGTGGAGCTTCCCCTAGAGTCTGTAAACCAAAATAAATTTTTTTTTTTTTCCCACAAGCTGCTCTTGGTCGGGTGATTTCTGCCAACAATGTGAACCTGACTGCAACAGTAATGTTGGTACAGAGGAGTGGGATTGCTGCTGGACACCTGACTGTGTGGCTTTGGCCTTTTGGAGCTGATTTTCAAGAGGAATGTGGAAGGATTTGAAACCCTGGCCTAAGAGATGCCTTGCAGTGTTGTAAGTACAGCTTGATGGACTATTCTGGTCAGAGTTGAAAGACCTGAATGCAGTAAGAACTGTGGACAGTGAGGTTTGGCTTATGAGGGTGAGAAAGAGCTTTGCTTGGACTGGGATAGCAGTTTGTGTGAGAAACTTGCTGTTAAGCCTGTGTCCTGAAATTTTGTGCAGATTTGCATTGCATAGAAATGGGCTGGTGTGAGCAGATGGATATGGCACAGGAAAAAAAAACTCTGGGCTAAAACTTTTGCCTGTTCAGCTGCAGCTGTATGAGAAGGAAGAATATAGACTGTTTTGAAGGGGCCTGAGTGCTCAAGAAGTGTCCTGTTCTTCAAAGTCTGCTTAATTTCCCCCTGGATCAACAAATTGGCACCCTACCTGGTATCATGGAGTATAAGAAATGCAGGAAAGAGAGGGTGATTAAGCTTGCAATGTGGTCTTGTGTTTTGGAAATGGCCATGGGCAGTGTGAACCAGGTATGCTGGATGCCTGCATGGAGACCTGATGGAGCTGTGAGGATGAACCGTGAGTTGCAGTGGAGACCCAGTGGAGATGCCAGGACCACAAGATGGCTGCTAAGGAAAGCTGCTGGCCCTGATGAAGTTTTCCAGGACTGTGAGTAGCCTAGCTGGAGGAGCAGAATTGGGACTCTAGACACTTGTTGCTGATTAGAGTTCTTGGAATTGGAGACTTGTCACTGACTGGAGTTGTTGGACTTGGAGCTACAGAGTTTGATGTTTGCTCTGTTCAAACCTGGTATTGCTTGACTATTTCTTTGCTAAGCCCAATGCCATCTTTTGCAGTGTGAATGTTTATTCTCTGCCATTGTAGGTGTTTTGGTTTATTTTTGGTATTATGATTCAGTTAAAAGCCTTGGGACTATGGAGATATTTGAACATCATTGGGATTAATAAAAGTTTTGGGGACTTTTAAAGTTGGATGAATCCATTGCATTTTACATCATGGATGGTTATCAGTTTATGGGGGCCAGGTGCGGAATGTGGTGGTTTGATTCAGGTGTCCCCCATAAAATTAGATGATCTGAATTCCCAGCTGATGGAAATTTGGAAATTAATGCCTCCTGGAGGCAGCATATTGTTGGGGGTGGGCTTATAGGTATTATAGCCAGCTTCCCCTTGCCAGCACACTCTCCTGTTGCTGTTGTCCACCTGATGTTGGCCAGGGGGTGATGTCCATCCTCTGCTCATGACATTGTTTTCCCTTGCCAACATGGAGTTTCCTCTCGAGTCTGTAAGGCAAAACAAACCCTTTTTGCTCAAAAGCTGCTCTTATTTGGGTGAGTTCTGCCGGCAATGCGAACCTGACTATAACAGACATCCTCCCCAATATCACTAGACTAAGGGACTTAAAAGCAAATGTAAATCCAGGCATGCTGGCACAAGCCTTTAATCCCAGCACTCAGGAGGCAGAGGTAGGAGGATCACCGTGAGTTCAAGGCTAGCCTGAGAACACATAGTGAATTCCAAGTCAGCCTGAGTTAGAGTGAAACCCTACCTTGAAAAACAAACAACAATAACAAAAGTAAATGCCACCATGCCATTTTTCTGGGGGAAAAAAATCATTCAATGGCTTCCCCATCATGTTCTGGAAAAAATGGAAACCCTTAGCATGGTACACAGGACTCCATGATGCTTTCCAGCCTCTGACGCACCACACACCCTTGCTCCAGCATGATCAGCTTCGTGGCCTGGCACAGTGATCTCTGTCCTCTTCCGGTACAAATCTACTTGTAAATAAGTGACCAAACCTCTTTGCTTCAGAGTCTGTCTGTTTGTACTCCCATATAACGGACTCTGCTCCAGAAGCCAATAAGTGTTTCAATCCACACTCCTTAGTGAGAACTGAATATTACTCAAGTGAGTATGAAAGAAGAAATCCTCAGAGTCAATGTTAATATGGCATATAACCAATGTGTTTCAAGAAAGTTATTTTTAAATGCAAAAAGAACACTGAGGATGAAAGCTTAATTAAGTTCTGATTCTTGAAATCTGAGGTTTCTAATTTAAAAAAAAAAATGAAACTTTGAGTGACACTCTCCATCATTCACACATTTGGACAGTGAACCAGTCTGGGGTATATGTAATAGTCCGTAGTGAATGGGGCTGTTTGAGACACCTAAATCCTTAGATTATTACAAGTCTATTAAATGACTCAAAAACTGTGATTTGTGGATCTGGAATCTCCAAGCCAGAAGCTAACCAACCTATTAAATATGAAACATTTGGGTCAATTGAGTAAAACTAAAAAATATTTGTTCAAAAAATCTATCAATTGCATTTTTTTCTTTTCAATTTTTTTATTAACAACTTCCATGTTGTAAACAATATCCCATGATAACTCTCTCCCTCCCCGCACTTTCCCCTTTGAAACTCCATTCTCCATCATATCCCCTCCCCCTCTTAATCAGTCTCTTTTATTTTCTAATTTTTTTGTTCACTTATTTATTTATTTGAGAGTGACAGACACAGAGAGAAAGACAGACAGAGAGAAAGAGAGACAGAGAATGGGCATGCCAGGGCTTCCAGCCACTGCAAACAAACTCAAGACACGTGTGCCTCCTTGTGTGTCTGGCTAACATGGGTCCTGGGGAATTGAGCCTCGAACCAGGGTCCTTAGGCTTTGCAGGCAAGCGCTGAACCACTAAGCCATCTCTCCAGCCCAGTCTCTTTTATTTTGATGTCATGATCTTTTCCTCTTATTATGATGGTCTTGTGTAGGTAGTGTCAGGCATTGTGAGGTCATGGATATCCAAGACATTTTGTGTCTGGGGGAGCATGTTGTAAGGAGTCTTGCCTTTCCTTTGGCTCTTACATCTTTCCACCACCTCTTCTTCAATAGACCCTGAGCTTTGGAAGGTGTGATAGAGATATTGCAGTGCTGAGTATTCCTGTTACTTCTTTCCAGCACCATGATGCCTTCTGAGTTATTCTGGGCAGTTTGATGAGCATAGTATATACATTTAACCAGCAGCAGATGTTACACCCCTAGGGCTCATGACTACCCCTGTTTTAAGTTTTCAATATCAGGGATGTATTCCCTCCTATGGAGCGTGCCTCCAGTCCAATTAGAGGGCATTTGGTTTTCACCATGACTGACGTGCCACTATTGTACCTGTTGGCTCATTTGGCCTGGCTGACCAAATATAAGGCTTGCAGTGTCCACTGTTGAGTATCTGCACCGGTGATTTCTCTCTCTCCCATTGAACTGCATGCAGGATGGCTTCTTCCAGCTTTCTGTCAGTTGGTCTACATGGAGGAGGTTTTCAGCTCAGCTCCAACAGGATTTCTCAGTGGCCTTGCACCCCAAGTATGTGCAGTCTTCAGCAATAGGGTCTTACCTTCTATTCCTGGGGGGAAACCAAGGGCTTTGGCAATGGCCTATAATGTTCTGGGGGCATCAGGGACCTCCCTGGCCAACACTTCACTGGAAGGTATCCCATCCCTGGCACTGAAAATTTTCTAGCAATGACCTACGGCTCCTGAGTGTTCCATTGTCCAAAAAAGTAGGTTTCCATATAATTTATTTATACCCTCTTAGATGTTGATTAGCCCTCCCTCCACCTTTACTTTACTCAATCTCTTCCCCTGACCTCACTTAGGCCTTTTCATCCCCATTAATCTATTCTCTACTTACATATATACAATACCATCCTATTAAGTACACCCCCTCCCTTCCTTTCTTTTTCCTTTATATCTCTTTTCTAGATTACTGGCCTTTGCTACTGAGTTTCTTCCTACTCACACAGAAGTCCAGTCATCTGTAGCTAGAGTCCACATATGAGAGAGAACATGTGATGTTTGGCTTTCTGAGCCTGTGTTACCTCACTTAGTATAATCCTTTCCAGATCCATCCATTTTCCTGAAAATTTCATGACTTCATTTTTCTTTACCACTGAGTAGAACTCCATTGTGTAAATGTGCCACATCTTCATTATTCACCCATCAGTTGAGGGACACCTAGGCTGGTTACATTTCCCAGCTATTGTGAATGGAGTGGCAATAAACATGGTTGAGCAAGTTTCTCTAAGGTAATGAGATGAGTCCTTAGATATATGCCTAGGAGTGCTATAGCTGGATTATATGGTCGATCTATAATGGAACTTAAGTTTTTTACTGTGTGTGTGGTGTGTGTATGGTGTATGCATGTATAGGTGTTGATGTGGAGGCCCATGGGCTCACCTGTGGGGGCCCGAGGAGAATGCGACAGAGTCTGTTACTAATTGGTTCTCTCTAGCCCCAGCAATTCTGTGGTCTGTGCTCCCCACAAGACTAAAGTTTACAGGCATTCATGACCATGTCCAGCTGTTTGTGTTTGTTCTGGAGATTTGAACTTGGGGGAATCTGTGATCCCCCCCCCAGGCCCTCATGCTTGTGCAGGAAACACAAGTAACCACTGAGAAACCTCTCCAGCCCTCAGTGGAAGTTGTATAATGTATAAATAAAAGAACCAAATGATTACTTAAAATCCCCCCCAAAAAAACCCTCAAATTTCCCTGTTATTCTCATTGTGCAGTTAGACTTATGGTGAAGAGATGGTTTCCACTGGTGGATGTAGACTGAAGCCTGTCTGAAAGCATGACTGAGGAGTTATGGACTAGGGCTATATGCCTGTGGGGAACAGTTCACTCTTCTTCTAATTTTGCTAGAGATGGCATATTGACTAACCAAGTAAACGTGGCAAATACCCTCCTAGCACAAAGTAGGAATGCAAAAATAATTTGCAAGACCTTCCCCACCAAAGAGAATAATGAAACATTAACTAGCATTCTGTGTACTTTAAATTCAGGGATATCTTTTAACTTATTTTTAATAATTTTAAAATTGAGATAGGGTCTTGCTGTCTAGCCCAGGCCTCCTATGCCTCCTGAGGACTGTAGGCACAGCTCTGATATCCAGCTAAAATCTTTGCTTTTTTATTCTTAACCCATAAAAAAGCAACTTGACAGGATACAAATAAAAACATGATCACAGGGTTATTTTTAGTGAATCAAAAGCTCCAATGTTCACTAATTATAGCCATCTAATATGAAATTCTCCTAAAAAGAGTATTTCTTGTGTGAATAAGTTAGTTTTCTTTTTCATAATGAAATCTCTTCGGTCTAGCTCTCCCATCAAAAGTTAGAATATTTTCATTCAATTAACGTAAATTATGTAATGTGAAAATGAGTGATGGCTGAGAGTCTGATGACTGGTGTAATTCTGGTGAGAAATTATATTTCACACATTGGTTTTATTTCGTTAGAATTTTCCTGGGGTAATAAAAATAGTGTTATGTAGAAATGATTCTATCTAACCTCACACGTACCACCATAAATGACTCCTGCAAATCCTGCCCTCTGAGTGATGGTGACAAATCGCCCAGAAGGAAATTTTACAGCAAAGCAGGGCTATCCCAGGCGCACTGAGAAAGAGTTATATTGCATGGCTGTAGGCTCCGGATAGTGGATTTAGAATAGCCTAACTAAACGTTTTAACTATTTGGATTGGAATATTTTCTGATTGTGTCATACCCCCTCTTTTTTTGTTTTCTTAAGCGGATCATATATGCATCAT
The DNA here is from genome assembly GCF_020740685.1 of Jaculus jaculus. Classification (NCBI taxonomy): domain Eukaryota; kingdom Metazoa; phylum Chordata; class Mammalia; order Rodentia; family Dipodidae; genus Jaculus; species Jaculus jaculus. The sequence goes on along the minus strand of NC_059112.1, from coordinate 22,553,257 downwards.
AACCAAACTTTTATGGATGACTCACAATGTGTGTCTCTGTGGTCTGGGTGCTAAGGAATTGGACCCAGTTCTTAGTGTTGGCATCGCTCCCTCCTTGTCACTCATGGTTCACTTTTTCTCTTGTGAAATTGCCTAAGCACATGCTAGCTAGGATATTCCGAGGTCTTGTCACAGGACATTGTTCCAGGAGGGCCACTATCCAGACGAGCGAAGAGCAGAGCTTGCAGTCAGCCAGTCACACACCATCTTCTCCTCTTGCCAGAGTGGTAACATCTGGCTTTCTGTCTGGAGGTTTGCCATGTGCTGTCCTCTGCCACCCTCTGTTCAACAGGTGTGGGAGCTCAGGCTACAGAAAAACCATGAATCTCGTCCTCAGGAGTTTTCTTTGGGTTGCGCAAATGTGTTTTGCAAATTAGGGAGGCTATTGATCAAAATGTGTAGGTCACCCATAAGGTGTCACTTGGGCATGTGGTCCCATCTCTCCTCTCAATGTTAGCAGGCATTATTCAAACCATCTTGGTTGCTGCCATTGTTACCTGCACTTCCATCAGAAATAGGCAGGGAGGGGAGAGAAATTAAATAAATTTTAAAAAGGTATCCAGAGCCAGGCATGGTGGTTAGCGCACGTCTTTAATCCCAGCCCTCGGGAGGCAGAGGTCGGAGGATCGCCATGAGTTCGAGGCCACCCTGAGACTACATAGTGAGTTCCAGGTCAGCCTAGACTAGAGTGAGACCCTACCTCAGAAAACCAAAAAAAGATATCCAGGGCAGAACTTGGAAAGCCATGACATGGGCCAAATCCAACCAGCACCTGCTTTACATGGCCCACAGGTTAAAGTAGCATGGTGTTTTTCAATGGCTGAAGAAAAACCTGAAGAAGAATGTTTTGTGACAAGTAAAGGTTATACACAGTTCAAATCCAAGTGTCCATGAATAAAGTTTTATTGGCACATGGCCATGTCCGTTTACTTATCTCTAGCTGTTTCCATGCTACCAGATCACAGCAAGGAAGCTGCAACACAGGCCGTGTGGTCTGCAAAGAACAAAACGTTCACCATCTGGCTATTGTTCAGAAAACGTTTGCTGACCAGAGAATTTTTTTTTTCAGTTCTCTAATTAGAAATTCCCCTTCCTTCTTTCCTTCCTTCCTTCCTTTTTTGTTTTGTCTTGTTTTTTGAGGTAGGGTCTTTCTCTAGCCCAGGCTGACCTGGAATTCACTATGTGGTCTCAGGGTGGCCTAGAACTCACAGCGATCCTCCTACCTCTGCCTCTCCAGGTAGGCTGGGATTAAAGGCGTGCACCACCATACCTGGCTCATGAAATAGGGCTTTTCCATGCTGATAAAGCCTCACCCATTCTTGTAAACAAGGGTGAGGAACTGTTCCCCCAAAAAATCTACATGGAAATACCAAGAATGTATACACATATATGTGTTGATGTTTAAAGGCACCAAATACTTAAAATACATACTGTATTCCAAGTTGATTGCCAGTAAGTTATTCTTTAAAGGGAATAATACTTGTTAAATTATATCAATGACTTTAACAATATATTTCGTTTTTGTCACCTTCCCCCTAGTCAACCAAGACATCATTTATTTCAAAGTGTTAAGAGCTTGTTGAGACAGGGGAACAAAGAGGAAAAAAAGAGCTCAGTACATAGCTTTAAATGCCACTCCCCCCGCCAGACCATTTTATCAGATTTTCTGTTACTGTAAGGAAATCCTTGATAGTGGCTAACTTATTTAAAAAAATAGATTCATTTTTGGCTCATGATTCCAGTTCCAGGTCAGGGTTCTGTATCTGTCAGTGGCTTTCTTGCTGGTACAGCCCCAGGGTTGCACAGGACATTAAATGGCAAAAAACACAGAGCCCATGTACATGTGCACATGCATGCGTGTATGTGCGTGTCTTCTAGCCTCTCTCCCTTTTCTCATGAAACCAGTTGTATTCAATCTTATGTCTCTATTCAGATGACTTTATCTAATCCCATCCATCTTCCAAAGGCCCCACTTGTAAACACCATAGTTGGAATAAATTTTGGTCCTCTCAGTACCCCACGACAGGGATTAAATTGAGTACAGGATCCCGGAGAACACACACAAACATATCCGGAGCATAGAGACAATGGTATTGAACATTCTGAGTATTTAAAAGATCCTCAGCCGGGCATAGAGGCACATGCCTTTAATCCCAGCACTTGGGAGGCAGAGGTAGGAGGATCGCCGTGAGTTCAAGGCCACCCTGAGACTACATAGTGAATTCCTGGTCAGCCTGGGCCAGAGTGAGACCCTACCTCAAAAAAACAAAAGAAAAGAAAGAGGCAAACCCCACACTGTTTTGTTTTTTAAATATATGTGTATATATATATATATATATATATATATATATATATATATATATATATATATATATATTCCTGACAAAATGTCGTGAAATCAAACTTACCTTTACTGTGTGTGACACACCATCTTTTTTCCCCCTGTCCTTTTACAAATGTCATTCATAGCCCACTAACTTGACTTTATGATCCGCCAGATGTGTTGGGACCTATAGCTTGAAACATTGACCTAAAGGCCTAAGGAGGAGAGCAAAACCTTCCTCCCTTCATGAAACAGCTGCAGCCTATGCCTCTAAGGCATTTTTTTTTTTTTTTTGATAGCTCGCTGGCCCAAGTCTATTTATTAAAGCTATCTCTATATCGTGCATGGGGGTAGTCAAGATGCTTTCAGTTATATATGACCAAAACCTAACCCCACTGTTGGCTTGATCCAACAGTGAAAGTGTCTCATGCACTGGAAAACCGGGACCATGATGCCTGTGAGCCCAGCTGGGACCAGGAGCTCAAATACTTTCGTTTCTACCTTGAGCTCCTTTTCTTGCCTCTAGGACTTGGCATTGCCCTTGGTCAGGGAAACCCTGTCAGGATGGTGTCTTTGTTGGCCCCAAGCAAACGTCTCCTTAGTTCACAACGTCAAACGAAGAGAAGCTTTGCTTTTTTAGCTGTCCATACCCTGTCAAATCTCTTGAAAGGTTTCTGATTGGCCATCATGCAGTCATGCGCTTATCCTGAACTACTCACAGATGGGTGAGAGATTCTGAGTGCTTAGTGTGATCCCACCACCAACCCTTGGCCAGGAGTAGAACACTGTGATTGGTAGCCCTTCACGGGGTGTGGAAGTGGGTGCTGTTAATACAATAGGAGGAAAGACATTTGTTCAGACCAGGAGAAAAACCAAGGTCGGGGGGTAGATGATAGATAAATGACAAATAGACTCACGGTGTAGAGAGATAGGCTTTGTGCGTATGTAAATCATTCTTATCAATAAGCAGTTCAATGTCAGAGAGTCTGTGATGTTTTATGTCTTAAGAAGACGGGAGAATGACATGAAAACTGACTGAATCCTTCAATTTTGACAAGCTGGATTGGAGTGGCATTGCCGAGAGCTACAACTGTGCAGCAACTTCAGTCCCTGTTGAAGTGAAGATACCAAGTCAGACACTGGCTTTCCCTGTGTCTTTAAAAAAATTTGTTTGTTTTTATTTTACTTAATTATTTGAGAGCCAACAGACAGACAGAGAAAGGCAGATAGAGAGAGAGAGAGAGAAAGAGAGAGAGAGAGAGAGAGAATGGAGAGAGTGGGCACACCAGGGCCTCCAGCCACTGCAAATGAACTCCAGATGCATGCGCCCCCTCGTGCATCTGGCTAACGTGGGTCCTGGGGGAGTTGAGCCTTGAACTGTGGTCCTTAGGCTTCACAGGCAATTGCTTGTGTCTTTGATTACAAAGTGTACATTAACGAAGGCTGGTGTGACAGCGGCCACGGAAGGAATTGTTGAACCATTGGAAGACAGGCCATCAAAGGAGAGAGGATCTGTGGAATAGGAATGAAAACTACGTGTAAATGCTGCTCATGTCAGGTATGAAGAGCGCCTCATGGATCCATCTGCTGGAGGGCTGTGTAACATTGTGCTTGTGTCCTAAGCTCAAGCGCTTCGGCAAAATCCCTTGAATCACTCTCAGCAGGTGTTTGCAAGCGAAGGCCCTTCTGTGTCCCTTAGACAAAGGAAACAGTTGACATAGAAGGGTAGAAATTGGGACCTTTGCCTCACTGGTCCCTTGTGCTTCCAGCAGAGCTGAACAAACACAGACTATTTGAAAAGAAAAGCTGGGCTGGGGGGGGGGGGGGAAGGGAACAAAACAAAATAAAACAAAACAGGATACCTTTGTCAGCAACTGCAAAAGTTTCCAAAAGAATTTTGTATCATTTACAAACTTCAAAGGCAACTTAAAAGTTTTCACAGCATTCTATCATGACTAGCGAAAGTAACAAGGGGCACAGGACAGAAATAAGACAAGAACCTCCTGTGTTTTCTTTTCTCCCCTAGAAACCTTTTCCCCACCAAAAGGACACATGGCTGCTGAGAAGCAAGTTACCATTTTTTTCCAGGGTCAGTTCACTTTTGCTGCTGCCTTAAACCCTGCTGAAAGGCAGTTCCTCGGGGAGCCTGGATGGGGAACGGGGCTGGCTTTTCTTCAGCCTGCAAGCACTCAGGAGGAAATGCCCCCTGCTGAGGCAAGGGTGGCGTTGGGGGAGAATCCATCTACCGTCAAGGAAGTTTCAATTAAATATGGATGCCAATTAATTTAATTTATATTTCTTCATGAAAAATGTCATTCTATTATACATGCTCTGGAAGGATGCCAGGGGCCCAGGTTAATAAATTACATCTCTACTGACAGAATATGGAATCACAGGCTAATCGGATACTTATTAAATGCCCACCTGTGTTCGTGGCTCTGCTTCGCAGAAATGTAACTGAAATAAGGTCTCCCCAGCAGGATCCTTACATCCTTACAGGGTGATCATCTGACACCCACTCTCGTACTCCACTCTTCTAGCTTTGGGCAAGTCTCTGGAGTGCAAGCCTCCATATGAATAATCAATAGGCGGGTGAGGGGTTATGAATGGGCCATTTAATGAAGAAGGGATCGAACGATGGGGAGCTGTAAATAATCTATTTAAACTAGTCAGCTGCAAAGATTATTATACAGGAAGCTAGCCACCATCATGATCATTGCACTGTAGATTCCATCAGCTGGTGGTGCTATGAAGCTCCAAGTTACATGTTTGATTTTGGCTTGTTTTTTTGTTTTTCAAGGTAGGGTCTCATTCTAGCCCAGGCTGACCTGGAATTCACTATGGAGTCTCAGGGTGGTCTCAAACTCATGGTACTCTTCCTACCTCTGCCTCCCAAGTGCTGGGATTAAAAAAGCGTGTGTCACCAGTCCAGCTACATGTTTGATTTTGAATCCTTAAGTCCATCCTTCACAGTAAGGATTCTTTGATCCCACCTTCCTCATTTCAGAGAATTGGAAGGTGAGGGAAAATGAGCTGAAATGAACTTTCTCAGGCTGGAGAGATGGCTTAGTGGTGAAGGAGCTTGCCTGCAAAGCCTAATGACCCAGGTTCGATTCCCCAGTACCCATGTAAGCCAGGTACAGAAAATAACACATGTGTCTGGAGTTCATTTGCAGTGGCTAGAGGCCCTTGTACGTCCATTCTCTCTCCCTGTATCTAATCTAACCTAATCTCATCTCATCTCTTCTTATCATCTATCTCTATTTGCCTCTATCTCTCAAGTAAATATCTAAATAAATAAATAAAATATAAAATGATCTTTCTCAAGGTCAGGAGAGGTACACTTAAAAATCAGCTTTACAAGACTCAAAACCAGGGTCCTTTTTTCTTTCACACTGGTCGATTTTCTGTCCTCTTAGACAAGGACCACCCCTGTCATCATGGTGAGCTGGTACCTGCCCTTGTTCCGACAGCGATGTCTCCCTAGATGGTTTATTTCTATCACAAAGAACTCAGCAGAGTGCCCCCTCTTGTGGAGATGTACCCCACTCTCCTCTGCACAAGTTCCGTCCTTGGGCTGGAGAGATGGCTCAGCAGTTAAGGCGCTTTCCTGCAAAGCCAAAGGACCCCAGGTTTGATTCCCCAGGACCCACATAAGCCAGATGTACAAGGGGGCACATGCATCTGGAGTTCGTTTGCAGTGGTGAGAGACCCTGATGCACCCGTTCTCTCTTTCTCTCTCTCTACCTGCCTATTTCTGTGTCTCTCTTTCTCTCTCAAAGAAGTAGATAAAAATAATATATTTTAAAAAGTTCTGTTCTCGCTAGGTGTGGTGATGGTGCACGCCTTTAATCCCAGCACTTGGGAGGCAGAGGTAGGAGGATCGCCATGAGTTTGAGGCCACCCTGAGACACCATAGTGAATTCCAGGGCAGCCTGAGCTAGAGTGAGACCCTACCTCAAAAAAAACAAAAATAAATAAATAAATAAATAAATAAGTTCTGTTCTTAAACTCAGTCAGCATGTTCACAAGCAGTCACACCTTGGCTACAGGCATGCATTCATTCATTCATTCATTCATTCTGTATCCACTAAACACCTACTGTGTGCTAGCAACTCTGCAGTGATGAAATAAAAAGAAAGGGCTGGAGAGATGGCTTAGCGATTAATGCACTTGCCTGCAAAGCCAAAGAACCCAGGTTTGACTCCCCAGGACTCATGTAAGCCAGATGCACAAGGAGATGCATGCACCTGGAGTTTGTTTGCAGTGAGGCTCTAGCGTGACCATTCTTTCTCTCTCTCTCTCTTTCTACCTGCCTATTTATGCATCTCTCTCTCTCAAATAAATAAAAATAAAATATTAAAAAAAGAAGTCATGTTAATGGAGACGACGGATGGCCTAACAGAATTACAGTGAGGAGTCAGTGCGGTGGAATTACTAAGGGAAAAACACTTACTGCTGTCATTCATGCAGTTGTTGCAGACAGCCTCATGCCACGGGGTGACCCTCCCGAGCAGGTACAGTTGGGGGAGGAAGGGCTTCACTGAAGCTCACACATAAGGGGGAAGTTCTCCAATGGCGGAACTAGCTGGCCTGCCTTCACAGGTCCGTGCCAAGAAAAGCCACCACCAGGACACTACAAGCAACACTCCAGGAACCCCAGGCAAAGCTCAAGCACTTAGCCTCTCTTTAAACTGGAATCTCCCAAACACACCCTAGGATTGGACCCTGGGATCCACCCATAGTGACACCTCCTCCAGCCAGGCGGCTGGAGACCCATGTTCGAAGCTTTAATAAACTCCTGAATATATTGGGGTACATCCATTCAAACTGCCACAGCAGTCATTCATTCGTTTCCTATTTATGGACCCGCTACCATGTCCTAGGCAACAGGGCCACTCCGACACCAGATCAAAGCAAGAATAGACGTGGATGCCCCTCGTCTGAATCTGCGACGTGAGCTCCTTTGTGTGTGTAGGCCCTGCAGCCGGCATACACACAATTTTGACTGCAGCTCTCTCTTCACATCCTCTCACAGTCAGAAAATGGAGGAGACAGGCTTCTGGTGGAACCTTGAGGCTCTTTCACTCGCTGTGGCTGGGGACCAGGACTGAGGAAAGCCAGAGGGATTCAGAGGGTGGTCTTGACCCAGCAGCTTCAGCATCTGGGAGCTCCTTAGAAATGCAGAATCTCAGCTGGGGCTGTGGTGGTGCACGCCTTTAATCCCAGCACTCCCAGGCAGAGGTAGGAGGATCACTGTGAGTTCGAGGCCACCCTGAGACTCCATAGTGAATTCCAGGTCAGCCTGGATCAGAGTGAGACCCTACCTTGAAAAACCAAAATAAATAATAACAATAATAATAAAGAAAAGAAATGCAGAATCTCTTGCTCTCAAATTATTAATAATAATGATAATAATAAAGGCAATGCAGAATCTCAAGGCTCCCCGCTGATGCTATGAACCCAAGTCCAGGTCTGTGTTGTCATGGACGGGGGGAGGGGCGCTCACTATGTGTAACCCTTTCTTGGTGCTTTGGCTGGAGGAGGTCCTAAACCTGGCATAGACCAAGTTTGCCAGGGTCTGAGAATATACCTATTTCTGGGCACCTAGTTATTCTCTAGTGGTAAACTTGGAGCACAGCAAATCTGAAAAAAAGGATCTTTCAGGTAATTTCAGATTTGTTAGCAAGGATCTGGAATAGTGATTTAGAGTGAGTGACCCAAGAAAGATATAGATAAAGATGATAACAAACCACTCTAAGAGAGAGTATGAGGAAGGCTTAGGAAAAATGTTTTTTATTTATTTATTGTTATTATTATTATTATTTTTTTTTACTTTATTTCTGGGTCCAGTGCAAATGAACCGAAGTGAACATCCCTAGTCAGGGCGATTGTGTCTCTGGGTTTTTTTTTTCTTTTTTTTTCTTTTTTTCCTTAGCCATTCCTTTGGTCTTTCCTCCCCTTTTTCTTCAGTGTATTTTAATTTCCACCTCTTTTCATGTCCCTTTCTTTTCCTTCCACATCTCTGTCTTTTCTTTGCTCGAATCACAGAGTTTGCCGCAAAGAATATAAAGCGGAGAGAAGTGAACAGAAGAAGGTTGAATAGGCTGGCCGAGGGCCTGTTCGGTGAGTACTGTGCTGGACTTTATTGATTAACGCGAGTGTCGTGGAAACAGCGGTGCACCTCTTACATAGTGCCCATGAGGTCCTAGGTGCTGTCCTCAGCATCAGAAAGTTATTCTCATATCATGTAGACGTGCAACTTTCCGTCGTACGAAGCCCCTTTATCCTAAATATCTGGCAGCGCTGTTTTATTTGCATCCAGCCCACATCTTCATTTTCCTTTTTCTTCCCCCCTCCCTACCCTTTCTTCTTCTCACTCTCCTTCTCCCCCTTCCGCCTCTCGCTGGTGTTTATTAAAGCAAATCCCAGACATCATATCATTTAACTCATTTCCTATAGAATTTCCTGGAGGCAGAGCCACAAGAGAGTATGTGCTGGGAAAATGATCTCTTACCATCCCGTTCTGCACCAAAATATGGAATTTGTGTTACTGAGATAAGGAAAAATGTAACTTGTCTAAAACCTTCATATAATACCACAGATAAAGACTTGATCTTCTTTCCCCAAGGCGTACTCCCTTGAATCTTGGGGGGAGGGGAGTCTCTGAGGGCTTTTAAATCTCCCTTTCCTATTAAAATAGTCATAGAATAACTGACATGCTGGCTATTTGTGAACCTAAAAGGAGGCAGATGTTTTCTTATTGCTCTTAAAGCATTGTTGTTTTTTATTTATTTTTTTTCTAAGTTAAAACTTGTCAATGTGAAGTGTGAGGGAATCTTTTATGAGCAGAACTTTTCCTGGACTGAGTTTTCTGAAGGGCTTAAAGGCCCGAGGCGGGGAAGCAGGGCACACAGTTGTTTTCATAGTCACACTTGTCCAGATCCACACAGTATCAAATAATTTGGAGTTTGGTTATTTTCCATTAGTAAATATCCAACTAAGTTTGGCTGAAATACCCCCTAAATAAGTCAAACAGACAGGGGCTTTGAATGAGGGAATTAATTATAGCTGGTGTCCTAGGGAAAAGAACCCCACCGTGGCACCAAGAATGTAATTAATGGGAGGGAAGTGCCAACAAATCATTCCTTAAAATATTAATGCTATCAAAGAACAGCTGGATAACAAGGAAACCTGACCCTGGGGGGACGGGCGGAGGGGCCTCTGCTGCCGGACAGCTTCGTACAGTTGTGATGTAATGAAATTCCTCCAATCTTAACAAAAAAACAATCGTGTTCAGAGGTGTGGTTCTGGGAAAGTTATTAGCAATCACGTCTTTGATTTTTATCATCCTATTAGGGTCATGATAGCTCACATTCGCTGTGGTCCTAAATGACTTCCCTGAAACCACTCAGGATATATTAGCAATCCTAACAGCATTCCTTAAATAAACAGATTTAAAACACAATGACTACAACAACAAAAATTAAGTCTGGTGAGCACATTTTAAAAAAAATCCAGTAATAATAAATATCTACGAACATTTTTTTTATGTGCTTCAATTAAGTTCCCAGTCAAGAAAAACTGTTCCTTTGCTTGCCCAAACTTCATTTGGTTTAAACTTAGTAGCTTGTACTTATTACTGACCCAAGAAATGTCTATTTTTAAGAGGGCAATACAGTTAATATTTTTGCAGTTCTACTCAACATGTAGCTTGTTGGATGTTTACTTTTATGGTCCTATAATTAAATGATAACCTCAGTATTTAAGATTGGAAACCAGAAGTCAGTCTTTACTCAAAATGATCTTTAATGTAGATAGTAGGAAAAAAAAAGTAAATCGTTTAATTCATCATTAAAGGAATTTTCTCTGGGAGCGTCTGGGACCACGGCGAGGCTGCAGGTCCAATAAACCCACGCTCCTCTCACCGCACCTTGATGGTGCCGGGACACACGATTCCTTTTTTCCCCTCCTCTCACCCTGCCAACCTCTAAATTGGTGACACCGTCGACACCAGTCTTCAGCGCGCCTGACGAATCGGTGGGGGATATGACAAAGGTACCCGCACACATGCCCATAAACGACGGAAGTGCAGGGTGCAATAAAAATAAATAAATGCCTGACTTTAGCCCAGGTTCCGCATCACACCCGTTTCACGAGGCTCTTATACTCAGCCGTCAGGAGCGGTACCCTTGAAAACAGCACCCAGGGGACACATCGTTTAAATAAATGTGTTTCTTTGCCCGGACGAACAGAAGTTCAGATCTGCTCGATTATCATTAATTCTGATCCTTGCCTTTGATTTTCCTTTGCGGGCGCACACGCGGGCGCGCTGCTCTTTTGAAGTCCTGCGAGTGACCCCGTGGTTCCTCCCCCAGGGAGCGCGCGGTGGGGATGGGGGTGGTGGCAAGTTCCGTGCAAAAGCTGGTGACCCTGAAAAATCAAGTTATCCGAACGCGCGGAGTCCTCACCCATTCCTCGGCGCCCAGGAATGAATCCGAGACTGCGCAACATAAGCCAGGTGTCGCCACCAACTTGGACCTGGACGCGCCTGTAGTTTTTTTTTTTTCCCCTCCCTTAAAATTTTTATTTTTAAATAAAACCCCGTACATATCCAGGCAGCGTGTCCCCTCGCGTCCCAGAGCGCCTGGATGGACGCGGTCACAGGTTTGGTTTGGGGGGGGCGGGCGGTTTTCGGGGCTGTCCCCTCTAGCCCAGGTTCGCAGTCAAGTCCCCCAGCCTGGGAGCGCGGTGGGTGGGGGCGGTGGGAGGTGGCGCCGGGGACCCGCAGCGCGCCACGCCCGCGGTGATGAACCCTGGAGGGCGGACCCGCGTGTCTCCTCCTCCTCCTCCTCGGCCTTTTTAAAGGACGAGCTGTCAGCCACCAGGAGAGGCAGTTTGCAGTTTGCACTTGGCCACCCGGGGTGGGAGCTGTCTTTTTTTATTTTTTGGCGCTGGTGACAGTCCGGGAAACGGAGGCTAATCCCAGGGACCCCGCACGTGGGCGAACTAACTCTTTCTTGGGGGATCCACAGACAGCTACACGTCGGCCGTGACACGACCGTGCAGTGGGGACGTCCCCCCCCCCCCACCAAGCGCGAGGAGTGGGGAGGGAAGTGGCCGGGGACCTCGGCACTGTCCCGGGAGCTGGGAGCGTCATGAGCCCGGCCCTGGACCACAGCCTGGCACCGGGTAGCCTGGTCACCTCGCCCCCGCGCATCATGCTGACGTCCGGCCCGCCGAGCCCGAAGCGCAGCAGCCCCTGCCGCCTCCCCGGCCGCCGCTAACACCCTCGCGGCCCGGCAGCGGTCCCCGCGCGGCGGGCCCTCGGCTCTCCAGCCGCGAGCATCTTTCTCTCTCTCTCTCTCTCTCTCCCCGGCCGGTCCCCGTCCGTCCCTGGGCGCCCCGCGGCCATGGGCGCGCTGCTGGCGCGCTACCTCCTCCTGATGGGCTGGCTCCGCTGGCTCCCCGCCGGCGCCCAGCAGCAGCAGCAGCAGCACCCCGGGGAGTACTGCCACGGCTGGGTGGACTTGCAGGGCAACTACCACGAGGGCTTCCAGTGCCCCGAAGACTTCGACACGCTGGACGCCACCATCTGCTGCGGCTCCTGCGCGCTCCGCTACTGCTGCGCGGCGGCCGACGCCAGGCTGGAGCAGGGCGGCTGCACCAACGACCGCGGCGAGCTCGAGCACCCGGGCGTCACGGCGCGTGAGTGCGGGGGACCCGGGCGGCCCGCGCGCGCGCGCGTGGGGAGGCGGGCGGGGGTGGCGTCACAGTACCGGGCAGATAGATGGCTTTGCAGCCTGGCTCCCCGCCTCAAGGGACCCGAGGGAAAGTTTGCTAGGGACCTGTAACGGTTGCACCTGGGGGCTCTGGGGAGGCCAGCTGGAGCTCCCCAGAGAAGGGCCCCTGGCATTGCGCCAGGCTCGTTTAAGGGGTTCTAAGGGATATCCATGGGCGCCGAGTGCGATCTCTGGTCACTTTGGGAGCGCAGGAAGTGCCAATGGCCAGAACACTATTCTCGTCCAAAGCCCATCTGTGGCTTCACACAGCAAAGGAACTCCAGCCTCTCCACCCCCGCCTTTTCTCTATTCCCCCCCTCCCTCACTTCATGATTGCTAGCATTTTTAAGCCGTTGCTCCGATCTCCAGACTTGCTTTCCTTTCTTTGCATTGAACGGCTCACTTGGGCCCAGCCCCTATTGTCACTCCTTTCAAAACACCCAGGTCCTGGAAGTGGAGACATAGCAACTGAGGGTCGCTTGGGGCCTCCTCACCCCCTATTCTCACATCGGAAAACACGGGTCAGATTTCCGCTCACTTGCTCATTTAAGAGCTGAATAAATCACGACCCCAGCAGAGGAAATTTACACCTTGAAAAAAAAAAAGAAAACACAAACTTTTTCCACCTGAATCGGAACATCAGGGAAACCTTTTTACAGCTCCAGGCGATGGTTTTACTGCCCAGGAAACCGGAGAAGCTGCGGAGCTGAGAGTGGGCGACTCCCCTGCACTGTGGGGTGGAGGCCTGGGGCTCATGGGAAACGCTAATGGCACCCTAACCCCTTCCTCTAAACGACGTGACATCTCAGAGGAAAGAGCGCTATCGTCTTTCAGCACCCCGTTAGACTCTCCTGGGATTTAATTTTGCGGGGGTCACAATTTCCAGTCTGGAGGATTTGGGAGGTCGTTTCTGGACAAATGATGTGCAGGAAGGGGACTCTAGGCTCTCAGCAAAACACACTTTTCCCCATGTTTTCTCTTCGCACTTTGTACTTGGGGACCTGATTCTGGGCACAGTAAGCCAGCCTGTGGGGGCTCTGAGGTCAAAGGGCATAGTCTCCCCACTTACTGGGATCTAGGCAAACCCTGATGGATGGTGGCTTTGTCACTTGCCACAGCTTAACCTCTGGCCAGTTACTTAACTAGTCTGGGCCACTTCTTGATTCTCAAACAGGCATATTGCTATGTTGGTTTTTCCAGGCAGGGTCCCACTTTAGCTCAGTCTGACCTGGAATTCACTGTGTAGTCTCAAGGTGGCCTCAAACTCACGGCGATCCTCCTACCTCAGCCTCCTGAGTGCTGGGATTAAAGGCATGCGCCACCATGAAACCTAACAAGGTGCATGGTGAATGCTTTTACTTATCTTCATGGGAGCGGGGAGTGGGGGGAGGATTGGACGGGTGGAACTCTGAAGCATTTACACCTAGCAGCCCACAAGTGGTTGATAGTTACTGTGACCCATTGGCTGTGTCTTGGGGAAGAGTCAAAAACTCGGGGCTGGAGAGATGGCTTAGCGGTTAAGCGCTTGCCTGTGAAGCCTAAGGACCCCGGTTCGAGGCTCGGTTCCCCAGGTCCCACGTTAGCCAGATGCACAAGGGGGCGCACGCGTCTGGAGTTCGTTTGCAGAGGCTGGAAGCCCTGGCGCGCCCATTCTCTCTCTCTCCCTCTATCTGTCTTTCTCTCTGTGTCTGTCGCTCTCAAATAAATAAATAAAAAATTAAAAAAAAAAAAACTCGGATAGATTTCCACATCTGGGGAAGGAGAGGGTGTCCATCTCACAGGATCTCTGTGAGACTGAAGTCAAGAGAAAGAGTAAGAAAGCCAGACTTACAATGCAGTGATTCTGTTTGTGTTGCGTTGTTTTGTTTTGTTCTGTCTTTGGCCTGCAATTTCTAAGTTGAAGCTACAAGGTTCTCCATGAGACAGAGTAGAAACTGGGAGAGCTGCTTCCAAAGTCGGTCTCATGTGTCTGCCTTGTAGAGAAGGAAGAAAACTAGAGTTTGCCCTGTCTGAGGAATGTTCTCAGTCTAGGTTTGGGGGTCACCAACATCCAGAACTACCCGGGGTTCTAGCCACAGCTTAGTCTGATCTTGCCTGGCTGTGGGTGGGAATGAAGACGGAGGTGTGACGCTTAGAGTAGGCAGCCCCAGCTGTTTCTGGAAAGACACAGAGCTGGCAGTTGGCGATGCGGTGGGAGACAAAGTAAGTTACCTTGTGGCTCACAATGGATTTCTTTCTATTTGCTCTTTCTAGTTTCATAAAATCCTGGGGTCTCACTTAATAGGTCTCATTTAATAAGTTTTCTTTGCTTCAATTAAAGATTCTTGAACAGGAGATGGGTTGTCATTCTAAGAAACGGGTCAGAGCGTAAGTGTCACACTATGGTAAAACTCCTAAAAACCTGGATTTAAACCCAGAGCCATGCCCCACCAAACTCACCCTTTTCCTCCAGTGCATAAGCACCAGGGTGGATTGCGTGTTTCTCCCCCGCCCCACCCCATTTTCCAGATGTACACTGGGCTGGCTAATTGCTAACCGAGTATGGTATCGGTTTGCTTTCTCCCTGCCATGGGTATAAGAACATTCCAGCATCACCGTGTGCACTTTAGAGGTTACCAGTGACAAGCTCTGAAAAGTTGAGCTGACAGCAGCGGTAGTCATGAGCCTGTCACAGGTCACCTCCCACCCCTAAGATGCCCAAGCCAAGACGGGAGTTTTACCCAGCACCTATGTGTGCACCTCTGTTTTTGCCTTTTAGAGCCCGTCTACGTCCCCTTCCTCATCGTCGGCTCCATCTTCATCGCTTTCATCATCCTGGGCTCCTTAGTGGCCATCTACTGCTGCACCTGTTTGCGACCCAAGGAGCCCTCACAGCAGCCCATCCGCTTCTCGCTCCGCAGCTATCAGACAGAGACCTTGCCCATGATCTTGACTTCCGCCAGCCTCAGGGCTCCTTCCAGGCAATCCAGCACGGCCACCAGCTCCAGTTCCACGGGTGGCTCTGTCCGGAGGTTCTCCTTTGCCAGGGCTGAGCCAGGGTGCCTGGCACCCTCCTCACCGCCACCTTACACCACCGGCCACACCATCCACCTGACTCAGCCGTCCGGTTTCCTGGTATCACCCCAATATTTCGCATACCCCCTTCAGCAGGAGCCCCCGCTGCCTGGGAAGACCTGCCCAGACTTCAGTTCCAGCTGACCGACCGCGGCCGGCAGTGAGTCCAGCCGTGCCCCGAAGTGGCAGACACTGGGAATCTTGCTACCTTGGCCACACTTCCGAGGAGATTTCTCTGGTAGCCCATTATGGTCACAGAAGAAAATGCTAGAAAGATAAAGCACCTTCCGGGTTGGAGGTCCTCAGCTGTAGCCACAGAAGGGTGGGCTCTGCAAGTATAATGAAGATGACGCTTCACCCGAGGAAACTTTTATTCAAAATGTGTGGCAGTTTGATTTCCCAGTTACAGATTGGCTGAAAATATTTTATTGGACACTTCAGCTAATACTGCTTTGAAAACAGCTGCATGTTCCTTTTCATGTGTTGACTGAATTACAAACAATGTACATAAATAGAGAAGGAAATACACCTAATTGTAATTGTAAATGTTCACTTAGAATTAACTATTAAGTCAAGTTAAGGGGGCAGCGAACCACCTATTTATAATTTTGGGAGTAACATGTGTAATATTAGTATCATGAAAACATTTGCATTTTAAATTAATGACTAAATTTTGTTTAAAACATTAGCTTTTCCTTTCAGAATACAAGGGATTCAGTAACCACAGGGGGAGTTTAAAGTTTTAAATATATATTTAGGCATTCATTATAACATAGATTCTATGTAAAATCACTTCCTCTACCCGCCTGAGGGAATATTTATTGTAGACTTTTTGTTCAGCGATGTTTAGTGTTTAAGTGAAAGTTGGACAATTAGGTCTTAAAACATTTATTTGTAAAATGAGTTATGTACAAATGTAAAGATTTGTAATTTAATGTATCTGCCCCATTGACAATACTAATTATTTAGTAGTCACACTGTATTTTTGTGTTAATAATAACTGTGGAATTCAAAGCCCAGCTATTGGTATAATCATCTAATATTACTTATTTCAAGTGCCGCTGAATTCGATGTCTGTCGATTCCCTATTTGGGCATATATCCTGCTGGGGTAGAAAAAAAATAAAATTCTCTGTTTTGAGGTTTTAAATCAAAGTTCTTTGTTTTGTACCCTTAGTGATAATTTTTTGGTAGTCAATGATAGGGACTGTCTTTATCACACATTTCATATATTTTAAAAATATTTATTTTTATTTATTTATTTGACAGAGAAGGAGAGAGAGAGAGAATATGGGCACTCCAGGGCCTCCAGCCACTGCAGACGAACTGCAGACATGTGCTCCACCTTGTGCATCTGGCTCACGTGGGAACTGGGGAATCGGACCTGGGTCCTTTGGCTTTGCAGGCAATACCTTAACCGCTAAGCCATCTCTCCAGTCCACACTTCATATTTTGAAGTCAAAGGAAGCATTTTCATTACCAGAGCTTGTGACAGCAGCAGAGGAGGTTGCTTACTTTAGAGATCTCTGTGTGCAGCCCCCAGGGTGTCACTGTGTGTTGACGTGGTCCTGGAACTTACATCATCCCGCTGCAATTTCAGGCACACACCGTCACACCCTGCTCTATTTTGAGAGTCCTGAGTTTGCTGGGTTCCAAACTCCACTGGAGTTTTCAAAAGCAGGAAGTCTGGCCTTTTGAAAGGCTGATAAGGTCTCTTGGGTGCTTTTGTTAGCATATGTTATCTCTTTAATCACCAAAAATAAAACGCATAGGTAGTGGTATATCCATAATTGAACAGAAAGTGGGCAGGAGAGATGGCTCAGCGGTTAAGGGTGCTTTCTTGCAATCCCTGGTGGCCTGGGTTCGATTCCCCAGTGCCCATGTAAACCCACCTGCACGAAGTGGTGGAATTGTCTGGAGTATGCTTGCAGTGTCAGGGGGCCCTAGTGTGCCCATTGTCTCTTTTCTGTCTCTCTCAAATAAATTTAAAAAGTATTTTAAAAAAGAAACCAGTGAAATGCTCTAATGAATAAATACAAAGAGAAATAAAAGGCAGATAACCTACTAGAAAGTGTTACAGGTTGGGCAACGTAACCCGGGACTCAGCCGCTGATGCCTTAGGTCAGAATGATGTAGGACCCAGCGCCAGTTCCCGGTGGGTGCAGGGTTATTAGCGCAGCAGTTCAAGCCCAGTTACATTGCTGCGGGCGATGCACATCTTCCGAACAAAGAGAAGCTTGATTTTTCTTTGATTCGCACCAGGATTGTGCAGCTGGAAAATTTGATGTAAACTAAGTCTCAAATTCTCTACCCCTGAGCTATACCGCCCTCCTCCCCCGCCCCAACTCTCTTTATTTATTTATTTATTTATTTATTTATCTATTTATTTATCTATTTATTTGAGAGCGACAGACACAGAGAGAAAGACAGATGGAGGGAGAGAGAGAGAATGGGCACGCCAGGACTTCCAGCCTCTGCAAACGAACTCCAGACGCGTGCGCCCCCTTGTGCATCTGGCTAACGTGGGACCTGGGGAACCGAGCCTCGAACCGGGGTCCTTAGGCTTCACAGGCAAGCGCTTAACCGCTAAGCCATCTCTCCAGCCCCCCAACTCTATAGGTCAAGTGGGATTGAGTTTTCTCACTGATAGTAATGGAGGGACACTGCCGTGTGTGTGTGTGTGTGTGTGTGTGTGTGTGTGTACTGCAAGCCTTTATTGTGAAAAGCGCCCAACGCCGTGGGAAATCTCTGGTTCTCACAACGAATGCCAGTAGCATACCTGTCTCTTACCCACATTTTGACACGAGGCTGTCCCCCCACCCCAGTTTCACAATGTCTTCTGGAGGGCGGAGGGCTCTTCCCCCATGCCCAAAGTGATCTAGTTTATCCGGTTTCTCGAGCAGTTTTACTTGTGTTTGTCACGGCAGTGGAGAGCTGCGGGCGTCCGACGGGGCACGCTGATGTCAAGGGGTCCGCGGGTGCTCCTACCTGAGCACGGCCCTGTCACAGCACCGTCAGGAAGCCAGCCAGACACCACGCATCTCATTGTACCGTGACACCACATCAAACCACATCCCTGTGCGCTTGGTGACATATGGACTTGACTTTGTATGCGTCTTCTCTTTGGAAGCTAGGTAGCTGCTCTTAGTATTCATGGTCTTAGCGTGATACAGCCATCTTGTGGTAAGGGTCAAGATGCTATCTCATTCAACAAGTCTTTGGGGGCTGGAGTGATAGCTTAGTGGTTAAGGCGCGTGCATGCGAAGCCTAAGGATCCACGTTGGACTCCCCAGATCCCGCTTAAGCCAGAGGCACAAGGGTGAGGCAAGCGCAAGGCTGCACGTGCCCACTAGGTGGCGCAAGCGTCGGGAGTTCGATTTCAGTGGCTGAGGCTCTGATGCACTAATCCTCCCCGCCCCCACCCCGCCCATCTGCTACTCTTTATTTCTCTCCCTGAAATAAAAAAAAATAAAAATAAAGGGCTAGAGAAATGGCTTAGTGGTTAAGGCACATGCCTGAGAAGCCTAAGGACCCCAGTTCTATTCTCCAGGTCCCACGTAAGCCAGATGCACATAGTGGCACATGCGTCTGGAGTTTGTTTGCAATGTCTAGAGGACCTGGCATGTCCATTCTCTCTCTCTCTCCCTCTCCTTCTCTCTGTCTCTAATAAATAAAAATAAAATCTTTAAAAAAAAAAACCAAAAAAAAAAAAAAAAACAAGCCTTTTGGTCCCATTCCGCACCTTATCCCATGTGAGGGACTGAGAATGTCAGAGTGAATAAAATGCAATTCTGATTCCAGGAAGCCACAACTACCCACCATGGCCTTGACGGGCTCAGGCACCACAGTGAGAGATGCTGCAGGTGTCCTGTCAAACATGTGCCTTTATCTCTCCTTTCCCTGGGCTCTCCCAGTCCTACGGGTAAGTCCACGCATGAACACTGACCGTGGTGGTAGCCGAAGTACTCGATGAATGGACAGAGGAGATTAACTGTTTCCGAGGAACTGACGTCAGACATGAGCCCTGAAAACCATGCCGGGGGTTGAGTGCGGAAGAGTGTGCGGAGAAGATGGATGGAGTTAAGTGGGAGAATATGTTAGTGTCTGTGAGTGTGAAAGAACCAGGAAGGGTCTGGAACCTCCCGAGGAGTTGCAGGAATAGAGTGGAGAAAGTAGGTGAACTAAGTGGGGCAGGTTGGAACTCTTGAACACCAAGGTGGCCTGTTTTATACCAAATATAAGAGGTGACCTGGGGGGATCTTATAAAGGACCATGACTTGATCACACCTTCCTTTCAGGAAGCTCAGACATCAAGGGCCAAGTTACTTGACATTTCCAAGGATGTGTTCATCACAACTCACGTAACAGAACCCAGGGGTAATCTGTCTATAACTGTTTTCACAAAGCATTAGAGTCCTAACATCCCCGGGCTGTGATTACGTGACGACTGGAGTTCTAGGTTTTGAAATTGGATGTATGTATTAAGCAGCAGTAGATGTATTTATCAAAGGCCGTGCGTTTCCTGGGTTCTTTAGGGACTGTCATTTAATCTCCAGATGCTCTTTCATCAGAAGGAAGGACTGTTACTTGTGCTGCAGATGATGAAATCAAGACCAGAAGGTCCAGAGACGATCCTAGTGGAGGTCGGATTTGAATCTGGGGGTCTGCGTTATAACTGTGTTCTCTATGACAGTAACCAAGAGGGTGTCAGTTTCTTAGGAAAAACAGTCCAATCTACTCATCAGTGAACCCACTTGGAGAAAAAATGAGAACTAATTCCATTATTGTATACATGCCATGAGGGGAACATAACAGGGGTCACGAAATACATACTGTGCTACCTTAGGATGCCATGATATAAAGCAAAGCATGAAAAGAAATACTAGCTGATAAACCTTTCTCCCTCTGTAGATGAAAAATCACAGGGCGAATTACCATGGTTTTGGAGCCTTATGTCTGGATTTTTTTTTTGGCTCTATCATTTTAAAGAGGAGTGTCTTTGGGCCACTCCCTTCACTATGCTTGGGTTTTCATATGGTGATTTTTAATAATACCTTATTTCAGCAGAGAGTGATGGCACATGCCTTTAATCCCAGCAGAGGCAGAGGTAGGAGGATCTCCATGAGTTCGAGGCCACCCTGACACTACACAGTGACTTCCAGGTCAGCCTGGGCTAGAGTGAGATCCTACCATGAAAAACCAAAACCAAACCAAAACCCCTTATTGCTCAGGTACGCAGGGCTGTCTGGGTAATGAGTTAAGAATCACTACTTCAAGTCATGTAGCCTAGTGGGGGTGGGGGCAGCTGGGTAGTAAGTTCATGATAAATTACAGGAAGCACCTGAACTACTCCAGAATAAAAGCATAAGGAGCAGTGGGAAGGCAGGTGACATTGTTGAACAGGGGCAGGGACGGAAGAATTAGTCCATGATGACCCGTGGCCCCTTGGATACCTGGCCCAACTCCCCTTATTGCTTCTCATCACCCCGGCACGCCGGGGCACTCGTGGGCACTGAGTCCCTTTTTTCACTGCTATAACAAAACATTCGAGATGGCACTTACAGACGTAACTTTATTTTCACCTGTAGCTTTGGAGACTGTCTTTGCTTTGGGCCCTGTGACACACAGGACATGAGTGTGGAGACACGTGCTGGAACCAAACTTCCTTGTGAGCCATGGAGCAAAACGAGACTGAAGAAGGGCCAGGGCCACCCAGTCCTCCTTGAGGACATGTCTCCCAAGACCTAAAGCCTACCCCCGAGGCTCACCCTTGAAGGCTTCTAACAGGACCACTGAGGACCAATCTTTCAACCCAAACAACAGCAAGGGTCTTGCATCCACTTGATCACATGCTCTAGAAAACATACTGTTGAGCAGTGAACTGGTTTTAAAATTTATTATCCATCCCATAACCAATTGATTCGACCTTTAATTATCCATGTGGGTAGATCATTTCCTCTTATTTTCCCCACCTGTTTATCCTTTGTGTTATCATAATGGAGAACTTATCAGACTGACTTGAATCCACAGGGTATCTTCTCTTTAAAATGAGATACCCAAAAGGCTTCTCTGAAAGGATGGGCAGTCACAGTGAGCTACTTAAGGGCTGGGATCAGTTTACTTCTGCATAAAGCTTATTTAGCATATGTTCAGGAAAAATTAGAATTTATAGGCACGTTAAACTATTAAGGTAGCAAACTGTTAATTTATTTTTATATACAGGGCTTCCCTGAAAGCATACACAGTCATGACTAGCTACTGAAGGGTTGGGATCAGTTTAGTTCTGCATAAAGCTTATTTAAGTATGTTCAGGAAAATTTAGAATTTACATGCATGTTAAACTATTAAGGGAGCAAACTGTTAATATGTTTTTATATAAAATTTCATTATTAAATTATTCTGACAGAATTCTTCTTTCAATTGCTAGTTACATAGTTTGTACGTGAAGGTAATAAAGGCTGAATGTTATAAAGTATTTCATATTTTCCAGCAACTTTTATTAGCCTGCTTGTGAGATTATCCAGGTTAGAAAGAACTTTCTCGACTCAAGCGAGGTGGTCATGTTACTGAAATGGAAGCTTTAGGTTAGAGACACCACAAACATGGAAAACAGACTTCAAATGGGGGTGACGCACTGAATTTACGGGGGTGTAGTTCAAATTTGCTGCTTCCCTGTGGTAGCAGCAGAGGGCATTTTAAACTAATAGGTCAAACAGGGAGTGGGGGAGGGCTGGACAGATGGCTCAGTGACTAAGGCACTTGCCTGCAAAGCCTAACGACCAGGGTTCTATTCCCCAATACCCACTTAAGGCCAGATGCACATAAGTGGTGCGTGCATCTGGAGTTTTGTTTTGCTAGAGGCCCTGGCGTACCCGTATTTTGTCTCTTCTTTTGACCCGCTTCTCTCTGCTTGCAAATAAGTAAATGTAAATATCTTAAAAAACTTAAAGGAGAATGGCAGTGAGTGTGAAGATTATATGATTCATAGGTTACTTTTCCATAAATTGTTTTCCTGTGGTTTTGCACGGGGAGCCCACACCCTGTGGTCTGTAGGAGGACGGTGGGAGGGGACAGGGACTCCCCACCACTGAATGGACAAGTCTCAGTGTAATGAAGTCATGCAGCCCTCAAACTGCCACCTGAGTGCCTCCCAGCTACTCCTATTCTAATGAGGTCCCCAAGTGCATCTTCACTGCTTTGGCTTTCACTTCAAGAGGCATGTTCCTGACAAAATAACAGTCCTCACTGTAGGGTTCCCCTGTGCTTTGCGCCCACGTGTTCATTTTATTGTGCTGTGGTTACTTCCTTCAAATGCTACTGGCTAAACTTGGCCACTTTTTTTTTTTTTCTTGTTTTTTTTCAAGGTGGATTCTCTCTAGCTCAGGCTGACTTGGAATTCACTATGTAGTCTCAAGGTGACCTCGAACTCCTTGGTCCTCCTAGCCCTGCCTCCCGAGTGCTGGCATTAAAGGCTTGCGCCACCACGCAGGGCCACTTTTTTTTTTTTTAAATAGTGGGTTTGGAAATTCATCTAACACGAAAGGATAGAGATAAAGACCAGCTGGCAAACTAAGTATGTCATGGGAGGCTTCCCTGAACAGAGCCAAAATACTGTGATTTTACCTTTAAAGAACCCCTTGTTAATTGCCAAAACTACCCTCTTGCCAAATAAGAGCTACCATATTGCATTTCATGTTTCATTTAGCTAGACTAAAACCTAGGAACGTTTGCACAACACTGGAGTTGCGCCCAAAATATGCTGAAAAGCTCTGGCATGGGACACACCTTCTCAGACCGGTGTTACTGTGGGTTTGAAAGTTTTATAAAGCAATATAACTTCTAAATCTAATAAGCAAAACTTCAGCAACTTCTTGTATGTAATGGCAAAGTTTATTTCATTTTTAATAACAACTGGAGGACAAAATGTTTAAAATTTGCAATTGAAAACATGCACATTCACAAAAGGCCAATGACAGGTAACAGTGCATAGAAATGAATATTACTCAACTTTAATAACTATTTATAAAACACAGTGCATTGAACATCGGGGTAAACAAACCTGAGAAAACTACTATGATCACAGATTCGACACTCTCCACTCATGCAGCTTTACAATTTCTACAGCAGTTTCAGCAGGAATGTGTTTTTTTTTTTTTTTTTTTTTTCATGGAGCCAGACTGACTATCTCTAATGTAAACTGAAGTTCTCTACAGTTGCCTTCCAAGGCTGCCTTTTTATTTGTAAACTAATAAGCTTGAACCTGTGAGAAATGAAGCTTGAAGAGGTTATACAACAAATACCACTTCCTGCGCTTATGGCTTCTAGAACAGTGAAACAGAAAAAGTATTTTCAAAAAAATATTCTGCTCACATCTCTGTGAGAGCAGACTTACCTATGGAAAGTTGCTGTAAATTCAAAGTAAGCAAATATGAAATCTACCTTTTTTTCCCCCTACTTAAGGAAGATTTATTTGCTGAGAAGTTCCATGAGCTTTATTAAGAAAAGTTCTTGGAGGCAAGCTAAACAAAAGATTCAATTAAATTTGTTGAAATTTGTCAAATAACCAACTTACAAACCAAAAACCTGTTGTGTGGAGGACCAATAAACTTATCCACTGAATATTAAACTCCAGGTAGGCCATGATAATATTTTCTAAGGCAGAAATCAACACCGAGATTTACAGCAATAGCCATGCATTTGCTTGGATCACTTTAAATATTAATTCATGCAAACCATAAACCTATCAAAAACACAGCTGCTCTCACACAGAAAATAAATCAAGATGTAAAATGGGAAAGATTTAGTGTTTAGTTCCTTTCCTTCAAAACTGAACAGACATTCTATTTTAATAACTGCTGCTGATTAATTAAAATGCAGCAAAGTATAACAAAGTTTCACAAGTGGCTTCAGTTATTTTAATGGGAGAGAAAATCAGACTGGTGTCTGTAAGTGGCATTATAGAAATGCCCAACAGTATAAAGCAGGTATTAGGCACTGAACTCCACGGTGTTGCCATAAGCAGTTTACAAAAAGAATCCCACAGACCCGGTCATTGTGTGAATGGGCTGGACATTTTCTTGATAAATCTTGTAGATGATTATTTATATTAATGAAAGATTTCATGAGATATGTTTTAAGACTAAGAACTACCAAAGGACAAGTGCATGGAAATAAACTGGATGATTAGGTAGCTTTGTAATACTTAGGACACTACTACAAATAGTTTTAAAATGATGCAACCTATTACTCTGATTAGCATTCATCTTCTGAAAGGATGTTTTTCAGTGACAGGTGTGACATGTCATATAGCACACACACTACTGAACAAATTATCCCGTAAGTATTATGCGTGATAGCTGAGATCCTGAATAACAAAATTAACATAGATCATTTAATGCTCAGACTAAATGCTGACTGATTTCTGGAATTAATTTCAGCCCCTGGCAACTAAGAGGAATCTTAATTCTCTTTAGTGACCACATAATTCATGTGAATGGCTATTTATCTGGCAGTATCCATACACCTGCCTGAGTGGAGAAAAGGGCTTTCCAGAAAGTTCCCAAGGCTGCTGATGCTCTCACAGGGAGCTGAGTGGAGGTTCGGGACAAGAAGCACACTTAGCATGCTCACTCCCCTACATTCCTGAGAAACAAGCTTTCCTGCTAATACATTCCACGACATTACACCCTTCTGAGTGTGAATCACCCTTATATTTTTCCACCTATATAAAATGTTTAGCAAGCCCATGCCCCATACTACTGGGTACAGTTCCAACATCAAAGAAGCAACTGCCAGCTTTTCAATGCTAAAGGAACGAGGATTTTCTACTATACATAGTATTTTCTGAGTTGTGAACGTTACAAAGCAACTGTGTTAGCATTTGCCAGAGTCCCTCCAAGGGACTTCTGAATTGGAGTTACACTGTTGTTTATTTCAGAAAACAGGTTGAAAGTCACTTTCACTGTAGTCATTTGAGTCCTGATGAAACCTTGTATCTTTTTGTTTTTTTCTCCAGTTTAGGAAGGTTAACAGCTCAAGAGTGTTTAATTTCTATACACTCACTGAAACTGCAATGCTGTATTTCAAGTTTTGTCCAAGTGGTTACTCCCTGCCCCTCCCCCCACCCGAGAAGCAGAGAGACCTACTTAATGTCCACAATTTACAAACAGGATCTAGGGATCAAAAGGCATGAGTGGTCAGATTTCAGGTCATAGTGAATACTGATGAATCAGGAATACTGTCATGTTGGAGTGTGTCACTGAAATAACTCATGATTCCAGACAAATACAAAATCATTAACTTTTGTGTTTAGAAGATTAGAATCAGAAGATTCAGTTCCATGATATTCATGATGTTTTGCTATTAAAATTTCAGAGGGAGCTGGTCCTTATGAAGTGAGCACAAAGGAGAGAACTCCTCTGTCAGTGCTATGGGAGGGAGGCCCTTCGTTCTTACTGTTTTGTGGTTTGACCTCCACTACCACCACGGGGAGGTCGAGGGAAACCTCTCACGACTCAGCGGTAGACAGTTCAAGGCTGTGACTTCACAGTTTCGAAGATCATCTGAGACTCTACATCTGTGGTTTTGCAGGATGTTTTGATTCATGATTCTCTTAATCTGCTCCCAAAAGGGATGGGTCTGAGACATGAAGTATGTCAGCTCCTTGTTCCCTTGAGTTTAGAACTATGTGTAAGTGTCACACACTCTTATTTGGAGAAAATGTGAAAACGTCCTGAACTAGCTGCAAACTCAGAAAAGGAAAAGATTATCTATAGGTTTTGATTTTAAATCTAGATTGAGAGAATGGGGGGGGGAAGGATGTAAAATGATTAAATGGGGCAACTTGGAACATTATCCTTCTCAATTTTAGGTGACCATTCTTTTTAAAAAGTTTGACCTAGTTTTGCTGGTAAGTCCACTTAAAGGCAAACAGGCTTTTGAATAAAAGGCAAAAAAGTTTGCTTCAATCTCCAAAGTGTATCTGAAAACTAGAACTCCTCTTTTCAAATGAAAACATTATTTTAAAAAAGAGTGTAGAAAACTGGTTGTGTTTTTAAAGAGCCCCTTCACCATTTATTGTTGGTAGCAAAATGGGCGTGGCGATGCTGAAAGTAATTAAACTGAACCTACCCGTGAGAATGTATTAGTGAGCATGCTCATAAGGAGCAGTGTTCTTCTGTAAAGCTATAGGCTTGAGTAAAATACGCATTTTTTTTTTAAATGGGGGAAATGTGCTACTCATTTGTCTTTGTCCTAATAAGCAGCATCATGACTCATTTTGGGAAAAGTGGGAAGTCAGCTGCAGGCTTAAGCATGCAGACAATCTCCACAACACCAAGAGTGCTACATACCTCACCTCTCGTGGAAGCACACGGTGAGAACCCAGGAGGTCCCACCGAAGATGCTGAGCCTGTGTGCGCTGCAGAAGCCCATGCGTTTATCAGACATGTTATTCCAAACACTGAAACAGAAGCTCTGGAAATCTCACATAAATATATATATGTATATCTATATAAACAGGATTTTCTTGAGAGGGAAAACTTGAACACAATGACATCACTCAGTCCACAGCAGAAGCCAGACGTTTAGAAAGATCTTAAAGGATGACGAACGTTTAAGAGAAGTGATCGAGACAGCACAGTTTTTAAAAATCAGTATTGTAACAATGGTCACATGAACACGTGTCCCTCTCACTTGAACGAATAAGACATGACTGACAAGCAAGAAGCGCTCGTAAGGCTGAAGGTGCAAGACCACAGATGTTAGTAGCAAATGCCTTGAAATACTCATTTTTTTTTTCTTTTTTGCAAACCACTCTCCTGTTTGAAAAGTCAAGCATGCAGCTCTTAACAGCAGCACTAGAAGTCAACCTTCCCTTAAATTTCTGAGAAAATGACTACTGATGAGAAATACACTTACTGAACTTCTTTGGCAAACATGTAGCAGGACAATTTTTGACACAAACACTTATTAATGCCTTGTTTAGAAGAGCTCAGTAAAGTGAGTCAGTTCCTTAAGAACGCTGGTTTGTTTCAGCACATCCCGGAATCAAAGTCTGGGTATCAAGAGCCCCCTTTCCCTTACCACCAGTTTAGAGATTTTTATTTTTTTAATTTCATTTTATGTTTTGGATGGTTGGCTGTCTGGTGACCAAGCCAATGAACTGATAGTCAGTTACAGACCCAGAGTGAAGGCTAATGGAACAATGACCCGTGTCCGGTGTGAGAAAGCACTCTGGCAAGATTCAAGGTCATGTCCAGTTTCTGTTTACAAAGCCTTAGCAAGTACTTGAAAACATCTGCAAGAGAGGGCGGGTCAGTAGTTGCACAGTGCTTATGTCTATGATGTACGTGAATCTGAAGGTCCGTCCGTCGCGGGAGCTCAGATCCACCTTTCCTCTCCACGGGCCGGCTGGGGTTGGTCGGTAGGCTGGAGCGACGGCCTGAGTGTGGCAGCTCTCTTCCGAGACACGGGGGGCCTGCTTCTCACGCTCCCCTCACCACTCATCAGGCCTCTGTTTCGTGGTGTCGTAGGCTCGAATCACCTCAGACTGTGAGACAATGCCATTTTCGTCTTGAGAGAAGGCATACCCATCTGTAAGTTAAGGGAGAAGGCAGAAACCATCACGGCGAGCTTGCTGGAAGTTGCCATTATTTCTTAGGGCTCACTGTCTACCTTGGAGGATGGACAGATACTTTCGGCCTTCAGAAGCATGGGGCGCCCATTGTTAATGCCCGGAAAAGACACATTGGACAGCAAAGGGGACAGAGGGGTGATCAGAGGCTGCCAGTGAGGACCGACTGATGCCATAAAGCCTGCTCCCTCTTAGGGGGGCGCAAGAGTCTTGGATTCCCCCTCAACGTTCTGGTCCACAACTCAAGTCCACCCCTCCCAATTATTGCTGCTTCATGACTGGACGGAATCAGAGGGTCTGGTCAAGTGTTGTACCTATTTCCAGAAGAATCAGGTAAATGAGAGGGTTGGAGAAAGGACACATAAGGGAGCAGATGGATCTATTAGGTTAATTGAGTCATTGTGCCAAGAGTACAAATTGCTTTCTGTAACTATAAACAATTCCTTATGATTAATAAAGCCCAGGAGGAGACAGGCACACTTTTTTTTTTTTTTTTTTTTTTTTTTGCCAGTGGTGGTAAAACAGCCTGCTTCTTTTAGGTGGCAGACTCCTGGGCTGTCCACATCTACAGATAAGCTCATGAATAAACCCCCAAGTTGTTGGAGGGAGCGTGGGGATAAGAGATGGCCCCTAAGGAGATTATATCATTAGAAAAAAAACCTCTTGAAGTAGAAAGAGCAAAAGCACTAAACATGGACATATATAAGTGGAAATAAATTACATGTGGAAACATGAAACAAAAGATATATTACGTACACAAACAAATTTGCTACAGGGCTGTATATATTATGTTCCCTTTTCCATCCTTGAAATGTTAAGAGGGCAAGATACCTAATAACTTCTTACAACTCGAAATATTCATAAATATTTTTGAAGGGGAAAATATATGTTTCCCTGTGTTGCAGGAAAGCTGGAGAGGCTCTTGCAAAGTTATTGAAGTAGAAAAGATAACAAAAAAGCAGCTTTTAAGAGTTAAGATTTATCTTACCGCTTCTTTTTAAGATTTAAGGAGTCAGGAATGTGGACATACTGTTTTTCTTTAAGTGAAACAGCAGATTTAAAAATGTTTTTATTAAAAATGAGATGGCAGTGGCCCATGGTGTCTTTAGGTTTTCACATGTTTCAGATGCACAAAATTTGTTTTTGGTGTTAGCTGAAAACAGTTAAATAACCTTGAAGTCAACATACTGCTCCGATAAATGCCAGGATCTGGCAATGGCAGAGGATTCATTTAAAGTAGGAATGCAAATACTTACGGAGCAGGTTTTGTTGCAAGGATTCAGAGCGGTACAGGTTCACGTGGTTCTTCTTAAAGACGTTCTTGAGCAGTTGTGCCCTCTCTGTGAGGCTGGGCAGGTGTGAAAGTGTGAAATGCATTATCAACTCAGCAAGCCCGCTAGCCCGCCCGCAGTCCACCGCCCACAAGCCGGAGCCTCAAGGAGAGCCAGACACCCCTGCACAAAAGTTCCCCCAGAACTGGACGCCTGATTCCTTTTCCGCTATTTTTTTTTTTCAGATAGATAATGAGGACTCAAGAATTTAAATAACTGGCACTTTTGAGGCCATTTCTCTTGTAGCTAAGGAGGAATTTTGTTTTTAATAATAGTCTTGCAACAAGAAGATTGATTTATTCCCCATTACATTTAACTCAAATGGAAACACAGAACCTTTTCAGCAAAATTAATAATAAAAAAAAAAACAACCAAATCATGTAGCACTGTTATAAGGTTCGGAAACCTGAGTTGGTTTGCTATTTATATTTGTAGCATGGTATTTTTTGAGTTAAAAAAATAATTTAACTATTACTATGTCTTTTTCACACTTTGCAAATATTTTGGTGTACAATGATAGCTGTTAGGTATGCAGAAATATATAAAGGACCAATTTTATACTTTTAATCAGAGAATTCTATTACCAGTCTATTATGATTTAAAATATACCTATTTGATTTTAAAATTAAAAAAAGCAGTTTTTGCTAAAGTAACAAGGGAGAATATTGACTTTTTTGTGAATGCTTAAAATGATCTCCATAGATACAAATTTACATAATTAGTTCTGCAACCTCTAAGCAGCACTGAGAAATCAGGCATCTGCCCACTGCGATGGGCAGTGGGTTACTCCACATAGTCAGAACTCAGAAAGCAAGTCTTGGACATACTCCAAGCCTACGCACCTTACCAATCAATCGTTCCAGGTGTCTGAGAGCGATTTTTTTTTAACCCCCCCCCCAATATCGAAGAATGCAATAAACAAGGGAGGGATAAAGAAATCCACATGCATTACAGCTCACACACCGGCATTTTAATTGCTAGAACCAGGCCAGCTAAAAAATTTTTCCATTTTGCTTTTCTCTCACTATCAAAGTGTTGGAGTTATCATGAGTTATGTTAGTCCCAAATTTTGTCAGTTTTTTGAAACCCTGACACAGAATAATGTTTATCATATACAACGGGATCTTCACTGTGTAAATGAATCACACACTCAGGCAAAAAGGGAAAGGAAAGTATTTAGAAATGTTGATATTTGTGGTAATCTTCCTCACATATTTTTGAAAGCCCAGGGATGGTTACCAGGACTTACAGACATATTTTATTGTCACTGGGAATTAGTGACATTCAAAGGAGAAAATGGTTCATCTAGGACTCCAGTGCTGTGAACGTTATTTCTGCCAGTAGCATAAACAGTTATGAAGGAGAAAGGCTTTTTTTTTTTTTTAAATCAAGTCACTTTTCTCAGCCTTCTCTTTAAGCGATCTAACATTACAGACCCCGAGGGACATTCCTGCTTTCAGGAAGCCCTAGCTCGAGCAGCAGGCAGTCAGGGCTTGTGAGCAGAGCTGTGGCCAGGGTGCCTAGCTGTCTCTGGTGTTTGAGATTGAAATCACCACAGAAGGTTAGAGGAGGCAATGTATCATTCTGCCAGCTTCGGCAGCTCCAAATCCACTTTTCCAGGCTTCAGCCGGCCTTCCTCCGCGCATCATACTTGACCCTGACAACGGTACAATGTGACGCAGGCAGTAACTATACAGAAGATGGTAGCCCCCACCCCCGCTTCCCCCAAGTAAGAAAGTCTTTTTGGTGGGGGGTGGGAGGGGTGGGAGAGTAGTACATCCATCAGGAATATGGAGTCTTGCTATGGGTTGGTTCTGAATTGGTCACTTATTAGCTGGGTCTTTGTAGGCAAACCTTTCTCTGTCATCTCATGCATAATAGACAGTACAGGGCCCTCAGGCAGACTGTGAGGGTCCAGCCAGTTGTCAGCACTGTGCTTAACACTTAGGAAGCACTCAATAAATGCTGGTGCCTTCCACCCTTCTCCCTCAGATCCCAGGGAATTTATGGGAAGAGGTACTTTTTAAAGGATCATCACAAAGGTACCTTGCAAAGATCATTTTCGATGCTTTGGTTAACTTTCAACTTTAGCTCAGTTCCAGATGTCTACTACTGTACATAAGATCTTAATTTCAAATGCCTCACTCCACCTCTTTGCTAAGAAAACAGCTACGTTTTTTTCCTTAGTAACTCTGGCCTTCCCGCTTTGGTCCCTGTCGAGCAGCGTCCCTCTGCCAGAATATAAAGGACACTGACAGGAGGGTGTGTCATAAATCGTAAGTGGTGGGGTCTTGTCTTCCTCTGGCCCTACTCCACCTTTAGCAAATGACTCATCGTTTCAAGACTCCCTCACGTCGGTGCTGTTGGTGCTTCTGGGGAGTGCTTTGATGACACACACGATGAAGACACTGAAAGCATGTTCACATGAATAGTAAGTGTGCTGAAAGCTTAGGTTTTGTGGAACAGCATAATGCCGTGTGACAGAAAAAATATAATGTCATGTGACAAACATACGGAATGCAAAGAACCAAGATCTAGTCTCACTAAAACCACATCTATCCACAACTCTTGGCCAGTAAGTTTTACTCAGTCTTGTACGGCCTCTCATTCATTTACATATCAAGCTAGGCAAATCCTGAGCTTGTTTAATGCAATTACATAGAAATTACCGTTTCAGAACTGCTGCTTTCTTTCCAAGCCCATGGACATGTTGTCTCTTTGGTATTTGGTGGGGGTGAGTAGAAAGACATCATGCTTAAATACAGCATTTCTTTTAGAAACATTAAAGTATGTTAATGTTGGTAAAAATTCATGCACAGTCATGGGCAGTGTTGGAGTGTGTGGTTTAAGGTGATTTCAGTCATTTTTGAAGAGTGGTACACTTGCATTTGTCTATATATTGGGTTGGCAAACTACTTTGCCTGACTCACTGAAATGGATCTCTGGAAAGTAAGTGAGAATTCATTTATGAGAGCTGTGGTGTATAACAAGACTACGTGACAGCGGTGGGAAGAAGGAGGACTACAGCAAGCAGGCCTTATCTCTGCCCTGGAGGAGAGCCCGGCCTGGTCTTGCCCACGGAGGTATGCACTGTCATACTGGCATAAATTCCACCGTAAAACTGGGAAACAGAATTTCATTTGCTAGTTCTGAGGTGATGATGAGATCGCTTTCTATTAAGACAGACACTATGAACAAAGGTTGGGAGTAGGCCTCATTATGGCCCACCACAACACATTGTCTAACATCCCACATTCCCTATTCTTTGTTGAGGCTGAGGGGCAACCCCTGGGGAGGGACCAGATCTGATGACACAGGCCTCCTGACCTCAAATTCTGTTAAGGGACGGCCACTGAGGTGCTGGCTAATGTCCACAGCTGAAACACCAAATCCAAGTCTTATAATTATGCTTTGCCTGTCCATAAGGTACGTGGCTTCCACACACTCCAGCGATAGCCAGGAAAAGCTGCTCTGTGTCTAGTGAGGACAGAGCGTCCATCCTTCTGGAAAGGTCACAGGCTCTGGGAGGGCAGCTACTGCTGCTGTGTGGCTGAATGGACACATCGCGCCCACTGACTTGCCTCTGAGTGCTGCTCTCACCTCTGGTCTGAGCAGCTTTGTGGCACATGGTAGTGATATGTGGCCTTGTAAAACCTTTCCTATGGTTCAGCCTTCAGACAAAACCTTAGCTCCGGATAGAAGGATGAAAAAAGTACAGTAAGTTCCTGGGTCTGTCTTTGTTAATTATGCTTTTCTTTTTCTTTCTTTTTAAAGAAAATATGTTATTTATTTATTTATTTCAGGGAAAGAGAGAGAGAAATAGAGAGAAAGAGGCCACTGAACTCCAGATATTTGTGCCACTTGGTGTGTCTGGCTGCATGTGGATACTGGGGAATTGAACACAAGCTGTCAGGTCTTGCCAAAAAAGTGCCTTTAACTGCTAAGCCATCTCTCCAGCCTGTAACTATGTTTTTAGTCTAGATTTTTTTCAACTAATTTTTTAAAAAAGATTTTAATTTTATTTATTTATTTGAGATGGGGAGGGAGAGAGAATGCGAATATGGGTGTGCCAGGGCCTCTAGCCATTGCAAACGAACTCCAGATGTGTGTATTACCATGTGCATCTGGCTTATGTGGTACTTAAGAGAATCGAACCTGGGTCCTTAGGCTTTGCAGACATGCACCTTAACAGCTAAGCCATCTCTCCAGCCCCTAATTTTCTTTTAAATCATGCTTTGTGTATTCATTTTGGAGGACGATGACAGTGAGGAGAACTCTGGGAAGTGTAGCTTTACTGTAGACATGACATGTATCTACGCGGGTTCTGAACCAAAAATGCCAATGTGGAGACGTTTTCCCAAAGTCAAAACATGATCTTAATTATGTACTTTTATAAATAATTGATATCACTTTCAAGCTAAACACCTTTCTCCTTCATTTTCATTTTAATAACAATAATACCCGGAACTATCATTTATTTAATGCTTGTTAAGCACTATGCTACATTTGATTCAGTTCTTATTTTTATTATCTTATTTTTTCAGACAAGATCTCACTATGTAGCCAGAGGTAGCTTTTTAAAAATTTAATTTAAATATTAAGTTTTTAATAATTTTTGTATTTCTTTGCAAGAAAGATGTGGGGGAGGTGTGGAGAATGGGTGCGCCAGGGCCTCTAGCCACTGCAAACAAGCTCCAGATGCATGTGCCATTTTGTGCATCTGGCTTATGTGGATTCTGGGGAATAGAACCTG
This sequence comes from Jaculus jaculus, assembly GCF_020740685.1. Lineage (NCBI taxonomy): Eukaryota > Metazoa > Chordata > Mammalia > Rodentia > Dipodidae > Jaculus > Jaculus jaculus. The sequence goes on along the minus strand of NC_059112.1, from coordinate 22,519,342 downwards.
GGTCCTTCCTTTGCAGGCAAGTGCTTTAACTGCTAAGCCATCTCTCCAGCCCTGAAGGTCGCCTTGGACTTGCTATGTACCTCAGGCTGGCTTCAAACTTGTCACCCTACTGTTTCAGCCTTATAAGTGCTGGGATCCTTGGTGCACACCACCATGCTCAGCTTATTTCATTCAATTTTCACAACCATTTTTAGGAAGACCCATCACCCCCATTTAATTGACAAGAAAATTGAGGCCCAGTAGCATTAAGCCACATGGTTAAGGTGGCACATGCCTTGGTAAGGACAGATTTGGTTTGAATCCACACTTATCTGATTCCACAGTCAGCCAAGACAACACTGCCAGCTCCACACTGGATGACAAATAAAGTTTCGCAGCTCAGGAGGCAGAGGCAGGAGGATCGCCATGAGTTCGAGGCCACTCTGAGACCACATAGTGAATTCCAGGTCCGCCTGGACTAGCTTGAGAGCCTACTTTGGGGTACGGGGTGGGGGGAACCAAATGTGTCTTTTACCTTTGTCCAAGTACAACTGCTCCTGGGTCTTGAGATTTCGCCTCAAGCTCTTGAACTTCATCTACTAGTGTTTTGAAAGCAGTCCTCTTGACACTGGGGGAGAAAAGGATTTGCATGGAAAAGCCCTGTGAAGACTTTGCAGGACACTGAAATTCACTGTCACGTTGCTGGTAATTCCAACAGGAGCCACAGGCCAAGAGAAAAGTTAGAGTGCCCGTGTGCACCGACATAGGAACACTGGTTTTTAAAACAAGTCATTGAGATTTATAATATTCAAACTCGAGTTATTAAATGAATATGCAATTAATTTTAATGATAACTATATACTGTAGGATGAGATAATATTTTAAAACTTATAACCCTTGAGAAGAATTTGTAAGGTCTTTGATTCTTCTGTTTTTTATATATTTAATATCAGGAAAACCAAAAATTTCTTTTCATAGGTCTTAACAAAGGGTTTACAAATAGAACTTTTTTTTCTACCTTGTAGAGGGGTCTTGGAGAGGATTAAAAAAAATTCTTTTACATAACTTTCCTCAATCCAATGAATGCCAATCTTCACTATGTCTTTTATCCCATATTGCTTTAAACTAATTTTATTTTAAATAATGCTTTAAATAATGTTAACTGAAAGTACCAGTTTTACTTCTCATTTTGTCCATGAAACCAATTTCATTTTCTAGTTCCTGCATCACTTAAAGTTTGAAAGAACGAAACAAAACAGCCATTTCTAGCTCCTGATTTGCAGACTGAGCTGATGTCTGACTGTATCTTCGTGTGTGTCAGCGAGAGCTCCATACTTACACTTTGAACACCACATCCAGGAGCAAGGACGCCACCGGGATGGAGAACAAGCCCATCCAAAAGACGCCGGAGCTGAAAAGCATGGCTGCCTGCGCAAACCACCAGAAACAAAACTTCATTCACGGCTTGTTCTGAATATAACTGAAGTCATTTAAGTATCATGTGTAATATTTTGAATTTAAAGCATTTATTAAAACATACTTTCACGACACCACTTTTCCCCCTAAAGTAGCTAACAGAGTATCTATCACGTACCAACTCTTTCTCTGTATGAACATTTATGTTGTGTTCAGTGTATGGGGTAGTGAACTTTCACCTTCTGTTGTAAGTGTGTATCTTTTTAAGAATACAAAACATACTCTGGGTTTATGTATGATAAGAAGGCTGAGAAAATAAAATCCTGTAAGAAGCCAAATTTACTAACCCTGGTAAATGAAAATGTAAACTTTACAGTGGTAACATCATAGGCTATGCTATCATCCAGATTAACTAGATTAATTAAGATTTCTATGAAAGTAACAATTTGATTATTTTCAGCAACTGAGTGGGAATAATCTTAATTTTGGTTTAATGATTTATATAAAGTGTATCAGTATACATCTGTTATTGCTGAAGCCATACCAAATAGCTAACAGGTGAAAACAAAATAAAACTGTATTAAAAACAACTTTAATAATTCCTTTGTATTAGATCCCACATTGCTATAACAGGCTTTCAGATTGCATAAAAAATTCAGTGACTGATAAATTCTGTTAGTTGTGTGTAATTATAATGAAAATATCTTTATAATACAACTAGGTGACATAGAATTTAAAAGGAATAGTGTTGTACAGCAAAAACCAAGGGACTATTTTGGTTTCATTTTCTTGACTCTGTTTATCAACATGTTTAACAATTCCCAAGTAGTGAATACACAGATTATGATTCCATTCCAAAGCTATCTCTGAACACCTGTACACTGAGAAACCAGCAGAAAGGTTAGCCTCTACTTAGAAGTCAATTCAGAAATCAAGAATGATGCAGACTTTAATTCTTCTGCACACAGTCCTCCTCAGTTGTTGTCAGACAAAAAGGTAGTAAATTTTAGATTATGTCTCATATTTCCTATTCATTTTGATCAATGGGCACAATGAACTACTCACATTTTTTCTTAACTATTTCATGAACTATTGATATGGTCTGGCATTCAAGGATGCTAGCCCTTCCTTCCTTCCTTCCTTCCTTCCTTCCTTCCTTCCTTCCTTCCTTCCTTCCTTCCTACCTACCTACCTACCTACCTACCTACCTTTCTTGCTACAGATCTGAACACATTTACTATAAAAACATGCTACCCTAGAAAAATGTCAGGAACTAAAATTTGCTACATGGGTTCCAAGGAGCAGTGCCTATAGTCTAGCTACAGAACATGGGAAAAGTATTCCCATAAAAGTCACTTTATTTAATAAGCAAAACATGATCTCAGATGTGTTTGCTGACATCCTCAATAGTGAAAACCAACAATAACTATGTACCAGGAAATGTCTATCAAGTTAGTGGGTTTTGTTTAGAATGAAGGAAGCTTTCTAATAAGGCAACAGTTGTTAAAGAAAAATAAATAAAACAACACATTTGATTTCCCTTCGGGGGGGGGGGGTGAAGGTAAGATTCTAAGTTGCCTAACTGAAAATACCACGCAGCCTTGACTTTTAATATAGTTTAACGTGGGGGGCCGGAGAAGCAAGATTTATTCTTGCCTTGGCCACCTCGTATTAACCTCGCATTAAATGTGCCCTGGTGGAAAAGGCAAACTTGGAGACTGCAGGCTGCTAATTCTGACCATTGTGATGCTAACGATGACTGGAGGGCAACTGGAACCCACTATTCAGCCATCAGCTTTTGGCTTTACAAGTGAACCACATGAATTGAGGGGAAAAAAGTTTTTCTGCGTCATATCTGAAAGCCTGTCAGATTTTTTTTTTCTTTTGCAGCGTTAATCCAAACCTAAAAGATTTAAAGCCCACATTCGAATTTAAGACAGAGAGTCTCTTTGTATTTTTTTTTTTTTTTTCTGGATGAAGAGGGTGGCAGTGGTGGGGGGAATCAAATCCCACAGAGGTATTTCCTTCCTTTTTGTACAAGAAAGCTCCCTTCCCTGGGTAGAAACCAGTTTTGTCTCTAACTTTTCACATCTCCCCACTCACACGCGGGTCAGCTGGGAAAAGGCGAACTCTCCAGAGACAATGGTGGTGACAGGGAAAGCCTGTGAGGGGCTACCCTCCGCCTCCCTCCAGGAGCAGCATGCAAATTGTCTTGCGTGTGGGAGATTGGGGGGCAGTGCCCAGTGTCCCCGGCCTCCCCTATTCCGGGCTCTGAGAAGCCAAATGGAATTTGCTACAAAAGTGTCTCCCCCGGGGGACTTGAGAAGGGATCAGCTGAGGGGGCAGAGGAGCTGGTCCCTGAACAAGCGACTGCTTGTCTCGGCAGAGGACCCTGGCTCCAGATGAGGCCACGAGGCCTTCAAAATACACCAGCAGCTGACTGAGAACTCAATCGCAGCAGCAGGAAAGCGCTGTGACACTTCCACGCAAACGTGCAGGAAAGGAGTGTTTGAGGAGAGAAGGCTCAGGAACAGATCAGGTTAGAAAGGGGTGCTGGCCACTGTTCTACAACGCCCACGTGGTTTCTGAACGCTCGCACCCCAAGTGCAGCAGGTCTGTGATCAACAGCCCTGATGTGGTCCCAGACGCTGGGATTCTCAGCTGCTGCCGAGCTGACTACTAATTAAACCCAATCAGGTGGCGTGTCCATATGTACCGTTGACATGGATTAGGGATGGCTTTTTTTTCCCTTCTTCATCTTCATCTCCTGGAATACTTTAAAGCACTTTCTTTCATCTGCTGGTCTTTCTAGTGATCTGTCCCACAAGCTTTAAGGAAAGAAATTCTTATTATGATATCAAGTTAAGTGGAAATCAGTCTTTTAAGCTCATGGTTTTCACTGCAATGTTATAACATGATTGTGTTATCTAGTATTTTGAAATATCTCGCTGGAATATATGACCCAGTAATCAATCACTGTTAAGGTGCCACTTATTTAAATTTGCCAGCTTAGACAATGGAGATTTTTTTTTTCAAAGAAATGATTACACATTAACTTGGGAAGAGGAGAAAATTACTGAAAAACCACTGCTATAAAACTTGTTTTCAGGCTGGAGAGATGGCTTAGCGGTTAAGCGCTTGCCTGTGAAGCCTAAGGACCCCGGTTCGAGGCTCGGTTCCCCAGGTCCCACGTTAGCCAGATGCACAAGGGGGCGCACGCGTCTGGAGTTCGTTTGCAGAGGCTGGAAGCCCTGGCGCGCCCATTCTCTCTCTCTCCCTCTATCTGTCTTTCTCCCTGTGTCTGTCGCTCTCAAATAAATAAATAAAAAAAAAATTAAAAACAACAACAACAACAAAAAAAACTTGTTTTCATTTTTCTTCTGAGGCAGGGTCTTGCTATGGGACTGTGCTAGAATTTGTAATGTAGACAAGCCTTGCCTTGAGTTTGGTCTTCCTGCCTCTGGCTCCTGAGTGTCTTGGGTACAGGCTTGCAACACAACGCTTGGTCTGTGGGTCATCTCTTCTTCCTCTCTACCTCCTTCCCAGCCTCCCCCCCTCCTACCTTCTTTTGTTTGTTCTTTCTTGCTGAGAGAAAATAATACACATTCTAAAGGAGTTAAAAGTTAATGAAACAGTTTAGGGGTGACAGGGCCACAAAGTGTGTAAGTTTCTCTTGGCTAAACATGGGAATTGTCCTTGGGCCTAGAGGAGAAAGTTGAAGTCATTACACTTTACTACAGGTCACAGACTTCTGAAGGCTCCAGACTTTCCTCATCTCTGACCTTTTAGGAAGTACTTCCTCTCCCAAGAAAGCCCTTCCTACTGAATGAAGATGTCTGGGAAGTTTGTCCTTTTTCTAGAAATCATTACTCCAGATAACTAACATCAGGACTAATCTGACTCTCAAGGGGGTCTTCTCAAACCCTGTTCCCTCCCCCCAAGAGCTACGTCTTCCTTCCTTCTTCACTCTCCTAAAGCTCGAAGCTATAGTAAAGTCTTTCTGAAATTTATCCTCTAGTCTGCGGGTTTCATTCATTGAATTCATAAGACACAAACCCAGAGACACCTCCAAATTTCTGTTTCAACAATTAAAAAAACCCAAGTGGGGTTTGGGGGTGTTCAGTGGTTAAGACACTTGGGTAGTGTGAGGGAGGCCCTGCGTTTAATCCTCTGCACTACAATAAAATTTAAAAAAAAGTGACAAAAACCAACAAGGGACTATTTTTTCATATAATTAATATATATATATATCTCTGTGTGTGTGTATATATATATGTGTGTGTGTGTGTGTGTGTGTGTGTGTGTGTATATATACACCTGGAATTAACTCTGTTGTCTCAGGGTGGCCTTGGACTCATGGCGATCCTCCTACCTCTGCCTCCCAAGTGCTAGGATTAAAGGCGTATGCCACCACACCCGGCTTTTCTTATATTTTTATTCACTTATTTGAGAAAGAGAGGGGGAGAGAGAGATGGCAGGGCCTCCAGCCATTGCAAATGAACTCCAGATGCATGCAACACCTTGTGCATCTGGCCTACATGGGTCCTGGGAATCAAACCTGGGTCCTTTGGCTTTTTAAGCAAGCCCCTTAACAACTAAGCCATCTTTCCAGCTCAAGGAGGGTGACTATTAAGTGTCTAAATGAAACGCTATACAAGGGCTTTCTATACTTAAAAACAGCGAAGACTCACAAAGAAGTCAGACCTTGTACAAGTTCAAGGACACCGTATAGGTTGAAAAGTCAATGGTCAAGAAAGTAGGAGAATGAGCGGCACAAATACAGGAAATTCTGTGCTAAGACCTGACCATAAAGATAGCCCAGCTGGGCGTGGTGGTGCACGCCTTTAATCCCAGCCCCTGGGAGGCAGAGGTACGAGGATCCCTGTGAGTTCCAGGCCAGCCTAGGCTAGAGCCTATTCATCTTTCTAGGAACAGATTCTGAGACACACTTAAGACATGGAAACATTCACAAAAGCACAGCAAGTCTTCTGTAACAGGGTGACTGCTGATGGTCATAAAAAAAGTACAAGCTTAAGCCAGGCGTGGTGGCGCACGCCTTTAATCCCAGCACTCGGGAGGCAGAGGTAGGAGGATCGCCGTGAGTTCGAGGTCACCCTGAGACTACATAGTGAATTCCAGGTCAGCTTGAGCCAGAGTGAGACCCTACCTTGAAAAACCAAAAAAAAAAAAAAAAAAAAAAAAAAAAGTACAAGCTTAGATCAAATTTAAAAAAAGCCACTATCATAGTTGTGGAGTGCTATGGCAGAACATGCACCCATAAGAGTTTACAGTCCCTTCAGGAACATATTAGCCGCTGGGAAAGGTACCAGTGATACATTTATTTGTGTTAATTTGACAATCCAATTTTCCGAACGATGTGTTAAACTGGGCTCAGCTTTTGCTTGTAGGCTAGAATCTCGAATCTCATGAAGTGGCCCCGAAATTAGTGGTCCTTTAAAAAGCACTCCTTCCTTCCATTTCCTCTGCCTCTTCCTTCCCTGACCCCTGCTCGCCCCCAAGGGCTGAGTGACTTGGGTGAATTGAAGGTGCAAATCAGCCAGGCAGCCTCTGGGAGTCAAGTGCTCAGTGGCATTAATGAAGGCTTGGCAGGCAGAAGCAAGTTCCTTCAGAACAGTCCTTGGAACATCTTTCTGCACACACTGGCACGATGCTTCCCCACACCCGAAATCAACTTGGGAGGAAGGCAAGTACTTTATTTAAAATTTTTATTTATTTATTTTTTTGAGGTAGGGTCTCATTCTGGTCCAGGCTGACCTGGAATTCACTATGTAGTCTCAGGGTGGCCTTGAACTCAAGGTGATCCTCCTACCTCTGCCTCCCAAGTGCTGGGATTAAAGGCGTGCGCCACCACGCCTGGCAAGTATTTGTTTTTCTTTTTGTGAGCAGCAGTAGCAAACAGGATACTGTGGCTGGGTAAGCACTTGTACATCAGCCACAGGAGAGAGCGAGATCCTAACAGCTCCAGACACTGTTCACAGCATACCATGTAGGTATCCAACTGTTCGGTAGAGGGACCCTACCTTGGTAAAACCACCACCACCACACAATCTTTGATAAAGTGAAGGGTGAAACATGCCGGTTTTCTCTCCCAGCTCTCTGTGGGCCCCTGCACTCTGCTGACGTTGGTCAGTCCCTTCTGTTGCTCTATGAGGAAGACATGTGTCTTGATTCATGCCGACAACACAGGTTCTCAACCATCCTGGCAACTTGCGCAGAGCTGTCTCCCTTCGATACGAGTTTGTCCAGTGAATAAACTGCTCACACTTAAGCGTACAAATTATGGATAGCAAGAGGGCGGGGCTATGATTAACAGTGATTATCTTTGGGTCAGTGGGCTGCTGTTGGTGCCCCCCCACCTTTTCCTTTATATTCTGATGTCTATCCGAGGTAAAATGTTTCAGTTAGGTTGACATTTTGTTTTTACTATTTTAGTTTTTTTAAAAAAACCAATTTCCAAACTTTTCAGTGTTATGAAAAGCACTTGAACCAGTTACAGAGCTACTAGTTTCAGTCAGGCCTCAATCTCTTCTACAGTGAGGATTATTTTACTAGGCAGGATTACAACCTCTCATTTTTTTTTTTCTTTTCCTCTTTAATTTCTTGCCAAATGTTTCACTAACTGAAAAGAAAGAAATGGACAGTTTTGTAATGATCCTTCTATTCAGAGAACTGTATGTTATTTATTCAACACTCTTGAATTTCTCTGATTTTTGTCACATTTTCTAGTTTCTTTCTTCTTCAGTTTTTTTTTTTTTCTTTTGAGGCAGGGTCTCCCTGAGTCGCCTAGGCTATTCCCCAACTCCTGACCCTCCTGCTCAGGCTCCTGCGTGCCGGGACGACAGGCGTGGGGCACCACTCTTGGCTTACATTTTCTAATGTTCTTGCTCTTAACCACACACATGTCTGGCAGAGATTTCTTCTTCTTGCCCGTGCTGTGAGTGGGGCCTTTTTCTTTTTTTCTTCTTGGTGTATGAGGGCTATTTTTGAAGATTTAGGGCTTTTTGAAGGGAGAACAAGTTAGAGAAAACTCCAAAAGCAAGACCACTCTGTATTTCTTAGGATCTGGTTACATAATGGCCGACTTAGGTCTAGGGAGTGAACCGTGCTTTCTGGCTGGAGCCCTTGGACCTATCCCTGCTGGGAGAACTCAGAGGGGCTTGAACTGTGAGGGGCTGAACTCAAATCCTTAGCTCCCACGCCTCTCTGTCTCTCTCTCTCTCTTTTTTTTTTTTTTTTTTTTTTTTTGAGGTAGGGTCTCACTTTAGCTCAGGCTGACCTGGAATTCTCTATGTAGTCTCAGGGTGGCCTCAAACTCACGGTGATCCTCCTACCTCTGCCTCCCGAGTGCTGGGATTAAAGGTGTGCACCACCATGCCCGGCTCCTCTCTCTCTCTTTTAAAGCCTATGGGATCACTTCCTTTTCCCTCCTCTTTCCTGTGTGTCTGCTAATCCTTCCAGTTCCTAGGAAGCATTGTCTTCAAGAAACCATCACTACAAAAACAGGACCAAAAGCTCTTTCATGCTGGGCTTCAGACGGAAGGTATTATTATTATTTTTTCATACTAATGCCCACGGCTCTTCACTTGCGGTGGCTCCTCCGTTCTCTGTCGACGCTGGTCGCTACATATTTCTTTGGGAGAGATATACTGTGTGTGGCTGGGTTCCAGTTCCAACCCTACCCCACCCGGTCTCAGTCACCCACACAGTCTTTTCCCTGTGGAGTTGCCTTTTCTCAGTCACTCAACCTCAGTGGGCTGAAAAGATCTGGTTCGCTGAACCTGAGACACAAACACATTCTTTACTACCTTGGAAGCTGAAACCCACAACCTTAACATCCATATTTTTATGGCAAAGCATAAATTCTATATAAATAGAATGCTGGTGCTCCCCTTCCTAGCATCCGTACTGCGGATACAGGCGGGTTTCATGCCAGCCCATTGGAATCAACGCTGCTTTCAGACACTGGGGTGTTGTAGTCTTTGATTCGCAGCCCGAAAACACTTGTAAAGGTGCCCTTGTTGGTTGGTGCAGGCCATTTGCAGAGAAGATTGTCTGCTGCCCTCACTGTGGCAGCTGGAGGGACATTAGCCCCAGAAGATGACATTCGGTGGAAAGTTTGCCACTTAGCGCTTTAACCTGAGGCAAATGCCCAGCTCGTGTGAATCTACCCAAGTTATCACTAACATTTATTAGTCTCATCCTCAGACCCACGCCTTTATTCTAAGGCTTCTGGCTCTGAAACACTGCATATTCCACCAGGGAAAGCCATCTGCTGTGGCTTAAAGGCATGGTGCCCTGTCATAGAAATTCGGGTGCCTTTCTATGGTGAGCTGCCCAGTTTGAGCCCCACCTAGTTGCTGCTTTTGTGACACTCTACTCTGTGGTGCAGGGGCGTTCCTTCTTGGAGAGCCCTTCTCACTCACCGCTTCTGCAGGTACCAGCGGCACCCAGCGGTCTTCCCAATCAACAGTAGAGGCAAGTGCTCTCTCTGTTCACCTCTGACATCCTGATGGTACTGATCACACATGAGTGCTCTGTTGGCTTACGCTAGCAAACACCAGAATGTGTCCCTTGTAAATGTCACATTCACTGATACCCAGATTAGGTCCATGAATGTAGGTACTCTACAAATCCCAGTGAAGTTGAGCTGAACTGGGCTCTTACCTAAGATGAATTATTACTTTCCCTACAAACGTAGGCAGGGAAGAACACCCAGAAAATATGTAAAGAGAAGGGTGTTTTGGAGAAACCTCAATATGTTTGCAATTATTTCATGCAGCTCTCGATTACTCAAGAGTCAAAGGAAACCGTGGGCTGGGGTGATTGACGGACTGGCTGACTAAACTAACCAACCAACTTGACTAAGATCTCAGAGAACACGCAGGTCAGACACCGGCACGCGGCATCTCTGCACTGCTCTGGTGCCCGCCCTGCTGTGCCAGCCAGATGGATGACACCGGACACCCAGTTTTGCCACGTCCGCTGTCAGGCAAAGTGGGGGGGGGTGAGGGGATAAGTCAGTGAGGAAGATGTTCAGAGGAAAGCAAGGGAGAGCTAGCTGAGCTTAGGTCAATCAGAAGTTAATCTTTTAAAAGAAGTCAACTTTGCCTATGCACCCAGGCCCACTGAGAACAGCATGGACAAGAAAGCAGTCTTTCCAAAAAGGCACCAAGAATGCCCGGGAATGTGTGCTTCTGAAGTGCTGCTTCTAGGAATACAGTTCCCAGAATAATAAAAATAATCAAGAACAGAAATTTTCATTTTGTTTTATTTTAATCTTCTTTACTATGCTATTTTAAACACTTAAAAGTAACATAAAATGAGGACAGAGTTCCTAACAAAGTATTTTTATTATGAGAAATATAATTTTAAAATGTTATGCTATTACGGATAGGATGAAAGTAGAGCACATCTTCTCAGTGCTCAACATTTTTACTTGTTATATCATTTTTAATGTGCTTATGGTTTCGTACCTTAAGTCTTTAAAAAGACCATCCCATAAAGTATTAGTTGTTTGATTGCTAGTAATTCAGTCTATTAAACACAATCACCTGATTAAAAAAATTATTTATTTGAGACAGAGAGAGACTAGGCAGGCCAGGGCCTCTAGCCCCTGCAAACGAACTCCAGAAGCATGAGCCACCTTGTGCTTCCAGCTTATGTGGGTCCTGGGGAATCGAACCTGGGTCCTTTGGCTTTGCAGGCATGCAACTTAACTGCTAAGCCATCTCTCCAGCCCTTATCTGATTTTTTAAAAACTCAAAATAAGAGTCACTTAGCTATAGAAAGATTTAGAAAAGTTGCTGTATGGCACATGCTGAAAAATCACAGTTTCTATGCCAATCTCTCTACCTCTACCCTCTCTTCCTTAGCCTCATTCACTTCCTCCATCTCCTCTTCTGCTGCTCCAGCCTTCTCCTCCATCCTGATCCTCCTGCCTCCAATTCCTGAGTACTGGCATTACAGACTGTGGACCACCATGTCTGTCTTTTTGATGCAATCACCTTGGTACTTGTCCACCAGCTCCGAGACTACATCATTCTCCTAGCTCTCTTTTCATAGCTAGTTGTGTCTGTGGGATTAGCTTTGGCTAAGGAGACCTAAGTGGAAATGTAGTGGCAATGTCTAGGAAGAATTTCCAAGAGAAACAGCTAATTCTTCTTCCCTTCCTTGCTGCCTGGAATCACTGGTGAAATAGCCAGAGCTTAGGTAGCCATGAAGGGAAATACATTGATTGCTCTTGTCCTAAGATAGAAGAAACTGTCCCCCTACCTATTTTCCCATGAAAGAAAAATAATGTGTGTTGTTACTTTCTAAAAGAGCACCAAAACATGAGTCAGGCATGGTGGCTCACACCTATAATGCTAGCACTTGACTTGGGGGTGCTGAGATAGGAGGCACACCGTGAGTTTGAGGACAAGGCTGGGCTACAGAGTGAGTTCCAGGTCAGCCTGAGTGAGACTGTGTCTCAAAAAAAAAAAAAAAAAAAAAAAAAAACCAACTAAGACAAAACACCCAGTAACATAAAAACAAACCACTACAAAATATGCCATAACATAGCTCATTTGATGGTGTGTGTGGAAAGCTTCTGTGATGTTAGAGAACACGAGACCGCTCGGAACGAGAGCGCGTGAGCTCTACGGAAATACGGGGCGCACGAGCACTCGTGGTTTCAGTTACAGGGTTTCCTGGCACGAGTGACGGTGTGAAGTTCACACACTAGCTCCAGTGGCCTCAGAGCTGGGGTGCCAGGGCCGGCTGCGGGGTGCTGGCTCTCTGCCCACTCCCTGGGCCCTCACCATGCACTTTCCCGTCCTCTGTTCCAGCCCCACTGGCTCATCTCTGAACCAAAGGCCTTAGATCAGAAGCAGCTACTCCTCCTAGATCCAGAACTGCTCTCCTCCTTCTCAAGTATCTTCACTCCACAGGAGCTCCAGTTTAACTGCAAAGAACTCTTTTTTTTTTCCCCCCAAGGTCTCACTCTAGTCCAGGCTGAGTTGGAATTCACTGTGTAGTCCTGGGGTGGCCTTAAACTCATGGCGGTATTCCTACCTCTGCCTCCTGAGTGCTATGATTAAAGGCACACACTACCATGCTGTTGCGGTCAGGTTTGCATTGCTGGTAGAAATCACCAAACCAAGAACAGCTTGTGGGGAAAAAAATGGCATGAGCAGAGGGTGGACATCACCCCCCGGCCAACGTCAGGTGGACAATAGCAAAGGAGAGTGTGCCAAACACTGGCAAAGGGACACTGGCTATAACACCCATAAACCTGCCCCCAACAATACACTCCCTCCAGGGGGCATTAATTCCCAAATCTCCATCAGCTGGGAACCTAGCACTCAGAACATGTAATTCTATGGTGGACACCTGACTCAAACCAGCACGCACGCCCAGCACAAAGACCTTCCTGGGCACCTATTACAATCTGTCATATCACCATTTACTCCCCGTCATTCATAACGTTGTAAAATCTCCGCTCATTCAACGTTCAGTCATTTGTTAACTGCCTTAGTGACTTTCTCCTTCCCACACCCCAGCTCCCTCCCTCACTCTGAACTGCAGAGGGAACTGTGCCCAGTTCACCTGGTACCTTGGAGTGGCACTGGCACGCATTAAGCTCTCCACACATCTTTATGGAAGTGAACTCCCTCTAGAGTGGCTGAAGCCTGGCCACTTGAAGAGCACGTGGCTCCACGGCCTCGGTGTCCTCTGGGGCTAGGCCCAGTGCCCGGCGAAGGTTAGACACTCAATACCCATTCGCCAAGTGTTGTGGGAGGGGACACGGAGCTACAAAAAGCAATGACTCTAGGGACTGCCTGATGGGCACAGGTCCCGGATCACATGACACTTGTCACGTACCAGCCTCCCTTTCCTCTTCTGCTTTTCTAGACATGCATCTCTGAACAAGAAGGGCCCGGAGGTGGCCATCCACCAGCTGCCTCACCTGCTGTCAGGCGCGCGAGGCCTGTGACCGGCGGCGGCACGTGTTATTGGCTGGCTTGGGCAATCGTGGCTGGCTCATTGACGAACATCTGACAGAGGTTAGGGTAGTGGTTCCCTCCAGGCTACTTGGCTTAACACAGTAATCGTGGATGAAACTTCTTAGTGCCATACCACTGCCCCACCTCACAAGTGCTGGCTTTACAACCAATAAGTTATTATATGCTGTCTAGTAATTAAAAGCCTATCGGTGAATAAGGACCATTTTAGCCAGGAAATTCCTCATATGAAAGGTGATTTATGGTGCTGGATAAAGCAGGCAACAGCAGAATTTGGGAAAATCTTATCACCGCTGCAGTTTATGAATACCCTTCCTATGGGGGCCATACCAAAGGGCCCAACAAAGATTTTTATTGTTCTTCAGACAGACTTCACAAACCTCAATCAAGAGATCTAAAATTCTGTAAAACACATGCTCGTTCCTTAACTTCAATTTCCTTCAGTAGTTTTATGGATCCCTGAGGCCGGGAAAGCAGAAACAGATGGCGCTGGGGAGGGCGGTGTGTGTCGGCAACGCAGCCATACACTTGAACGTGTTGCCGATGCTGAGCTTCTGGTATTAATCCTGATACGAAATGACCCTTGCCACGGCTTGCTTCTTATTTTTTAATCTGGTTTGCTAATCACATTGGTTAAAACACTTTCTGCTGGAAATTCCAAAGACAAAACAAAACAAAACAAAAATACCAGTACCATCACTTAGGCACGTCAAAAAAGCAGGCTGGCTTATGTTTATATAACATAGCACTTTTCCCCAGGGCCTACCTTGCCCCATAAATTGTTGTCCTGGTGTGAAAAAATACAAGTCAGTCTGAAAAAAAAAAGTCTTCCCGTTAAATCACAACCATATTTGTGAGAGGTGGAGAAGACAGAGACATACTTAGAGTTTCAGCCAAGCCTGTCTCACTGTTTTCTCTCTCTTACATCTTAAAAAATAATTTCACATTTTTTTTTCCTCCACTGTCTATCTTCATAGAATTCACATTCTCCCACGGGTACCATATTCCTTTTTAACAGCATCTCAGTCATTTGGAGCAGTGAGTTACTTGAATACTTACTGTGGGCAGGGACATAGAAAGGCTGTGTTGGAAGCACAGTGCAAGACTCTATGAAGGAATGTTTCCATACGGGAACACACCCTGCCCACCAACCAAGAACCGCCAGCTCAGAGTCAGCGAAGGATACAACATCCCATACATTTGGGGACAGGCTTTGTGGGAAGGCCAGGCACAGAGGACACTGAGCTGCATACAGTCAACGGGAAAAGAAACAAGGGGACGGCGTGAAATCAATCCCGATCAGCCACGAGCCACAGTGAGCGCCGCCCCCCGCGGTGGAAGAGAGAACTGCCCGGGCTTTGTTCCTCGCCTGTGGGGGTTTTACAGTTAAGGCTGGGAGGGAGATAAGCCATTGCGCAGAAGTGTAAGTGTAAAAATGTACACGGTGGCTGAAGGGACAGGCAGAGGCTGGATTCAAATGGCAGCTCCATACTCAGGAGCTGTGTGACTCTGAGGAAGTGATTTGACCTCTCCGTGACTGTGAAAGGTACCTAACATCTACCTCATAGTGTTGCTGTGGCCAATGCATGAGTGGCCATGGAGAAGCGCTTATAAGAGCGTGCCAAGTCACGTGGGGCTTTGCGACAGCTCAGTGACAGCCATGCCTCCTCCCACCACGTGGAAGGGCTAGTTCAAAAACACGGCCAGCAGGTCCTCCTCGTATTGCTACGGACAGGAAGGAGTTGAAAGGCTGGTTGGTATGCAGGGTATGCAGGGCGGTGGAATTTCTATAGGTGCGATGAGGAGCCTTCAGTGGGTGATTAGAACTCTAGGCACTTTTTTGGGAGAAGGGAGTTAACTTTATCGTTGGTTAACTTGGGGAAACCGATCAGGGTTCGGGGTAAGCTACGAAATAGCAGATCAAGTGAGCCCAGAAAAATGGCTGCGAGATGCAAAGACAGAGTAGCCACGTGGGAGCAAGGAGCGACACGAGCCCCCGAGAAGAGGAGCCCCCGAGAAGAGGAGCCCCCGAGAAGAGGTATTGAATTCCCCAGCACGCCAGAGAAAGCCAGCGGGGTTTGATAAGAAAGCTGGGTTGGATTCTTTGGAGCTCTGGCTATTTTTCCATTTACCACAAAGGTCTGCAATGTGGGTTTAACTAACACCAGCCATGCTTGCCATCACACGTGCTCTTGGAGAACACGGTGGGTGCGTAATGAATGTCAGCTCCCTTCCCTCCCACTCCTTTCCTTTCAACGTGCTGTGAGAAGCAAGTGTCTTCAGATGGGGCCTGCAGAAATGAACTGAGGCTGACTCCGACCTGGGCGTGAGTGTGCGCTGGGCTCAACTTGGAAGCATGGGACCTGTACTGGTTGGTTGCCTGATTGGTAGGATTTGTGCTCTGGGCTTGCGTTAGCTGGAGCCGGAGAAGCGCACCCTTTCAATGCCTGAGAGGTTCCTCTGGGATGGACCCAGTGAGGAGAGGCCACCTAAGGGCGTAACCCTTGGGACTGGAAGGGGACCACGGGGGTGTGGGATGGATAAGGCAAGGCCCTAGTGCTGCTAGTGGTCACCAGCATGGGGAGCAAGACTTCAGTGAGCCCAGTGCCCTGGTCTGTGGCTGGAAATCTTCCCATGTTGGGGGGGATCACTAATGGACTTACTGGAGCAGAAAGCTCCCTTTCTCGTGTGCTTGTCCACAACAAGGAAAAAGCGACACTTGAACTCAACAGTCACTTAATGCTCGCTCTGAGTCACTAGGCCGATCCTGTGGATCTCAGTGGATGGGCAGACCCGGGGAGGACAGCGGTCCTAGAGAGGGAGGGCGGCGTTTGCATGGCCACTGTGGCCCTGAAATGCCCACCCCGCCAATGCCGACGAGAACCTGGTGGCCTGGGGACAGCAGACGGCAAGGTTCTTCCCTGCTCATCCCCGGGTCCTTGCCAGCATCCCTGTGATAGGCAGACGCAGTGCCCTGAATGGTCCTCGATTCCGCGGAAGAGCCCTGTCTCTGGACCACACAGCTGGGTCAAAATCCTCTCTCCTCCGATTACTGGGAAGTCGGGCTTAACTCCCCTGTGCCTCAGTTTCCTCGTCTGTAAACCGAATGGGTCTGTGGTGAGGACAAAGGAGGTTACTCCTAGCACATCTCACTTGGCTCACAGTAAACACACTAGAGTCAGCCTTGACTCTTTCTCACATCCCTCCTGTCCGCATTATCCCATCCCCTTGACCTTCACGTTCCAGTCAGCATCCAATCCCTTCTCAGCACCGCCGCCCTCCCGTCTCTCACAGGCTTCCTTGCAATTAACTTCTACATGGTGGGCAGCACAACAGCCAGTCCTTGCTGTGAGAACTTTAAAGTCAGAGCATGGCACTTCTTTCTCAGCCTCCTCCGATGGCTGTCTGGCCATCAGTGAAAAGCCACAGGTCTCTGGGAGACAGGACTGGAAACTTGGCTCTTGGCGTCCCTTGCCTGCCTTGCGTTTTCCTCCACGGCCCTTCTGTCCATGCACGCAGTCCACTCCGTGAAGTTACGGTGTGGTGCCTTCTCCTACCACAGGAGTGAGCTGCCGCTCCCGAATCCAGCGCCTACAACGCTGGCTGCCATGGAGACTGCAGTAGGGGACTGTCAGAAAGACCAACTAGGTTTAAAGTATTTAGAAGCACCTGGGGTAAAGTAAGCGTTCAACGTCATTAGGAATGACTGGTGTTATGACTCGTCCCACATTGAGGCTGCCTTTCGGAATAGCTCCTCTACTCAGCCAATGTCCCTTTACAGCCATACAGCGCCTAAGCGCCCGGAGCCCCTCCTGAACGGGCCCAGAGCTGAACAGGGCTGCCATTCTCAGCCCGCCTACTCAGCTTTCTGTTCCGCCAGCTTGGAGGCCTGGATGAAGCTTTCGGGCAACAAAAAACCTTACCTACATACACAATTCAGCCGCAGAACCAACTCCCGTCAAGTAAACACGGAGATGGACCGGATTGTATGGCATGCATAGTCTCTGGACCTGTTACCAAGGACTTGCCAGTGTTGATAGCAGTTACCTCACACTGTGTTGTATCCCTGTAGGTTCCAGAACTGCCCTGAACTGTGTTTCCTTGTGTAAATTACACAATACATGCCAAGACAGGAGCTGCTGACATTTATACTTAAGCTGCTGGTACTTATAATGATACACCATTACATGCAGTACATGCTGCTGTGAAAGTTAGATGAAATATAAACATTAACGTGAGCAGCATAATATATATGTGTGTGTGTGTGTGTGTGTGTGTGTGTGTGTGTGTGTGTATATATATATATATACACACACACACACACACATACACTCACATGTGTATATATACACAGATATAATTATCGGCACATAAATAAAAACTTCTTATTTTTGTCAATGTACATGTATATATATATGTATTGGCTATAACTCTGCTTGAAATATAGGATATTAAGATTAAAAAAAAAAAGCACACCTTCTGGGGAAGATTGCTCAGTGGTTAAAGGAGCTTGTTTGCAAAGCCTGACCCTGCGGGCCCTGGTTCATTTCCCAAGCTGCCCACATAAGCTAGATGCAAAAAGTGGCCCAAGGTCTGGAGAGATGGCTTAGCGGCTAAGGTGCTTGCCTGTGAAACTTAAGGATCAGGTTCAATTCCCCAGGACCCACATAAGCCAGATGCACAAGGTGGTGCATGCATCTGGAGTTTGCGGTGGCCGGAGGCCCTGGCATGCCCATTTTTACTCTCTATTTGCCTTTCTCTGTCTCTCTCAAAATAAGTAAATAAATAAACATATTTTATTTTATTTTTTAATTTTTTGTTTATTTTTATTTATTTATTTATTTGAGAACAACAGATAAAGAGAGAGAGAGAGAGAGACAGACAGACAGAGAGTGAGACAGAGACAGAGAATGGGCATGCCAGGGCCTCCAGCCACTGCAAATGAACTCCAGATGTGTGCGACCCCTTATGCATCTGGCTAATGTGGGTCCTGGGGAATCGAGACTCCAACCGGGGTCCTTAGGTTTCACAGGCAAGTGCTTAACCGCTAAGCCATCTCTACAGTCCAATAAACATATTTTAAAAAGTGGCCCAAGTGTCTGGTATTTGTTTCCAGAGCTAAGAAACCTTGATGTGGCTAATAAACACACACACACACACACATAGAGCAAATAAATAAATAGATAAGTAAAACTTCAAAAGTGCACACTCAAGGTAGTCATCACTTCCTAAGATTATCTGGGTTCTAATATAAATAAAATATAAAAAACAAGTATAGCTATAACATTTTTAGGAGCGCTATTACCCTAGTGCCCAAGAAACAATAAATGTACATGACCTATCCTTAACATTGAGTGGCATTTTGTTATGCCCTTAGTCTGGAACTGTCATGAGGTTCAGTTACACACACACACACACACACACACACACGAGTGCAAACGTCAACAAGCCTTGCCAGCACCACATCCTTTTAGAGCATCCTTCTTTTCTTTGCATAAATTAAACTAATATTTTGGACGAGCTAGAAAGCCTACAGCTGAGACAAGTCGTTCTTCACACTTCAGTGAGGCACCAGCTATGTAAACACTTCCTCCAGAGTCGCAGTAGTTATGAAAGGAGGAGCAGAACTTCTGTCAGCACTTCCGCCATCTACGGGGTGAGCAAAACTGCAATGGAGCACTGACGTCCACTTCACTCGGAATCAAGCCCAGCATTTCTGCGAGTCTCAAGAGACAGTATTAAGTTCCGTGTTTGGGTAATTCTGAGAATTGCACAGGCAAGGGCAGAGTGATATTTAGTTGGCAGTAAGCCAGTCAGACTTTACACTTATTCTAGAAGTAGGTGGTCAAAACCTCAATTCTTATCAAACCTCCTGTCCAGAGTTGCTTATCCACTCTCTGGATCTGGGAATTTTGAAGGGAAAATAGACACTGAAATGATAAAATGAAGCAAGGTTGGAAATGACCTTGGGGAAAAGCAGGTTCAATCAGAACACACTGGAACCAGAAAACATCCTTATACATCTAATAAAAATCTCTTTGGGGGAAAAAAAGTCAGAAACCAAGGCAAAGAGGTGTGCTGACAGCCTTTTCTGTGTTGTTAAAATACAAGTTGTAAATTTTCTAGGGCCCACAGTGTATGTTTCAAAAGAAGCTTTCACATTTGCTGGGAAGAGGTGCTTTCCGATGTGTCTGGTTTTGCTGGACGAGCACGGAATGCCTCTCTCTAATAAATTTAACCACAGAAAATTTTAAATGTGTCTGCATTTCTGCTAATTTATAAAAAAGCAGGATGCTGTCAGATAAAATTTCATGAAAATGATATATAAACCAGACTGTCAAAAGTGAAAGGTACTCAGGCAATACTTAGGGGCAAAAAAAGACACGGCAGCCATTGGAAAGGGTTCCTGGGACTGCGGTCAAACAACGCTCCGTAACAGGGCTCACATTACCTTGATTTGCAAGTTACTGTGAGGTCACAGGAAATCCCGAAATGCTTTCCACATTTTCTCTTATACATTTTATGTCAGATTTCCTGCAATTGAAATCATAAACCCTCCTACTACTGGACCCTCTTCTGAAGGAAGAGGGATCTTTTGACACTCCCCCCTGAACACCTAATAACTCAATTCCTACTGGTGTAACAAGAAACTGAAAGACAGAACCGAAAATGGACTATGATAAGGCATATGTCATATGCCCTAATTCTTTCAAAACGAGAGCCAAACTGATGTCATTAACTCGAAAAGTGCATTTAATCTACTGACAGCAGGCATCTTTAGAGGCAGAGATAACAGAAGAAATGACAGACTATCCCACAGGCAGAGTCCATTTCCCCAGGCCCCTTATCCAAAATGTCTTTGTGGATTTATGGTCTTTTAAAATGGCATCTTCTATATAGATATTCCTAATGTGACTCAAGCTCCCAACAACCATATTTTACTGTCCCAGCTATGTTTGTGAAAGGACCAGTCACATTTAAGTTCAATATTAAAGCTTAAAATACTCTTTGGAGATTCATCACTCCCCAAATGTGGAGCTCTGAAAACAGTCTTTAGATGGTCAAATGCTATTTGAATACGTCAACAAAAATGGAAAATTAGGGTAAACACAATGTTGAGGTGATCAGCACACATTACCTCTCCAGACATATCAGGGGCCATGGGAACAGCAGGCCACAGAGATGAGTAGGTTCCGAAGAAGACCACCCAGAGCGCGATGCTGCCCCAGATGGCGATGTGGCTGAACTGTGAAGAAGGGAAGCTGAGTGAGGAGATGCCTCTGCAATGCCACTTTCACAGATTCTCTCAATTCTTT
This sequence comes from Jaculus jaculus, assembly GCF_020740685.1. Classification (NCBI taxonomy): domain Eukaryota; kingdom Metazoa; phylum Chordata; class Mammalia; order Rodentia; family Dipodidae; genus Jaculus; species Jaculus jaculus. The sequence continues at coordinate 22,498,608 of NC_059112.1, read as the reverse complement.
TTCATTTTTTTATTGATATCTTCCATAAATATTGACAATAAACCATGATAATCCCCCCCACACTTTCCCCTCCACAACTCCACTCTCCATCATATCCCCTCCCCCTTCCAATCAGTCTCTCTCTTATTTTTTTTTAATATTATTTATTTATTTATTTGAGAGCAACAGACACAGAGAGAAAGACAGATAGAGGGAGAGAGAGAATGGGCGCGCCAGGGCTTCCAGCCTCTGCAAACGAACTCCAGACGCGTGCGCCCCCTTGTGCATCTGGCTAACATGGGACCTGGGGAACTGAGCCTCGAACCGGGGTCCTTAGGCTTCACAGGCAAGCGCTTAACCGCTAAGCCATCTCTCCAGCCCCTCTCTCTTATTTTGATGTCATCAACTTTTCCTCCTATCATGATGGTCTTGTGTAGGTAGTGCCAGGCACTGTGAGGTCATGGATATCCAGGCCATTTTGTGTCTTGAAGAGTGCATTATAAGGAGTCCTACCCTTCCTTTGGCTCTTACATTCTTTCTGCCACAAATTCTCTCAATTATTTATTGCATTCAGAATCATATCATCTCTGGGAACTGCTAAAAAGTTGTGTACATTCCTACATTTTACTTTATCTCTCATTAAGTGCTAACCTCTTTCACAACATTAAATGATGCTCGTGGGCAGGAATTTAGAAATAACAACTCATTCTATAATCTCCTTTGCTGGGTCCCTTCTCTTACTTTTTTATGAGAGGGTGAGAGTGAGAGCGAGCGAGTGAGCGACAGAGAGAGATAGAGAGAATCAACACGCAAGGCCTCCAGCCATTCCACAATTCAAAGTCCACCCATGTGCACCACCTTGTGTGCCTGGCTTCTATGGGAACTGGAGAGTTGAACATGGGTCCTTAGGTTTCACAGGCAAGTGCCTTAACCACGAAGCCAGCTCTCCAGACCCCTCCTCTTACTTTTATCTTTTTATCCACTACCATCTTTCAGCCTCTTTTATTTTTGCTCTGCATGCTGTCCCTCAAAGATGTTAAGACACTTGCAAGAATATCAGGTGACAGTCAGTGACTATCAAGTCCAAATTCCTTGTTTCAATCTTTCTCCTAAACATCACACTTTATTTTTTCTTGCTTTGCTAACTTTCTACCTGGTAGAGGGCACAGTGGAAAGATAATGCATTGAAAATGGAATTTGTTTTATCCAGACTGCGTGTTTGGAAGTGTTTGAGGATGAAAATTCTGCCATTGATATCACTGGTCTTCAAATCATTCTGTAATGAGGTTCCTGCAGAAATACCAGTCTTGTGACAACTCTAAGAGAAGGGACATAAGTCTGAAAGTCTCCCCATTTCCTGGGAAGTAACAATATACATCACTCTATTAAAGGCTCTGAGAAGTCCTTTTATTTATTTAGTTTTAATATTTTATTTTAATTAATTTATTTATTTGACAGAAAGAGAGAGAGCGAGAGAGAGAATGGGCGTGCCAGGACCTCCAGCCACTTCAAACGAACTCCAGATGTGTGCACCCCCTTGTGCATCTGGCTAATGTGGGTCCTGGGGAATCGAACCTAAGGCAGAAGCCTTAACCACTAAGCCATCCCTCCAGCCTGAGAAGTCCTCTTGATAATAGACGTGTTTAACTCAGGATTCCTAAACTAGAATCCCTGGTTTTGTTCCTCCATCCCCAGTGTGTCAAATCAACAGTAAGTGGACTAGGGATAAAGAGACATGACAAGCTAGAACAGAAAACAACCCAAGGCTGGAGAGAAGAATAGTAATGATAATAATACCGAATGTGACAGTTCCTGGTTGTGATTAGTGAAATGCTTACCCATGTCCAATACGATGTCTCCAATCCAGCTTTCAAACACACGGTTATCACCACAAACTAGAAATAGAAAGAAAAAAAAGTTCCTTTGTTTCATTCATGTGATAGTCTATCAAGTGTTTGAGACACAATGAACAAGTATGTTTGAATTCAATCATTTGTGAATATGGCAAACAAACCAGTGTTTGGCTGAGTGGCTCACATGAGGATGCGGGCACTCCTACTGCCCTTCCCTGCCTCTTCTCACACTCACAGCCTCAGAGCTCATCCACGAGACTCTTTAGGATGCCTCTGTCCCTCATTTTCAGTTCATGAGCAATGATAGGTTAAGTTAGGGTTTCAAGCTTCATTTAACTTAAATTTAAATAATCTCTTTAAAATTTCATTTCATTTTTATTTTTTTAAAAGAATAATCTTTTTCACTAAAAGTTAGCTGAGTTTTAAATCTACATTATAGATGTAAAATAACTGGAAATTTAGAAATGCAAACATCTGCTCTAGAACTTCATGTACTCAAGACCCCACCAGTGCAGGATATGGGGCCTGCCACTCCTTGAAACACATGGCATTGATAGTGACTCGGCCAGTAATTCTAAGATGCAGGAACTGGGGCTGGGTTGACCATTCTGCTTCCTAAAGTAGATCATGGTGCTTAGATACCTACATCCTGAAGTCAGATAAGTCTGTCCCCAGACCACATCACCTGGTATTGGGTTTGGTTAGAGAATGAGCCACGCTACTGCATCTGAGGGTATCTCAGTTCCTCCATCTTTAAACTGGGCTGAGAAAGTTTAGCTACCGTGACAACTAATCCTGAATGTCCACTGGATGGGCTTGAGAAGCACCTAGGAGATCAGTTTAGTATACTGACCTCTAGGTTTGTCTCTCAGGGTGTTTCTGGAAAGAATGAACTAAAGACGGAAGACTCACTCAGCCCATTACATGGATGGAGGGCTGAGGTGGACAAAGGGAAGAAAGGGTCTGCCAGCACGTGCATGGCCCCTCTGCTTCCCGCCTGCCACAGTGCGACTGCTCTATGCCACGATGCCCCCCACTGTGATGGCAGTGGGGGAGGTTCTAAAGCTGCGAGCAAAATCTGCCCCTCCTTACTGTTTTGCTCAGATATTTGGCCACAGTGATGTGAAACTGAGTAATACAACTACCTCAAGAAGTTGCTTTTTAATTCTTTTAAGTGCAAAATACTAACTATAAAATACTCAGCACAAGCCAGGCATGGAGGCACACGCCTTTGATCCCAGCACTCGGGAGGCAGAGGTAGGAGGATCATCACTGTGAGTTTGAGGCCAGCCTGAGACTACATAGTGAATTCAAGGTCAGCCTGGGCTAGAGCAAGATCTTACCTCGAAACAACAACAACAAACTACTCTGAGCTTTGTCTATATCTGTTTATAGGCAACTCAAAAATTTAAATACTGCAGATGAGCTTCAGAGGCATACGCCTCCATGTACATCTGGCTTACGTGGGCACTAGAGGCCCTGGTGCATCTGGCCTCTCTTGCTCTCTCTCTCCAATAACTAAATACAAACGAAATACAATGATTGTGATGGGGAGGTAATATGATGGAGAATGGAATTTCAAAGGGGAAAGTGTGGGGGTGGGGAGGGTGGGAATTACCATGGGATATTTTTTTATAATCATGGAAAATGCTAATAAAAATTAAAAAATAAATGAATACAAACAAAATATTAAAATAGAAAAAAAAATTAAATGCCATCAATCTAGGTAACTCTGGGTCATTCTTTGAGTGATGTGTGGGGTGCTCGCCCACCCCGCCCTGATGTTCACCAAGTCTCACAGTGTCTAGGTCTGGTTTTAGGGTTTGGCCACAGCATTTGCCACAGACATCAAGTTGGAAATCAGGGAAACAGGTGGATTTTTTCAGCAGGATATTTGGCAGCAAATTAGTATTAACATCAGTAGAAATAAAACTCTTATTAAAATGTAAATATTAATTAACTTAAGCTGCATAAAAACCTAACGTAAGTAATAAAGTTTGACACAGAATTAAAGAAAAACACTCCTGAGACCCGAGACTTTCAAGTGTCCCCAGGAAATATGCACAGCGTATATCTGATTTATTTAAACCTCCTGTAGAGGTTGAGCACTTGTTTCCGGCTTTGCGTTCGTACTGGAAGAGAGCGCATCCCTTAGACACGGCTTTCCTTTCCTTTTCTTCCTTCAATGAGAAGATGCCAACAGAAAGGGAAGCCTGCCAAAAACTGCTAAGCGAGCAAATGAGCACGACGCTTTCCTGTCATTCAGCTGTTCAGACACCTGGCTTTCATGTGATTCATTTCTGGTGCTTAGGACTGAACCCAGGAACTTGTACATGCTAAGTGGGTGCTTCTACTTTTGAGTTCTGCTCCCAGGCCTGACACTTGGCATTGAAACACCAAGTTACTCCGTTTTCCTATCAGCCTATACCAGCCGCTGGTGGGTCACACTTTCTCCACACAGAGACTGAGGAGTAGGCTCAAGAGGAAACTGTGTGACCTCAGGAGTTGGCATTCGTCAGAGCTCTTAACTTTTTTTTTTCGAGGTAGGGTCTCACTCTAGCCCAGACTGACCTAGAATTTACTATGTAGTCTCAGGGTGGCCTTAAACGCACGGCGATCCTCCTACCGTGCTGGGATTAAAGGCGTGTGCCACCACGCAGGGCAGAGCTCTTAACTTTTTTTTTTCAAGGTTGGGTCTCACTCTAGCTCAGGCTGACCTGGAATTCACTATGGAGTCTCAGGGTAGCCTTGAACTCATGACGATCCTCCTATCTCTGCCTCCTGAGTGCTGCGATTAAAGGTGTGCGCCACCACGCCCAGCAGAGCTCTTAACTTTTGTTTTTTTTTTTGGTCTTTCGAGGTGGGTCTCACTCTGGCTCAGGCTGACCTGGAATTCACTATGTAGTCTCAGGATGGCCTTGAACTCTCGGTGATCCTCCTACCTCTGCCTCCCGAGTGCTGGGATTAAAGGCGTGCGCCACCACGCCCGGCTATTAACTTTTAAGGGAGAAATGTTGTTTAATGTCAGTGAGAAGACCTGGGACTTGTTCCCAGTGAGCAGAGTCAGTGACTATACACCGTGGGCCCTCTGCTAAGTGGGAGGAAAATGTCTCCTCAGCCTGAGACTGTTCTCATTTCAGTCAGCATGGGCCTCTACTCTAGTTGTTGGCTATATATTCAAGAATCATTTGATGAGTTTCGGTTACACTCATGAAAGACAGAACTAATGAGGGCAGTAAGAGAAGTTTGAAAGTTAAAATCTTAAAAAAAAAGAGAAAGCATGAGAGTAAAAAGGGACTACTACAAATACACACAGAAGACCTTTAAATTCAGTGAATCTAAATTATATTTAAAATCCTTATGCTGAGCAGGTGCGGCAGCGTACACACATATACACCTTGTAATCTAGCACTTGAGAGACCGAGACAGGGATTTCAAGCTCAAGGCTAGTCTGGGCCATATAGTGAGAGTCTATCTTAAAAACTAACCAGGGGGCTGAAGACGTGGCTCAGTGGTGAAAAGTGCTTCCTGATCAGCTTGAGAACCAGAGAGCACTAAGTTGGGTTCTTTAGAACCCACGTAAGTAGCTGGGCACGGCCACACACGTCGGCAACCCTGGTTCTGCGGCAAGCAGAGACCGGACAACTGCTGGGCCTCATGAAAATGACAAACTGCAGAATCAGTGAAGAGACAGACGGGGGGTGAGCAATGGCGGTGGACTCAGGATGTTTCCTGGCCTCCATGGTTGTGAACGCACACAGGATGTTTTTGCACGTGCGTGCACACACACACACACACCAAACCCACTACACCTACCCACAAAAAGGAATTAAAAAAAAAATCCAAAATGACAAACCTATAATATAGACACAATCTCTTAATACTTCAAATATCTTTAAAAAGAGCTGCAAATAACCCCAAAATCTCATAATGCGCACAATTAAATTTGAGCAAGCAAGACCCCCCATCCACACTCACAGTGTAAACAAAGTTGCCCAGAAGCAGGTAATCAGAGGTCTTCCCATTTCCAAACACAGTACCTGTAAGCAAAAGAGGCTTGTTAGACAAGAAAACCAATAAGGGTCCAGGAAAATTCATTTATAAGTTTTGAATAAAAAAAAGAGGAATCCAGGAACACACTGTGGAGTCAGAAATGTGGTTGATCTTAAAAAAACCATGCTAACGAGTCTTACAAAGATGCTATATAGATGGGTCGTCAACACAACTTTCTAAGAGCCAACTGATGCAGGCAATTTGGCTTGTTAATCAATTCTTGAAGAACATAAGAGAAAAATAAATAAATGTACCACACATGTCAAACTAATCATTATGAGAAAGCTTTCGGCATTAAGACATGAGAAGGCATTCTTTTTTTTTTTTTTTTTTTTTTTTTGGTTTTTTGAGGTAGGGTCTGCTATAGCCCAGTCTGATCTGGAATTCACTATGTAGTCTCAGGGTGGCCTTGAACTCATGGCAATCCTCCTACCTCTGCCTTCTGAGTGCTGGGATTAAAGGCATTCCCCACCACCTGGCTGAGAAGGCATTCTTAATCCCAAGGCAGAGAGTGGTTAATGATGTCTGCTGGGTCCTAGGAGCCTCCTCACTGTCTCTCAGTAAAGCTGTTCATTGAGCACCAAACCAAAAGGGGATGCACAAGAAGCCACTCCCAGAGGCCAAGGAGTACCACCTACATGATTCCAGGCATACGACTCCTTGAGAATCTGGCTCAATTTCTGAGCATATCTGAAGTATTTTGTTATTGTAGCAATGACTAGCAAACAGAGCTTTCAACAAGGAAAATAGTAGCCAACAAAGAAAAGGTTTTAATAAAAAAGTGACTGAACAACGGAATCATTAGCGTTAACTGAGAAATTTAAAACTCATGTAATACAGTATTTCTCTCTGTACCTGTTTGACGTGTATGTCACTAAGGACGGTATGTGCTGGAATCCAGCTTTCCAGCTTGGGATAACATGGGGGGGGGGTGCTGGCGCGTGACCAGATCAGCTCTAGTTCTTCAGCTATTTACGGGGTCATCATAAACCTTATATGCATCAGTTCCCGTGGAACTGAGCTCCTTCCCGCAAAGGTGGACTGAAGCTCCCAGCACTGGAAGGTTTTGGGGTTCACAAAAGGTTACATGTGGAGCACCAAACATGGTATCTGGTGCAAGGCAGGCTTAGCCCTTGATGGTTCAGTTAGATGATTCTCATACCCTCTGCTCTCTGGGTATGCTCTGGACTCCCCAAAAAGCACTTGCTTAGATGGTTTACAGTTACCAGCATTTGCCAAAGTAGAAAATTACAACATAACATGAAATACACAGTATTGTTTTATCTAAGAAAAACAGCAATAAGCCCAACACAGTCATATAAACAGATTTTTATGAAAAATAACTCTTTTCCTAAACAGAAACCAGTGAGAAAATTGGCATTGTTTTCCAGTTTTCATAATCTCTTTAACGCCCAGCTGAACAGGACACAGCTGGATTCTCACATCACTATGGTTAGAAAGTATCAGGAAATCCAGCTCCGTAGAGATATATATGAGGTTATAGTGGCGGGTAGTTCAGCAATTTAATTTTCAATAATTCTCTCATCCAAGTACTAACAAGGGCTGACCCTGCGCAGCTTCTGAGATCAGATGAGATCGAGTGTGTTCAGGGTGTTGTGGCCATAGCCTTGCCCAATAATTCTATGAAACTATAACAAAACTAGACAATCCGTTTCTCTGTTTTTGCACGTGTGTGGTGTACATATGTGTAGGCACAGTGTATCTGTGGAGGACAGAGAGGTTGACACTGTCTTCTTTAATCACTCGTCCCTTGTATAATTCTTTGGTGTGTGTGTGGGCACATGCACACATGCCATGGGGTGTACAAGGAGGCCAGAGGACAAGCTCATGAGGAGGTCCGAGCCTTCTGCCTTGCCTGGGACAGTCTCTTCATTTTGCTCACTGCACTAGCTGGCTCACAGGCTTATGGGAAATTGTTCTGTCCACCTTCCTTCTCACTGGGATTACAAATGCCTGCCACCGTGTCCCCTTTTCTGTGGTTCTGAACTTAGGTTCTCACACTTGTATGGGAAGTGCTTTATCCACTGAACCGGCTCCCCAGCCCCTTTGAGCCTGTTGCTGGGTGAGTCTCAGGGGTTGTCGATAATGATCGAGGCCTCCCCAGCATGGAGGTCACTGGCACGCATTGCCAAGCCCAGCTTTTCCGTGGGTGCTGGCCTCAGTCCTCATGCCTGTGTGGTAAATGCTTTCCCTCCGGAGCCAGGCTCTCAGTCCATTCAGTTTGGATTTTCTAGTCCTTTAAACTCAACACTCTTCTTGTTGTTGGTTTTTTTTATTTTTTTTTTATTTTTTATTTTTCAAGGCAGGGTCTCACTGTAGCCCAGGCTGACCTGGAATTCACTATGGAGTGTCAGGGAGGCCTCGAACTCACAGCAATCCTCCTACCTCTGCCTCCCGAGTGCTAGGGTTAAAGGTGTGTGCCACCATGCCTGACTCAACACTCCACTGAACCGATTTCTTCATAGAATCAGAATTACCCAGCCCCTCAACAAGCAGATTCCTGAGAAAAATCTTAAGGTTACTTGCCATTGTTGAGTGTGAAACTACACCAGTGACTTCTGTGTGTTACATTACATTAAGGTCACTGGTCCACTTGGCCCTGTGCAGTGATCTCTTCCCCACATAAGACTTTGTAGCCCCAGGGAAGCCGCTGGCTCAACTCTTGAACTGAGCAGCCGCAGGGCGATACTTGGGACCCAGCCACCATGCTCGGGGTTGCAGCAGTGGGAGCGCTTTCTGGGAGAAGTCGGCCAGTGATTTCCGTTGGTGCATCACTTAGACGTCTGCACACCAAAGTTCAAGGTTTAATAGAGGCGCTGGTCTCATGGCTTCCTCAGGTAAGTGGAACTGGGCACACGGTGGTGAAGAATGCAATGGCAATGGGGACGGCACTGCCACTGTGTGAGGGCACAAGTTCAGTTCACCAGTGCATTCGCGTCAATACGGAAAAAGATAAGCGATGCCTTAATGATATAACCCTTAAGTTAAAGCATTATTTATTTGTATGTGCATGTAGGTATATACACATGAATACATACACACATACATATGCACGCATGTGTGCAGAAACTCAAGGTATCTGTGATCTTCCATGCTTCTTGGAACAGGGTCTCTCACTGCTGTGAAGACAGTCAGCTGGCCCTGGAACTCCAGATTCTCCTGGCTCCACCCCACTGCTCAGGTGCAGTTAGGGTCTGATGCATACCCCGCTTTGCTTCTGGCTTTACATGAGTGCTGGGGAGGACTGACCTAGCATTCACAGGTTTTTCAAACCTTTAACCACTGACCATCTTCCCCAGGCTCTAAACCCTTCAGTTTTTGACTTCATTGACTCCTAAAAGGTCTTGGGCATTATTAAGGGTCTAAGATCATTACAGAAATTTCAGTAAGAGAACGACTGTTTAGGTATCGTTTATATAGCACAGTTTTGGTTCCTGTACTCTCAAAATGAAAAGACAAAACAAAACCAATACTGGGCTGGAGAGATGGCTTAGCGGTTAAGCGCTTGCCTGAGAAGCCTAAGGACCCCGGTTCGAGGCTCGCTTCCCCAGGTCCCACGTTAGCCAGATGCACAAGGGGGCGCACGTGTCTGGAGTTCGTTTGCAGAGGCTGGAAGCCCTGGCGCGCCCATTCTCTCCCTCTCCCTCTATCTGTCTTTCTCTCTGTGTCTGTCACTCTCAAATAAATAAATAAAAATTAAAAAAAAAACAATCCTGTACAGAGTTGTCTGACCCTTTGACACTGTGACGCGACGTTGTCACCTACAAATGCATTGTGCCATATTCATAGCTACCTTGGGATACATGTGGCCCTCGGGTCACATGTTCAACATGTCTGCCCTATGCCCTCCCAGCCATTAGTTAAAAAAGAAAAGGCAAGACAATTACAAGGCCTTCAACAGCAGATTGGTTAAAAACAAAGCTGATGCTAGCCATAACTCGTTCCTTGAGGAAAGAGCCAAGAGTTTGTGGCTGGAGCTGCCGTGCACAGGCAGCCACCTGGGCCAGCGGGGCGGGAGCTGCCCAGTACGGCCTCTTCCAGGAAAAAGACAGAGCAACTCGGGGGGGGGGGGGGGGGGGGGGGGGAGGTTCTTTCCAACCCCGTTGTCGCCAAGGTACACTGGATGCTGTTCAGTTTGAGTTACTTTTGATATCAAATTTCCTTTCCCTATTTTAGAATGTTGAAATGGCAGCTTAGTAGTTAGGTAATGTCCGACTTTTCATAACTATCTTGATTTTGCATGTTTGAAGTCAATTTGCTCAGTGAATTGTAAATAAGATCAGGGCATCCTGAATTGCACATAGGACTTCAATGTCTCGTTATTCCAAAAAAGCAGAGACAACCTAATGTCCGTCAACTGATGAATATTTATCTATCTAATATGGTATTGTAATGGCATATTATGGAATGTGATGGAATATTATCCAACCAGATGAAGTAATGAAGAACAATACACAATGCAATGTGAGTATGGCAAGCTTACTTCTGTAATTCCGTTTTTTATGACACGCCCACAGTGGGTGGGTTTGCAGAGGTAGAAAAATTAGCGGCCTCCAAGAGCTAGGAGGAGGGCAGAATGAAACAGGGTGAGGCTGGTAATGGGAAAAGGGTTTCTTTCTGGGATGATGAAATGTTCTGGCATTAGATCATGGTGACATTTGCAGAGTTAAATAAATATACTAAATGCATTGAATTGTATACACTTTGAGATGGTGAGTCCATATGGTGTATTTTATCTCAAAAAACAAAACAAGAAAAACCACACCCCCTCATTCCTACGGCTTTGCAATTGATAAGTATTTGCTGTTTTAAGTTACTGATCATTTGATAAAGGAGATTACAATCTCAGCTAGGGCACAAACCCGCTGCCTCCTTGGCAATACTCAATTGTAAGCTGTGGTCGTTGGTCCATAGCTCAGTGGGGACCTAAAGGAAGCGAGTGCCCCTGAGGTGACTAACTGCCTAGCCTGCTCAAGCTAAGATGAGGAGGAGGACGATACAGACAGGCGAGTGGATCATACAGTGGGGGAGGCAAGACTGGGGCAGAAATATGGGCGACAAGGGTACAGGGCAACAGAGCAGCGGGCCAGTGGTGGCGGGCGGTTTGGGAGGGCGTGTCTGGTGAAGGACGCGCACTTTGGGTGGGAGGATTTTGTTGCAGGAGCGGTAAGCATTGCAAATTTCCGAGGCACGAGGCACTTGGTTTGGTTTGTTGTTTTACAAGGTCACTCTGGCTCTCTGTGGCAAACAGGCCTTAGGCGGGCAAAGGGGAGGCAGCCTGCTCGTCATCTGGCACCCATGAACGCACAGGGAGGAGGTGGGCATGCCTGCACTTAGTCAGGGAGAACCGGCAGCTCCTTGGGTGGAGTATGCGCTAATAGTTTTTATCCTCGCAGCCCTGGAACACATCTCAGGACAAGGTGTGCTGGGGGCCCGGAGGCACTAGCCTCGCCAGCACAGACATCTTTCCTGAGGTGGTTACTTCGTCACAGGAAATACATGACGAGCCTCCCTCTCGAAACTGACCAAAAGAAACCACTCCCTTGAAAATGGGCACGCTCCGAAATGAACGCGAAAACACATTTAAAAAGCAAAACAAACAAACAAACAAAAAACCCTCATCTGAACCACCAGCTCAAGTCTACTTGAAAATACTCGCTGATACTGTCTGATAGTTTCAATATAAAATGCCCATACAAGGCTCATAAAGTGTAATGCACAGGCTGCATAAGATATTAACACTAATTGTCTTCATGCCACATCAACAGAGGGAAAAAAAAATGTCCTAAAATTCAACTCTCGGCAAGTTTGGGAAAATGAGAAGTAAAGAAGAAAGGCTTTGCATATATTAAATCACTTTTCTCCCAAAGGAATAATAAAAATCTCTAAAGTGTATACAACTGTTGGATACATGCATTTTAGATTTAGGAAAATACCATAAAATGGAGCAGTGCTATAATTTTTAACATGTACTGACAATGAGTTATTTTTTTGGAACAGGAAAGAGCCTTCTCTTAGCATTCATATGCTTTCTACTTACCATACTGAAGGGCTTTCAGTGGAAACCAAAACAGAATAACGGAGTGGAAGAGGCCATTTAAACAATGAACCCAGAAAACCTGAGGGAAAACAAAAATCCGTGAGAACCATTTGCGATAAACTAGCCCTGTGAACTCTGACCTTTCTTTTTATCTATGAGCTAGATTCACAAAACGTGTTTCTGTTGGGCCACCACTGTGAATTAATAGAACTGACAGACACTTTCTGCCTCTTAGGCCTTCATGGGTCATTTATTTATTTTTATGTTTCTCAAAATGTTTTTTCAGCTTCACTTGAATTTTTTCTACTTGTAAAAAAATACAATATAAAAAATTTAAATTTCTGCCTGAAAAAGAAAAAAAAATACAGTAAACGTAGATGATGAAATTCCTTACATTGGGACTATTTTCATAATTTCAGGAGAATAGACCTATAAAAAGACTACAATTTGGAGAAATTTCTCTTTCCCATGTCAACCTAGGTATAAGCATTTTAGTGGTAACATCATACAGTGCTTTTTTCTCCTCCCCTTACAATAGAAACATATGTATGCACATTCTGTATTAAGAACATTAAAGTTAACATTGAGATTCCATATTCATTAAAAGAAACTACCGTGACTGTAACTGAATTTGTCAAAGAATTTTTACGATTGTTTAACACCTGTCACTCCCAAGTTTCACATAATTATAACAACCAGTGAACAGTTACTACATTTTATGTCATATTCTAAGAACAGGGGAGCAGAAATCACTGGTACTTCCTTTGTAACGTGAACGTGAAAGATTAAGTTTTAGCAAACCGTTTAGAATTCGTATGACCACCTGAGCAGTTGTAGCTTTGTCATTTAAAAGTGCTTCATGCAAACAAAGCTTACGAGAAACAAAATTGGCATGTATTAATAGTTTTAAGCTGTTCAAACAACAGAAATTAAGTTGCCTGCCTTCTAAAATTTTCCACTCTGATCTCAGTCTGCTTTGTTCATTCACCCAGGCACACTGGGCTGTATGATCCGGTTTACGCTCCAGCAACTTACACATCTGAACTTGTGTTACCCATTAACCTTTGTCGCTTCTCCTCACTATGTCATTACCACACGTTTTTATTTGACAGAAAGCACAGGTGGGTGCAAGAAAAATTAGTTCTACTTTTCCATTTTCCTGACCGATACTTATTGTCACATGCTAATCCTCTCACCCCTGTTATGACCTCAGAACCTCCGACCCTTTTTACCATAACAAACGTACACATCATCATTCACGGCAACAATGCTCCGTGCCGGGACCCACAGCAGCCACTGTGGGTACAACTATGCATTTTGTACCCATTTTTTCCTGAATCTCAAGACTCTTCAAGGGGATCTAATCGAATAGTTTTCACTGAAATCAGGTGAAGAAATCCATTAAGCCCCATAAAAATGGTTGTAACCTGAATAAATTATACATGTTCAAACAGGTACAGAAATGGCCTAACCTACTTGGGCTGTACTGAAGACTTTTTCAATGGCGGAGCTCTACAGAAAATGAGGTACTTTTTCAACAACAAAAGAAAGGAGGAAGAAGTTGCTCTCACATGACCACTATCTTACTACCTGTTATGCCTTTTTCCTGGCCACAAAATTTTATCCATGTTGTCATGTACAAAAAGCACGAAAGGACTGGCTTTGCGGGAGTGACTAGATCATTTGGAATGGATCAGTGCACGCTGTCATTCAGCAGTGACGTGGCCATGTTTGTGAATGGAAAGTTCACATGAGAAGCATCCCAGAGACTGAGCTATGGGAGACAGAGACCCATGGCTGAAGGTAACACAGCAAGATAGTTTGATGAGAATTACTGGCTAGGTACCAGGTCGGAACTTCCTTAGCTCTCAGATCACTTTGTTTGAGAAACATAAGTTCAAGACCATTCTTTTCCTGCAGCTTCCCATCATTTGAAAATAGTGAAAAATGTCCCACTAGGGTAGAATGGGAAAACGGCCACCATAGATAGTGAAAACCGTCCCACTAGGGCAAAATGTGAAAATGCCCACCATAGATAGTGAAAAAGTCATAGTAGTGTAGAATACGGAAACACCCACCACAGCTAGATAGTGTGCATAAGTAGAATGGAAGCTTTGTGAATTGATAAACATTAACAGTTTATATACTAAACTGCCCTAAAATCAAAATACTAAATAAGGTCATGTCTAATATTATATTAAGTGGAGACAATTTTGTAGAAGTATAATGTATGTTATGATTTTGCTATTAATCAAATATACCAATGTTAGTGTTTCAAAATTGCATCTACCTTAGTTGTGGAAGTATTAAATTTTCTTGTCACTTGCACTAAAGAGTGATCTGTTGTAAAGTGTGGAAACATGTTAGACTACACACTTTCAGGAAAGTAATGCAGAAAATATACATCTTTTGTTGCTGGAATGAATAAATATCATGATGACAAGAGATGACAATTGTTTATGATTTGTTATATAAACTATCAGCCCAGGCAGACTATAACTTTAGGTCAAATGTTGGAAACTTTTAAGTCTTGAAAAAAATATGATTAAACAAGTTAATTCCCAGAGACTGTATTTTTGATATCTAACATAATCAACCTAAAATTCTAACGGGAACAAAGTTATTTCATAAATCAGGAAATTAAAGAATGACTCCACAGTTCTCCCCCCTTGGCACATGTAAAGCCAGCCTTTCTCAGTCCAAGATGCCAGGTTCCTGTGAGGAGTGAACGTTGCCTCACAGTGACTTCTGTCGCTTTGACCAACTCACTGCTGTACCAAAAGCCCAACAGAAAGTGGTTTCATTTTAAGTTTATAACAAAGAAGTTCCAGTGCAATCCAACCAACAAAAATCCTTCCCCCTCCATGTCAGAACCTTCAAATGACTTGTCCAGGTAGGCACCGTGCAGCTGCTGCTGCCACAGACTGACAGGTTCATGGCTTTGGGAAGTCAGATGTCCCAGGGTGTATCAGAGGGGCCCCTCTCAACACGGACTGGATACCACCTCCTACCTTGGTGTTGAAGTCCAGAGCGTTCTGAGATGTTTTGTACAACTCAGGATACTTTAACATATTCTCCTTTCTGCACGATCTCTCAAATATTCCGAGGGTTAAGGGAGGCATTGCTGTAAACATCTGAAGTGACAAACAGGTCATGATGCCAAACAGCAATTGTCTAGTGGATTTTTCTCTTACAGTATTAAATAAAACAGGAATTATCAAATGTGCTTAACTTACCACATTGTAAAGACCTATGCACCATCTCTCAAAGAGGATCTGTCCAGAAAAGCCATTAACAAAGGCAAACCAGATCTGGGGAGAAAACAGCACCAAATCCCAGAATTAGAACATCCAGCACATTTACTTCAAAGATGCTATACCCTCAATGACAGCAATGCAATACAAAAACTTCATTTTCAGGATGCTCTTGGACAAGACATTTCTTGGTTTTACTCTTTGATGTAAAGGTATGCGTCTATTATATATTTGCTAAGTCAGAATTTGTTCTCTTGTCAAATCAAAAAATGACACACGGATAAGCAGGTGCAGATAAAACAATGTTTCTAAATATGAACATAATTACATGTTGCTGAAGCTTTACAGCCTGAATTTCCTTTTCAAATCCCTATCAGGATTTATTTAAAGATCATTTTTCATTATAAATGTCACATTTATTTAGCAAATAATTTCCTATAATAATAGAATTATCATTTTCTTCTGCTTCACTTATATGATCGGTATAAACAAAAAACTTCACAAGTTTATTTTACTTGAGGCCAAGTGTATATAGGCTGACTCTTCCCTCCTCCCTTTAACATCAGAAACTATGCATTTTCTTAAGTTATTATGTATACATCCTTCAGGATATTGTTAATGGATGCAGGACTTGCACAGTATGTATACAACCATTTTGGAGACTTACCTCGCTTATAGTTTATTTTATTGTATTTTTTTTGGCTATTAGAAATGATTCCTAACAAGCCTTATATATCTCCCTTTTTTGTTTTCTTAGGATGAATTCTTAAAGTAGAATTAGTGGGTCAAAAATATAATTTCTTTACAGTTCTGGATAATTTTTGCAACCAGAATGTCAAACTTGAATTTATATACTAAAATGTTTTAAACTTAAATTTTATGTTTGGACAAAAATCAAATCTCCCACTACCAGGACACGATGTTGTTACATATTCTAAATTTTCTTAGGAATGGAAACCTTAAGGAAACAAAATTTGGGAGCGACAGAGATTAACCGCCCCCCACCCACATATTTAAAACACATGGAAAATTTACTAAGTCAGTAATACCTAGAAAAAATCAGAATGCATTGTTTCAAAAAGCAGACTTGAAATGTCATTAAAAATCAAATTGTCCTAGAAAAGCACAAAGGCTGGTCTAGAAAGGAGCTTACACAAACACAACACAACGCCGCAAAACCGCAGAGGAAGCAAACGCTGACACGCGGCTCGGGAGTCACAGGGACTTTTCTCCCCTTCACGTTTCATTTAACCTCACTATGGGAGCACGGACTGCGACACATCCACCCCTTATCAGTGTGTGCCCGAGGCGGCCTCCCACGAGCCGTTTCCGCGCCCGTACTGGTCTTCTTTTTCATCGTGGAAGGGAATGATTGGGCATGTGTAAGAATAAATGTCTGCTTCATGAGACGAATGTGATAATGTATGAAAAGTAAGTCCAGTTGTATTCGGGTGTAGCGCAGTAATGACAATAACAAATGCGTAGAAATTGGGAATGCATCCAAAATCCATACTTGCTTTGCTAAGTGTTCTTACGGAAAAAAAAAAAAATTGTAAGCATTTGCTATCAATGAAGAGGCAGATCGCTCATGCACAAAACTTTAAAAGAACTCAGCATCTTCGCATGAACTTGTTTTCTCTTCCCTCATGCATTTGTAAGTGATAAAATGGACTTTCATGCCCTTCACTGTGTGTGTTTTTTTTTTTTTTTGGTATATATTTTTGAGATGTGGATTACATAAATCCATATTTGTGAGCTTCTGGGTTCTTCCTGATGTGAACTGTGATGCATTAATAGAATCACATTTTAAGAACTGGCTTTGGATATGATGGACAGGGAAGGAATTCTTAATAACAAACTTTCATTTCAGGCCACTCTCCTCCGTACGCAGAGCCTTGTCTTATGTGGGTCAGGAGAAAGTGGAAGCTGTCTGCATCCCAGATCACTCTAACGGGTATGATTTGGCTCAAAGGTAGCAGCTCTAAATGCATTTTCAGACATCAGTGCTATATATCACAATATCTATGTTAATAAATGTGTGTGAGCTGGGTGTGGTGGCTCACATCTTACACCCCAGCACTTGGGAGGTACAGGTAAGAGGACTGCCATGAGTTTGAGGCCACCCTGAGACTATACAGTAAATTCCAGGCCAGCCTGAGCTGGAATGAAACCCTACCTAGAAAAAAAAAGTATGTGTGGGTCAGTAACAGTCACTGTGAGTGGTCACCTACCTTCTTTGTACATTACATTCTGTCTTCATTAAAAGACCGCTGTGAGCTTCATTTTAAGATCTTCTCTCAGATCAATGAATACACACAGAAAGTTTCAAATTCAAAATGATTCACAAATAAATGGGTAAGTCTATGCTCAAAGAGTATTTTATAATGCATAAATTAACTATGTAATGAAAGAAAAAAATTTAGTAGACAGTTAATATATTTTTACCATTTTATATTTTTCTACTGAATGGTAGGTTAATGTGTGTTTAGAAATTTACTTTCTCCAGTTTTAAAAGTTCATTGTTTTCTTTCTTTTTTTTTTTTTAAAGGAGGGCAGAATAACTAGATAAGGACAGAACCTTACAATACAATTCCTGCATATTTGCACAAATATTTTGGTTTCAAGTTTTCTTTAAAGATAGAGAGAAGCTGGGCGTGGTGGCACATGCCTTTACTCTCAGCACTTGGGAGGCAGAGGTAGGAGGATCGTCATGAGTTCGAGGCCACCCTGAGACTACATAGTGAATTCCAAGTCAGCCTGGGCTAGAGTGAAACCCTTCCTAAAAAAAAAAAAAATAGAGAGAAAGGACAGCTTTTTAAGTAGTTTACCAGAAGGCCAAGTTCAGGCTAACGTGAGATTTTCAGTTAAATGACAAGTACTTCACTTAATTGCAATGTTCCTGTAAGCACATAATACTGTGTGCTAAGCGAGACAGCACCGGAGAGTGACCATGAGCATGGAAAGCCCCCCCTTTGACTGAAACAAAAGCCATCGGTGTTCAGAAAGCAAGCACCAGGCCCTGGGGAGCTGTCTAGATTATTTATATTCACAGGGAATCCATTTTCCAGCACAGCCTGCTGGGGAAGTATCACCTTGACTTTAATCAAAGAGTCTGGACATTAGAAACACTACATTGTTTTTTTTTTTTGGTGGGGGGTGGGGGGAACCTGGATGTCACTAGTCATTTGAAAGAAAAGATTTTATTCTGTTAGGAAGGAATCAGAAGTTAGACAGACAGACAGAGAGAGAGAGAGAGATATCTCTCTTTAGAAAGAGCCAGTGACTGCAGAGAACACCTATAGCCACTGAGCTTCCCGACACCACCTGCTGAACCCGTTTGTGTGGCTGGACTTGACAGCTAAGGCAGGGCTAGCCAGTGATATTCCTGGCACTTTAAGGACGGGAAAAACAGATTTTCCTTCCTAAGTAAAGAAACTTCAGACCTGCCTGTCCTGGCATTCTTGTTCAGACCCCCCTTCCCTGCAGAGGCGTGGCATCAAGAGCCCCATAGACATTTCCCTGATGGAGCATTTCTGCATATTAAGCAGCGGCTTACGAACCCTCAATGCTCGCTCTGCTCCCACGCCCGATCAGCACACACAGAAAAGGCGAGATTGGAGACTGGCGTTGTCCTCGCTGGAGACATTCAATGGTGTGTTTGCTGCCTATTCATTCACAGAACTGACATGAGCCATTAACATCTGCAGAATTTGTTTTAGCTGGCAAAGGTTGGGTATCTGGGAACTGACTTAAAAGGTCAATTCATTTCCAAGACAGTTGAATTGTATACCATTTCATAAAGTGCTACAAGGAAAATAAACATGAAACTTCCAGGAAAGTTTAGATCTCACTTCCTTTTTAACGTGTTAAGCATGTGATCAGTCGTTACGCATCTGATGAAGAACCAATTCAAAGCCACGGGGAACTTAGGGCTGAGCAAACCACAGGTCATGCAGTTCTGGGTTGGAAACAGAGCGCGCAGCTTAAGTCTTCATTTAACATATTTTTGCTTTCCTCACTATTTACCTTTTGCATATTTCACTAGTGGTTGTCAACCTAGATTAAAAAAAATTTTTTTTGCTCATTTTTATTTATTTGTTTGAGAGCGACAGACAGAGAGAGAAAAAGGCAGAGAGAGAGAGAAAGAGAGAGAGAGAAAGAGAGAGAGAGAGAGAATATGGGTGCGCCAGGGTCTCTAGCCACTGTAAATGAACTCCAGATGCATGTGCCCCCTTGTGTATCTGGCTAACATGTGTCGTGAGGAAATTGAGCCTTGAACTGGGGTCCTTAGGCTTCAAAGGCAAGCACTTAACTGCCAAGCCATCTCTTCAGCCCTTAACCTAGATTTTTCTTTTTAAAAATTTTTTTGTTTTTTTTATGTTTATTTATTTATTTGAAAGTGACAGACAGAGAAAGAGGCAGAAAGACAGAGAGAGTGAGATAGAATGGGCACGCCAGGGCCTCTAGCCACTGCAAATGAACTCCATACGCATGTGCCCCCTTGTGCATCTGGCTAATGTGGGTCCTGGGGAATCAAGCCTCGAACCGGGGTCCTTAGGCTTCACAGGCAAGCGCTTAACCACAAAGCCATCTCTCCAGCCTTTTTTCTTCTTTTTTTAAACAACACTTGCTTTATTTTAATTAATTTATTTGAGAGCAACAGATAGAGAACGAGAGAGAGAGAGAGAGAGGGAGGGAAGGAGGGAGGGAGGGAGAGAGAGAGAGAGAGAGAGAGAGAGAGAGAAGGAGAAAGAATGGGTGCGCCAGGGCCTCTAGCCACTGCAAACAAACTCCAGATGTGTGCGCCCCCTTGTGCAACTGGCTAACGTGGGTCTTGGGGAATGGAGCCTCAAGCTGGGGTCCTTAGGCTTCACAGGTAAGCGCTTAACCACTAAGCCATCTCTCCAGCCCTTAACCTATATTTTTAAAGCACTTGACTGTCAGCTAACCTACACTTAAAATACAAATTTATTTCATTTTTAAGATTGTATTTTTATAAACAGATATACTGTTGACAGTGGCTGTAAACTCCTGAATTAAAAGTCTTTGAAAGTTCATGTAGACAGATAAACTGTACGATATTCTTGTGAATGTCAGTGTTTTAGGATGAGCACTACATCTATATATGGGATGGGAATAAACAGTAATGGTTTTAGTGAAAAATTCAAAATTTAAATATAAAATAAATTTTTTTTTTGAAGATGGTCCTGTTCACATAGTCCGGGCTGGCCTGGAACTCATGTCCTCTTGCCTTAGCCTCCTAAGTTAAAGGTATGCGCCACATTCCTGGAAGCTGTTTTAGCCTTGTGTGTGCGTGTGTCTGTGTATTTGTGTGGGCACCCGTGTGTGTGCGTGTTCGTGTTTGTATGTGTGTGTTGTGTGCATGTTCGTGTGCATGTGAGTGGAGGTCAGATGCCGGAGGTCTTCCTTAGTCCCTCTCCATCTTTTTCTTTTTTAAATTAAACTTTTTTTTTAAATTTTATATTTTATTTATTTATTTGACAGAGAGAGAAAGAGAGAGAGAGAGAGAGAAGCAGATAGAGAGAATGGGTGTGCCAGGGCTTCTAGCCACTGCAAATGAACTCCAGACACATATGCCCCTTTGTGCATTTGGCTTATATGGGAACTGGGGAATCGAACCTGGGTCCTTAAAGATTTGCAGGCAAATGCCTTAACTACTAAGCCATCTCTTCAGGTCCCTCCCCATATTTTTCTCTGAGACATTATCTTTCACTGAACCTAGAGCTCACTGATTCAGCTATACCCACTAGCCAGTGAGCACCAGGGGTTCCCTGTCTCCTCCCTGGGCTGGGATTGGAGGTGCGTGCCACCATGCCTGGCAGTTTTCATGGGCGCTGGGGGTCCAAACTCAAGTCCTCAGGCTTGTGATACTTTACCAACTGAGGCATCTCTCGCCCTAGCCAAGGTTTTTGAAAATTTCATAATTTTTTTTGAAAGTACCTTGTGTCTAAAGCACAGAAAATGGAGGCCAACTCTAGCAGTGAGAAACAACAGGGCAGGGCCCTAAAGTATGGCTGCTCACTGACTAATAAGTGACCCTGTGCGCCCGGATGCCGTGTTTCGGTATTCCTAACCCGTCGCAGAAGAACTGTGCTCAGCCAGCACTTTGAAAGGAGGCAAGGATTCTGATAGGCGGCTGAGCCAAATATTCAGTAGTGTCCAATTATCATGCAGATGTGGGATCTACTGCTTTTCCACTGTCAAATATGGGACCTTGATTCCTTAAAGTAAATGGTTAGTCAGATCTTTTCCGACAGATGTATAGAAATGGTCACTAGAATGGAGGGCAAGGGACACAGAATAATCTTTGAAGGAGTGAGCCCTCAGCAAATTTATGAGGACGTGGAAGATTGTTTTTTTTTTTCTTTTTCAAAAAATATTTTATTTTTACTTATTTATGAAAGAGAGAGAGAGAGAGAACGACTGACTGACTGAATAATAAATGGGCGTACCAGTGGCCTCCAGCCACTGCAAATGAACTCCAGATGCATGCGCCACCATGTGCATCTGGCTTATGGGTTCTGGGGAATTGAACCTGGGTCCTCAGGCTTCACAGGCAAGTGCCTTAACTGCTAAGCCATCTCTCCTTTTTTTTTTTTTTTTTTTTTTTAAATAAGCTGTTGGGAGCTGCTTGCCCCATTCCCCAGAGCCTGAGGAGGAATAAGAAACAACTAGAGGTTCATGAGTACAACAGAGATGCTGAAGGTCTGATGAACATTAACCAGTGTAAATCTGCTTTGGCTGGCGAAGCCTCTTTTTGCAGTGAGCGGTGGTTACTGCAGAGTCAGAACTGGCCCAGGTACTGGACAGCAAAGCACTGGCTGCTTGGGCCCATGTGGGGGCATTTGCAGCACCCCTCCCAAGGCTGAAGGACCTCAAGAACCGGAGGGTTTGGAGGAGTGCTGCGGAATGCTGGCTTGCGGACATGACGTGGCTGTTACACACTCATGAGCGCCCAACAGCCCTGGGAATGTGCACAGGATATCGGATCGGGCCAATCACTACTCTGTCACGCGTGGGGGAGGGGCGCCTAAGAGTCCAGTGCTCCCCGCGGGGCTATTAGCTAATGACTGGTGGCTGTGTGTGCAGAGGGAATCGTTTGTTTCAGCAGGGTAGTAACTGATAAATTGTTCACGATTCTGCCAATAACCTCTCATGCATGCTCATGCAATCATCTCTAATTAAATTCGGTGAGTCACACAAAAAAAGAAAACAGGTATCAAAGAAGAGGGACTAATCGGGAAGAAGGGGTCCAACAGGAGTGGCAAGGGGGTGCTGAGAGGTAAATGTGATCAGAATATATCATATTCATGTGTAAAATTATCAAGGAATGATGAAAAAATGTAAATAAGAGACCATTTAGTTTGTTTATTCATCTACCAGTATTATGCTGTCCACTCTGAAAACCACATGCTCTCCAAAGCCCTTGAAATGTACTAGAGATGCAAATACATCAGGTCTCAAATATTTAGTATGGAGAAAAGAATGTGGAGTCTTAAAAATTAATATTTTTATGTGGATAATTTGATAATATTTTTAATCTATTGAATTAAGTAAAATATAACATCGAATGCATCTGCTTTCTAGGTTTAGTGTTTTGCAGATGGAGCTCCTAGGAAATTTATGATGACAGACGTAGTTTCCATTGTAGTCTCCCTGACAAACTCCCAGAGGGCAGAAATCATGCTTTGCAGCAGCGGGGCTAAGCCTGGTGCTTGGCACCCACTATGTGTTCCAAGATAACTTATGACGAAGTATTTTTAGAGGTTGCATTCCTGACTCACACTCGTCTTCTCCTTCCTTCTTCCTCCCCTTTCCCTTCCCCTCTTCCTCCTCCTCCTTCTTTTTTTTTTGGTTTTTCAAGGTAGGTTCTCAGTCTAACCCAGGCTGACCTAGAACTCACACTGTAGTCCCAGGCTGGCCTTGAACTCACAGTGCTCCTGCTACCTCTCTGCCTCCTGAGTGCCAGAATTAAAGGCGTGTACCACCATACCCAGCCCCAAACTTTCATTTTTAATGTGATACCATATCTGAATCATAGAAAGGATGATAAAAAGTTGCTGCCCTGAGACAGGAATCAAAGACTTTAGAGTAATTCCTTATTATCTGAACTCTTCTTACTGACCAAACTCAGACTCCCAACAGACACGGGCAGGAAGGGATACCCCTACATAACGCAGATCTAAGCTTGGCAGCATCAACAAGCACCAGGCAGCCCTCAGCTCAGCTTCCGCGTAGTTCCCCGACCCTGCTCCTTGGCCTCTGAATTAGAGCCCTGATTCTCAGTTTTGCCTTTGTCTTACTTGTCTTTTTGACATTTTTAATTTTGGCACTACTGGGGATCGTTTCTTTTTAAATGCACTTTTCCGTACGTGCATATGTCCTTCAACAGTATACTGGTTTGTTCTGTGCATTTTTTGAGCTTTCTCAAAAACACAGTAGAGTTTATAATATTTTTAAAACTGAAAACACTACCTCATTAGCAATTCTAATTAAACAATTCCACCAAAGCAATGTTTTGTAGCTAGAGTCTGAACATTTATCATTCTACATGTGTGGTGGTTTGATTCAGGTGTCCCCTGATGGAGATTTGGGAATTAATGCCTCCTGGAGGCAGATGGGGAAGGGCTTTGGGTTATAGCCAGTGTCCCCGTGCCAGTGTTTGGCACACTTTCCTATTGCTGTTGTCCACCTTATATTGGCCAGGGGGTGATGTCCACCCTCTGCTCATGCCATCATTTTCCCCTGCCATCATGGAGCTTCCCCTCAAGTCTGTAAGCCCATTACAAAAACAAAACAAAACAAAAAACCTTTTTTCCCCAATGCTACTCTTGGTAAGGTGATTTTTGCCAGCAATGTGACTCTGACTGTAACAGTAACGTTGGTACCGAGGAGTGGTGTTATTTGCTGCTAGACACCTGACTGTGGCTTTGGCCTTTTGAAGCTTATTTTTAAGAGGAATGTGGAAGGATTTGAAGCTTTGGCCTGAGAAATGCCTTGCAGTGTTTTAAGTACAGCTTGATGGACTATTCTGGTTAGAGTTGAAAGATCTAATTGTAGTAAGAACTGTGGACTGTGAGGTTTGGCTTATGCGGGTGAGAAAGAAGTTTGCTCGGACTGTGCTAGAAGCAGTTTGTGTGAGAGGCTTGCTGTTATGGCCGTGTCCTGAGAACTTGGGCAGGGTTGCTTTGTGTAGAAATGGATTGGTATGAGCTGAGGGATATGACACAGAAAAAAAAAAAAAAAAAAGAAATCTTTGAGCCTAAACTGCTGCCCATATATCTGCAATTGTTTGAGAGATTACAACCATTGAGATTTGGCTAGCTGATCTGCACTGGGACAACAGAATATCGACTCTTTTGAAGGGGCCTGAATGCTCAAGGAGTGTCCTGTTCTTCAAAGTTTGCTTTACCTCCCCCCACCCCACTGATTAACAAGTTGGCACCCTACCTGGTATTATGGAATATAAGAAATGAGGAAAGAGAGGGTCATTGAGTTTGCAACATGGTCTTATGTTCTGGAAATGGCCATGGGCAGCGTAAAGCAGGTTTTCTGGATGCCTGCATGGAGACCTGATGGACCTATGAGGATGAACCGTAGGTTGCAGTGGAGATGCTGGGTTCATGAGATGACTCCTAAGGAGAGCTGCTGGCCCCGATGAAATTTTCTGGGACAGTGAGTAGCCTAGCTAGAGGGGCAAAATTGAAACTCCAGAGAATTGTTGCTGGTTAGAATTATCAGACTTGGAGATTTTTCATGGGCTGGAGTTGTTGGACTTGAAATTACTGAGTGTGATGTTTGCTCTGGTTGTTTTAAATCTTGTTTTGGTTTGATCCAGGTGTCCCCCATAAGTTTAGGTATTTTGAATGCTAGGTTCCGAGCTGATGGAGATTTGGGAATTTACGCCTCCTGGAGGAAGTGTGTTGTTGGGGGCGGGCTTATGGGTCTTATAGCCAGTGTCCCTTTGTCAGTGTTTGGCACACTCTCCTGTTGCTGTTGTCCACCTTATGTTGGCCAGGGGGTGATGCCTACCCTCTGCTCATGTCATCATTTTCCCTGCCATCATGGAGTTTCCCCTTGAGTCTGTAAGCCAAAATAAACCATTTTTCCCCAAAAGCTGCTCTTGGTCAGGTGATTTTCTGCCAGCAATGTGAACCTGACTGCAACACCATGGCTGGCAACCTTTTTTTTTTGGCTTGAACATGTGTAGAAGTTATCAAAAGTAAGTGAGTGAGCTGGGCGTGGTGGCGCATGCCTTTAATCCCAGCACTCAGGAGGATCTCTGTGGGTTCAAGGCCACCCTGAG
This sequence comes from Jaculus jaculus, assembly GCF_020740685.1. Classification (NCBI taxonomy): domain Eukaryota; kingdom Metazoa; phylum Chordata; class Mammalia; order Rodentia; family Dipodidae; genus Jaculus; species Jaculus jaculus. The sequence goes on along the minus strand of NC_059112.1, from coordinate 22,473,081 downwards.
ACTCCATAGTGAATTCCAGGTCAGCCTGGACTAGAGTGAGACCCTACCTCGAAAAACCAAAAAAAAAAAAAAAAAAAAAAAAAAAAAAAGCAAGCGAATGAAGCACTAATGAAAACAGTGAGAAAATGTCTTCACTGCAGATTTTTAAGGAACGATTACGCAAGCAACAGGATTTTAAGCTTGGCCACGGTTACCTCAATTATGTAGAGGACTATGTTCTTGTAGAAGCAGTAGAGGACACACTTGGAGACCCTGTTGTAGTTCCAGGCGCCGTGAACCATCAGCAGGTTCTTCAAATACTTGAACTGCAAGAAGAGCGGAGGACCATCAGCTCTGCCCTGCGCGGAGGCGGCGGTGCTGGGCGCGGGGCGGCGGCTCTCACCTGGGCTATGGAGTAGTCCGAGGAGTTGGCGGCCTGCAGCCCTTCGTTGCCGCTTATCCCCACGCCCACGTGGGCCGTCTGTATCATGCTGACGTCGTTGGCTCCGTCTCCAATCGCAAGCGTGATGACTTTGACTTGTTTCTTGACCATGTCCACAACTTCAGATTTCTGCAGAGGAGAAACCCTGAAAAGAACAAATGACCAATTATTTCTGTTTCCTGCAGGGCCGGGGGGTGGGGGGGTGGGGGGGTTGAGATGCCATCGCTTAAACCAAGCAATGCAGCAACAGATCCAAACCAATGACTCTGGGTTGACTTTGTTACGGAAGGTTTGACAATGTTTAGTTCTGCTAGCCTGATCGCCACTTTAAATGACATAATAAAAACAAAAACAAAAACAAAATGAAAGAACCAGAAGCAAATGTCTGGATGACATCCAGGAGATAAAATATTTCGCACTAGGCGGGGTGTGGAGGTGCACCCATTTAATCCCAGCACTCGGGAGGCAGAGGTAGGAGGACTGTTGTGAGTTTGAGGCCGCCCTGAGATTACGTAGTGAATTCCAGGTCAGCCTGAGCCAGAGTGAGACCCTACCTCCAAAACTTCCCCCCTCAAAAGAAAATTGCACTACATAAGGAGGGCATTTGACTTCAGAAATCCCACTGCTCGTCAAGTGATGACTGAACTTCTTGAGAATGTCAGAGAAAGTCGTAACGGCTGCCGCACAGTAGTCCAAAACCAGCAGAATCCTGCCCAGTGCCCAGAAAGTAAGAGCTCAAGCTGGTCTGACGTAATGTCACGTAAGCTTAATACAATGCATGGTTGCCGAGAGTCAGCGTGGGGTGCCGGCTAGCCTTTTAACCTGTCCTCAGGCACTGCTCTGGGTGTCAGCCAAAGCAAATGTCTAGCGTGAGGTCACGGGCCATGCTTCCCTCCTTCCGCTGCTACCAACTCCTGCCTGACCAGAAGCCAAGCAACCATTCATACAGACGTGGGCCAGGACCAGAGACATTGGCACGCACGGCAAAGCCTTATCTGCTGTTGAATTCGAAGCACCATTTGAGAAATAAACGCCAAGGCAATGACAGAAGGGTTCCAAGAAAAGAGTGTATTAACACCATTAACTTAATGAGTTGTCCACACTGCACTGGGAGTGAGAAAGACGCAGACTAAACAATGGATCGGCCCAGCCAACTATTAGCAATTACAGATGGGGGTGGTGACGGATGCCTGATGGTGAGAAGCTGATGCAGGAGGATCGCCAAGTCCCAGGTGATTCTGGGTTGCACAGCAAATCCCTGTTTCTCTTGTGCACATTCACAGTAATTGAAAAGTCAGAAAATCAACACACAAAATGTTAGTGGACCAAACAATATATCTTACAGCTAAATTACTTTTCCCTCCTTCCTTCCCTTCCTTCCTACCCTCCCTTTCTTCTTTCTTTTGCAACAAGGTGTCAAGTGGCTAAGGCTGGCCTTGAACTTCTGATCCTCCTGCCTCTTAACTCCCAAGTAAGTGCTGAGATTAGGGGCATATGCTGCCATGCCCAGCCCAGAGCTGAATTCGTTATCAAAGTTAAGTCCCATGGGTATCTAATAAACATCTGCTGAAACATCTGGAAAATCACTTGCTATTCTATTTGAAAAATGAAGACCATTGAAAGAACAGACACATCTTTGCACATTTTCCTAATTATTTCCCTGGGGTGGGGGGTGAAATTCCCAGCAGCCCATACTCTGCATAGACTACGCCTGCAGGAGGCGCACTGTGCCTGCAGGAGGCGCACTGTGCCTGCAGGAGGCGACACTGTGCAGGGGAAGGGGCGAGCCACAGGAACTCTGGTTTCGGTTTCAGGCTGGAGACACACCATGCAAGTCACCCGGTCTCCTCTTCCTCCTCCTCTTAGTGCCTGGTCCAGAGTTGGGGCTGGATAAATGGATGCTCGGTGAGAGAATTATTTCTATTTTTTTCTTTGGATTTCCTTTCAGACTCTGGCAATACTGTAGCATGACACAACCATGAACTCAGTAGGGATGAATGAGCTTCAGGCCATTAATGGGCAGGTTCAGTGCGTCTCCATTTTTCCTTAAGCAATTTTCATATTTTTTAAAAATTCTCTAAAACAGATTAATATAAACTGGTTAAGTCCGGCAGCCACAGGCCACAGTTTTCAACATGGGCTACAGCTAACATTCAGTGGCTGTTGAATGAGCATGCATACCAGCAACCTAAAAAGCAAATGGGAGACGGGTATGAATAGACAGAAGCGTTCAAAAGCGTTTATCAGATTCCCTTTGCCGGGTGCACAGTATAAATGTATCAGGAAGTCACACCGTGGACTCTGGACCTAAGACGTACTTTTTCCATGAACCGAACCTGCAGCACATTGAGATTACTGATTTCCAGAAGTGTCAGAAAGAAGGGGAGTAAAGTTTGTCTCCTCTTGCGTGGTGATTACAACTGTGATGGTTGTATTGTCAACTTGATCTGTTTAGGAATCCACAGACAGTCCTCTTGAGTGGGTCTCTGAGGTTGCTTCCAGGAAGGAAGAAGTCCTTCCCCCATGGTGAGCCCTTCCCCCAGAGTGGGTGGCCCTTCTTGGGGGGGGGGGCTTTATCTAAGGAAGCTCTGGGAGAAAAGAATTCCTTCCTCTCACCTGGCTGCTGGTACTGCTGGCTGCCTTCTAGTGTGGACTGAGGATCAGCGTGGACTTAAGACCAGCGTGGACCGAAGAGCAGAGTCTCTCCAGGATGCCTCCAGGCCATCAGTGCCAGATTGAGTTCCTTGACTCTCAGGCTTGTAATCTGCTATTGTTGGATTGTCGTAAACTAATCCAATAAATTCCCTTTTAATACGATTCATTCTATTAGTTCTATTCTCCTAGAGAACCCTGACTAATATATCAACCAACGACACTATTTCCTCCACTTGCTGCTGTAGTTTTTAAATTCCAATTTTTAAATTATGTTGGTTAATCTTCATTGTCCACTTGACTGGGTTTAGACTCACTTAAGGGATGCACCTCTGGGCATTTCCAGAGAGGTTTAACTAGGAAGGGAAGACTTCTAAGGATGGGTGACATCATCCCATGGGCTGAGCCCCCAACCTGAAGAAGGGGGAAAAGGAGAAAAGGCCCCGGTGTTCCTCTTTCTGCTTTGTACTGTGGATGCAATGGGAGGGGTCACCTCCACCCAGGAGGGATGGCACCCCATCGTCCTGTGAACCAAATAAGCCTTCCTTCCTTAAATCACATTTGTCAGGCATTTTGTCACAGAACTGGAGAAATGTGACTAGCACAACCCCTAAATTAAAGTTGGCTGAGCATGTTGTGTGCCACTCTGTGGGGATGACTGATTTAGGAGTTAAAGGCAAGTAGAAATGCTTAAGACCAATGCCTGGGGCTGGAAAGATCGCTTAGCGGTTAAGGCACTTGCCTGCGAAGCCTAAGGACTGAGGTTTGTTTACCCAGAACCCGCATAAGCCAGATGCACATGGTGGCGCATGCGTCTAGAGTTTGTTCACACTGGCTAGAGGACATGGCACACCCATTCTCTCCCTCTCTCTCAAATAAAAAATAAATAAACATTTAAAGAACAATGGATGGGCTGGAGAGATGGCTTAGCGGTTAAGCACTTGCCTGTGAAGACTAAGGACCCCGGTTCGAGGCTCGGTTCCCCAGGTCCCACGTTAGCCAGTTGCACAAGGGGGCGCACGCGTCTGGAGTTCGTTTGCAGAGGCTGGAAGCCCTGGCGCGCCCATTCTCTTCCTGTATCTGTCTTTCTCTCTGTGTCTGTCTCTCTCAAATAAATAAATAAATAAAAATTAAAAAAAAAAAAAAGAACAATGGCTGTTTGAACAAAAAGAGAGATGCTGATGCAGTGAGCAATAGCCCCCTACATGGTTAGGCACTACCAGCAAGGGTGTCTACTCCTATCAAGCAGAAGACTGGATTCCAGCTTCGAAGAAGATGAAACAAACTGGAAGCCCTCATTTGGTTGAGTGTGGGCTAGCAACTGGCTGCTGAACCAAGATGCTGGGTTTGTGAAATGAGGAATCAAAAATTAAAACACATGTTCTTAAAACATTTCATTCAAAGCATGAATGTTCAAGCTTGTTATGCAGGGCAAGAACCTTACTGTCCCTGGAGATCTGCTGGCTGGAATTCTACATTTCTGCCGCAAGAAACCTCACTCACGCAGCACATCCCATGCCATCTGTCTCACTAGCATGGAGACAAGAATGCAGTGACTCTCATCTCACAGCCCTCTGTACAGCAAAGAGCGAAGTTTTCTAGCGTCTCAGAATCTTTCCAGACCATTCACACTTGGTTTCCCAGCACAAGCTTCCATTAGATTATTGTGGTCACTTAGAAAGCATTTAAGTAATGCTAGCTGGGCATGGTGGCGCACGCCTTTAATCCCAGCACTTGGGAGGCAGAGGTAGGAGGATCGCCGTGAGTTCAAGGCCACCCTGAGATTACAAAGTGAATTCCAGGTCAGCCTGAGCTAGAGTGAGACCCTACCTCAAAACAAACAAACAAACAAACAAACAAACAAACAAACAAACAAACAAAAAACCCACACACAAAATCAAGTATTTAAGTAATGCATATTACTTTGAGGTGCCCAAGAGGAATATGCATGTTTTGGAACAAGCATGACTTGGAAAGTGCCAAGGCAACTCACAAAAGCAAAAGTGTAAGTGCACACCACAGAGCTCAGGCTCCAGACAAAGGACCCTGCAGCGGCTGGTGGCAGGGCCCAGGGGAAGTATAGTGTCCTTGGAGAAGATTCAGGTTAGGGAAACTCAAGTCACAGCTTGGACATTCCACACCCTCAAATCCCAAACCAGCAATCCTTCAAAAATCTAAACTTCTTGGGCTGGAGAGATGGCTCAGTAGTTCAAGGCACTTGCTTGCAAAGCCTGACAGCCTGAGTTCAATTTCCCAGTACCCATGTAAAGCCAGATCCACAAAGTGGTGCATGTGTCTGGAGTTTGCTTGCAGTGGAAGAGGCCTTGGATTGTCTGTCCTCTCTTTCCTCTCTCCACTCCTTCCATCTCTACTTATAACTAAAAAAAATATAAAAATAAAAAAAAATTGAGCAGGGCGTGGTGGCATGTGGCTTTAATCCCAGCACTTGGGAGGCAGAGGAAGGAGGATCGTCATGAGTTCAAGGCCACCCTGAGACTACAAAGTAAATTCCAGGTCAGCCTGGGCTAAAGCAAGCCCCTACCTTGGAAACAAAACAAAACAAAATCTAGACTTTTCGAATGCTGACATGATGGTTATGCTATTATAGGTAGAAAATTCTACTCCCTGACCTTATGTGAGAGGTCATAGACCAAACACAGGCACACTAAAAATTCTGTTTAGCCTTATCTTTTACTCTGCATACAAGGTTTCTATAAATTCTGATACATGAAATATGAAAGAATAAATATGAAATAGGAATGAGTATCATGTTTGCACTGGGCTTCACCTCTAAGGTATCTATCTCATTTCCTATAAATAAATATTCCAAAATCTGAAAATCCAAATTTGGAAACACTCTGGATGAAGGATACTCGACCTGTACTATTGTCAAGGCATCTACTTAAGTAGTTCTTCCTTGTTACATGGGTTCAAACAAAGCATAACAAAAGCTGAAGTAAAGCCGCTTGACAGGGTTGCTGGGTACTTAGTAATTCCAGAGGATGGAGGCTGGACTCCTTGACAAGGCAGAATTGGCCTTGGCCTTGACCTGCAGAGAAGAGCTCACTTCAGGGCAGAGAACTAGGACGTGTTACATTTCTGTCCACATGCAACTTCTCCAGAATACTGTCCTTCCGCTGCTCTGTTCCTGAAAGGCGACTCACCTCTCATCAGAGTTGACTTTCTTGCCTTCTGTATTCATGCAATTTCCATAATGGCCTCGAGCAACCAAACTACACAGCTTTATTCTTCCCAGGGCTTGTCACAAACCACATGTCCAGAGCTGGGAGCATCTAAATCTTAAGCTTTCTAAGTACGAACAGTGACCAGATGTGTAATTTGGAAGCATCAGGGAGTACTATTTCCTTTCTCATGTGTGTGTGTGTGTATTTTTTTCCCCCACCTGGGTCTGCATTAAGATTGAAATTATTCGCTGTTTTCTTTTCCAACTGTAGCTCCATCTTCTCTAGGAACAGTAAGAGACTCTATGGAGAAAGACTATGTACCCATGGTGGGCCATAAAGGTTTGTTTTTCCCCCGAGTTTTTTTCTCCACAAACAGAGGTGGGTGTCCTTGGAGATATAACCTAAGAAGGCACCAATTGCAATGTGCTTTTCAGTTATTTTTCAGCTACAGTTTCCACACATGCTCTCCATTATTTTTCTTATTTGCGCTGTGGTAACTCTCACTGCCCTGTGAACATCAGACCGAAGGAAGTTTTTATCATTTAAGAAATAACAGAGGTGGTCTCTCTTGTATGAGTCTTGTTTGGCTCTTTTTTATTTTTATTTATTTTAAAAATATTTCCATTTATTTGTTTGAGAGAGAGAGAGAGAGAGAATATGAAGGAGGCAGGTAGGGAGAGAGAATGGGCATACCAGGTCCTCTAGCCACTGCAAACGAACTCCAGACTCATGTGTCACTGTGCATCTGGCTTCCATGGCTATGGGAATTGAACCTGGGTTCTTAAGCTTTGCAGGGAAGCACCTTAACTACTCAGCCATCTCTCCTACCTAGTTTGGCACTCTTTTAAGGGGAGTAGCTAGCTGAACCATTTATCTGAGTAGAATATGGATAATGGGGTTGTAGAGATGGCTTAGTGGTTAAGGAGCTTGTCTGTGAAGCTTAAGGACCCAGGTTCAATTCCCCAGTATCCATGTAAGCCAGATGCACATGGTGCAGCATGTATCTGGAGTTTGTTTGCAGCAGCTGGAGGGCCTGGTGTGCCATTCTCTCCTCCCCCCTCTCTCTGATAAATAAATAATTAAAAAGAACATGGATAATTATATATACATACACAGACATACAATGAATAACTTGAGGGACTCTGATAGGCAGCCAAAAGATTTCTTCTGCCAACTTAAAAGTACTATTATGTGATTGGTATGGTTTTAAATGTACATACTAGAAACTCTTTTTTAAGTGATTACTCTGAACACACTTCAGTAAGACAAATTACTAGAATCCTTTTGGATACCTATAAAAAGGTAAAATGATTAGAAACATGGAAGGACATAGTATTTTTTAATTCTCCTGAGGTGTTTTATGTAGTAACCAGAGCTTGGTAATTACTAAGCTTGAGTTTTGTTTCTGGTGGTTATTCGGAGGTCAAGATGTGTTATACTTTCCTTACAACTAACTAACTTCCTTGGGTTTCTCTGCAAATACACATCTATTCCACATCAAGACATTAATTATGTTACAAACAAAACAAAAAAACCCCAATTTACATGTTCATACTTGAGTCTTCTTGAATTGAAACTTAGGTTCATTTATAACGTTTGCAATCCAGAAGAAATTAACATATGGCAAGATGTATGTCACATGTACCAAATGGGACTGTGCTAGGAACTCGTTAGGACTGATTTAGTGGAATGCAAACAGCAAATCCTGAAATGCTCTTTAGCATGTGGTACATAAACAGTCAACTACCTCTGGGTGAGGTACGCAGCACCCACTGATATTCTGGGCTTCACAGTACAAGGGCTGAGGCTTCAAAAACCCCCGCATAGATAGCTTTTCTCAGGGAGGGGTGGAGGAGGGGCAACTTCAGAAAGACTTCCTTTTCTGCAGGGCACATTACGTGTTTAGTTTCTAAAGTGTGTGAGTCTGGGTGTGCACGTGTGCATGGGGGCTACAGGACAACCATGGGTATCACCTCTAGGAACACCAGCCCCCTCCTTTGAGACAGCACTGCTCATTGGCCTGGAGCTCGTCGATTATGCTAGATTGTCTGGCCGACAAACCCCGGGCATCCTCCTGTCCCTGCTCCCCCAGCACCGGGATTACAGGGGCGGCACATGCCACCTGGCATTTTGGGTGCTGGGGATCAAGCTCAAGTATGAGGCAAACACTTCACTGACAGAGTCTCATGCCCTCTTCAGTGCGCACTTTATTCATTAATTAATTAATTTATTTTTGGTTTTCCGTGGTAGGGTCTCGCTCTAGCTCAGGCTTACCTGGACTCACAGTGAGCCCCCTACCTCTGCTTCTCGAGTGCTGGGAGTAAAGGCGTGCGCCACCGCGCCCGGCTCGCTTCAGTGACTGCCTTCAGTCTCAATGGTTCCAGTGACACTTCTAGTAAGGACTGTTTTTACACTGACAGTGCATATGGAATATGCATGCGGACGGGTGCACATGCTAACACTCCAAACTGCTAACTGGAGAGTCTATCTTTCCGAAAGACAATCCTGCCAGCCAGCCCCAGGGATTTCCAGTCTCTGATATCCCAGTGCTGGGATGACAGAGACATGCATTTTTTGTGTGGGTACTGGGATCCAAACTCGTGTCCCCGTGCTTGCAATGGCAAGTACCTTACCCACCGAGTCGTCTCCCCGGCCCCTTTGGCACCTCATGATTTCTGAAAACAGCCACTATTTTGAGGTGCTTTCTTGGGCGCAAAGGCACAGAGAGGTTTAATGAGACCACCAGATGGTGTGGCCGACACCGTCGACTGTCAATCATTTTTGAGCAGTCGTGGACACAGGGGCACTTGCCAGGTGGGGAGAGCTGATGGGCGAGTGGCTTCATCTTTCCCAAATAAAAAAGGAACAACTCGGAAACTGCTCTTGGAAGGCCAGGAGGGCTTGGGATAAAGCTAATTCCTGTCAGTGTTTTAGGAAAATTCTGTCAGGACCAATTCACATATTCCTTCATAAGCTTCAGACACTTTATCAGAGTGAGCAGACTAAGACTCATCCAGGCCACAGCCTGTTTCTTTTCTTTTTTTTTTTGTTTTTCGAGGTAGGGTCTCACTCAAGCTGAGGCTGACCTGGAATTCACTATGTAGTCTCAGGATAGCCTTGAACTCACAGCAATCCACCTACCTCTGCCTCCCTAGTGCTGGGATTAAAGGCATGCACCACCATGCCTGGCCTGTTTCTGTATTTATATATTTAAAGCCTTATTTGTAGATGGCCACACTCATTCATTTACATGTCCCGAGCCTTTTTTTTTTTTTTTTAAGCTGTTGTTCATTCTGTTTGAGACAGGTCTCTCTATGGTGACCAGGCTGGCCTCACACTCATAATCCTTCTGCCTCCGTCTGCCTAGTGCTGGGATTATAGGAGCACATCATCATGCCCGCCGTGACAGCTGCCTTCTTGCTGCAAGGCAGAGCTGAATAGTTGTGACAGAGACTGCAGAGTTAGCAAAGCCTGACATACTTACCAGCTAGCCCTTTACGCTATGTCTTCCCCATGCCTGTTCCCAAGTCACCCCCTTCCTGTTGGAGAAGGACGGTTAGGCATAGTGCCACCTCCTGTCTCAACCCCAAACCTGTCCTACACAGTAGATGCTAACACACCTTCCGTTTCCCAAAACCACCTTTCTTTGAGAATGATGTCTCCTCTCTCTCTGCTCCATGTCTTGCAGCTGACAGAAAGTCATTTAAAACTGCTGGCATGGGGGGCGGGGGGGGGACTCCCTCAAGGATTTGAATGCAGTTGTAGGAGATACGCGTCCATATTCAAAGTCCGTAAAATGCAGAACAGAGAAAGAATGCGTTGAGTAAGATGCGATCTAAGAAACTTGGCGGCGGGAATTAGCGCAGCAGTTACCTATGGGAGACGAGTGGTTACAACCCGCGGGTCAGGGAGGGCTTCTGGGATGCTAGCCATGTTGGCGTGAGGTGTGTGTGCACTGCATGGAAGCCTACTGAGTGTGCATGCATGCCTGTGCACTTGTGAGCACAAGACAACTTTCCTTCATCAGAACCGTGAAACACGCGTTTGATGTGCGGGTGGGAATGCGTACGTCTGCCCTGGGCTGATGGTCTTCTGGTTATACCCGAAACTGTCTAAAATGGTGAGTGACAGGGAGACCCTGAGCACTCACGTTGTTTTGTATGCTTTTAGACATTTCGCCGACAAATGTGCCCTTCTCTGGCGCGGCTGCTGGGTATAACGCGGTGTGTAGTTTCTTTAACCTTCATTCCTCAGGAGGGTGGAGTCACAAGGGAGATAGGCAGACCTGAGTGTGCGATTATGCTAGAGCAAAATATGGGCATTTTATAAAGTTATAACATTTATTCAGTATGTCCTTCAGTCACACTTCTGTGAAGGAAAGTCTCTCCATATTTCCAACATTTATTCAGGTTTTCTTGGAAGTAAGTATAGGGTTGACATTCATTAACGGTTTGCAGGTCTTTTCAAAGCCAAACATCTGCTTGGCATCCAATGGTGTCCAGTTTTATTTTTATTTTTCATTGAAAGGAATGTCTGCTGAGCATTTCTTAGCTTCATGTGACTACCTTTTAAGTAGAATACTACTTAGAGAAATCCCTGAAGCTAAAGAAAACCCCCAAAGATTCAAGAAGAAAAGCGGCCCCGGCCCCTCTTTATTTAACCGACTCATGCTGCAGCAGAAAATATGCAAACGTCCCTTCAGACCTCTGCTTGCAGGACCCCACTGATCTGAGCCAGGTGAAAGGTTTTGGCTGGAATGCCACTCCCAAGTGACAATGCTCACTGAAGTCAAGTGATTTTTTTTTCCTTTTTTTTTATCCACTACAGGGAAGCTGGCCTAAAAGGGGGTTAAACTTTTATTAGAGATGTTGCAAGTAGGGAAAAATGCTTACTTCAATTTAACTTTCTGCTTTTCAGAAGACATGAGTACATAAATTTTGGAGAGGAACAGTGATTACTAAGACAGTCTAAAAGCTGGAGGCTCTAAGCCAATTTTCAACCAACTGTCACAGAACATAAGTTTCAAAATATGTTTAAACTATACTGACAACTACAGAAAAAGAAAATTTAAAATTCTTTGAAAGGCTGGGTTATGTGAACTGATGAGGACCTCAGAAACCACACACCACTGAACACACAGCGCTGCCTCACCGCGGCCTTCCCACTCGGACGGCGGGAAGGGGAAGGCCGGAGCACATCCCAGCGGCAGGGAGGCGCCGCCCAGCGCGGAGGCCGGCGGAAGCGCGCGTTCATCTCCAGAGGGCGAGGGTGGGGAGCGGGCCTCAGCCCGGATGCTCCCAGGCTCTGTGCGGTGCCCCAAGAAGGAGCTTTCCTTTCCACGCAGAGTGCCTCCCCTCCCATCCGGGACCAATGCTGGCGCTGCTGTGTTCTAAGCGTCCCATCACGTCCCAGGTCAGGGCCATTCTATTCCCTCCCTGCCCAACATGCCAGGAGGGTATGGAACTAGAATAAGCACTGCCCCACTCCCCCGACAAAAATGCCAGTCTGCCCGTTCCTCAGGCTGGAATGCCTCAGGGCCGAGGCACTGGTAACAGGTCAGGAAGGAGGGGATCTAAAACCACAGGATAGGTCTTGATTTCCGCTGTGTCCACAGAGCTCCACAGGTCCCAGAGCAAGGTTTCCTGCCTCTGGTTGATCCAGAACTTTCATTTGTTTGTCCAAGTATCTGAGCTGAGAGTGATGGCCACATCTATAACCCCAGAGGTGAAGGCGAGAGAACCAGGAGTCCACGGCCAGCCTCGGCTACATAGGAGTTCAAGGCTAGCCTGAGCTATTTGAGATACTACCCTCAGACCAAAACGAAGCACAAAAGCAACTGTGATAAAATCAAGTAACAACTGGCGGACTCTGGCAGGAGAAAAAAGAGAAGCAGCAGCACCCAGGGACGTTTATGTCCATGGCCACAGAGCCGGATACGTGCTTCCGACTCAGGCGCTCGGGTGATGCAGATTAAAGAAAGAGCACAAGAGTTAAAACAAAAGGCTGCATGTTGTCTGTGAGCAAGCAGTACTTGCTAGGCTGATGAAAACTGATGACATTCTACTTCTTGGAGATATATATCTATATATTTGAACATGCAACCTATACTCTGTAAACCAAAACCAGGACTCGAAAGCCCTGAGTAATTTTGGCTGCGGAGGAGGAGGGTGGATTAGTTGTCTCTGAATATTCCCCTCAGAAAACAGTGGTGAGTGAGGTAACAATGACTAGTGACAGAACAATTGCCCCTTTTAGTCCTGTGAGAGGCTCTTGAGGGAAAAAGCTCATCTCTGTACCTATGACAATTAGGCAAACGGCACAAACCACCCTCTCCCCTGGGTGCTGATGATGTCAGGGGAGAGAAAGGCTGATGCACTTTTGGAGATGGAGTGAGCCAGCCAGCATCTAGTCCACGAAGGCTTTCCCTGCTGCTTCCACATGAGCCACAGCCAGAGAGAGGACCGGAGAGGAGGGTCTGGTCCTCCATCATCCTGGCCTGGCCTGTGTGGCCCGCCATGCAGCAGACTGGAAAGGAGTCTCAATCTGAGCAAGCTGGCGTGGGCACGAAGGAACTTGGGAAACAGTAATGCACTGTATTATAAAATAATATGCAGTATTATATGGAATATCTATCTTATAATAGAATCCCCCCCCCAAAGAGAACCAGAGAATTTCCTGAGGCTGAGAGATTGTCACCGTCAGAAAAACGAGGAGTGACACTGGGCCTTAATTGCCAAGAATGACACATTGGCTGTCCACCTATTCCCAGCCTGTGACCGAAACATTATCATGAGAGTTACACTTGGAGGTCAGTACGAAAATGGCAAGAAGATGGTCTGTGCCAGTGGATTAAATGGCAAGAGGCATGGGGCCAAGAAGGTGCACAGTCATAAACCCGGCAGGGGCACTGGAATTACCGGCTCAGGCCGGTTCTCAAAGCCAAGCTGGAAGCTGAACCACAGTTCTTCGGGGAAAAGCACGCGTATGAAGGTAATTAGAAGAAAAAAATCTGAGGAGAGATATTTTACTCAAACAAAACAAAAACTCCTAACACTCTAAGTAAAACCCAGTGTCTGGAGAGGGACCTTCAGGGTCCTCAAACATGCGTAAAACAGAACCAAGGCGGGGAGGAAGTGGCCACACACATCTTTATAAGCTCGGGGTCAGCGCTGAGCTGCACGTGCGCAGCCGAGGGGGCCCCTCCCAGGGTCCCCGGGCCTGAAGGACCTTGAGGCCCCGGTGACTTTCGAGCATCCCGGGTAAGGATCTCATGAGAGAGTTTCACAAGCACAGAACATACTTCTTCTCCCTTGGCTCTGCTTTCTAGCTTCCCTCTCCCTCTGCTGTTGTTGATCTGTGGCTCTCCTTTCCGAAGACCGGTGGGAGGAACTGTGTGAAGCAATGCTTGGAGAATGAAGCGACATTATGAAATGACTGCGTCATGAAAACTGGCCTCCTACAGTTGCCGGACCAACTGGGATTCGGCCTCGTGCAAGGACGGACACAGGCCAGGGGAGCAGGCAGCAAGCCTTGCTGGTCTTGGTAAGTGCCAGGCCTGTGGCTGGCACACCACAGATGCCTGCATGATGGGCACGGCCAGCTTATCTCCCAGCACTGTCTCTTGGTGTGCTGTCTCTTTCCAAACAGGAAAGCAGCCAGAACACACGTGAGCTTTTGAGCAGTCTTCTGTGGATCCGTGGGAACCCACTAGAGAAAGGGAGGGTATGGCCAGACCTGGCACAAAATTATCCTCATGGAAGAGGGTCAGAGCTGACCATAAATAAGATCTTAAGATATAAGAATGAGGAGTAGAAAGATGGCTCAAGGCCCTTGCTTGCAAAGCCTGAGGGCCTGGGCTCAATTCCCCAGTACCTACGTAAAGTGGTGCATGCATCTGGAGTTCATCTGTGGTGAAAAGGGGCCCTGGCACGCCCAGCTCTCTCTCTTGCTTGCAAATGAATAAAAATGTGTAAAAAGATATTAGAATGAAACCAAGAAAAGTCACTGTCAGTGCAGATTTTAAGCATGAAGATACCCAAGTGAAAAGGAGAGCTGAAATAATTGCTATTTGTTTCTTTGTGATTAAGCAAGAGCCTGATTGTTATTAATTAAGCAGCTATACACTGTGTTGTACAAGGACTCTGTAGTAATAATATTCATTAATATATGTTACAGAAAAGAAAAATAGATTCCATGGCTAGAATAATTAGATTCCTGGGAATAATAGGCAACCCTTAATTCTCTGAGAATGATAAAATGTTATAAGCCAAAATGATGCATGACCATGATATTTTCTTTTTTTTTTTTTTTTGGTTTTTTTTTGTTTTTTTGAGGTAGGGTCTCACTCTGGTCCAGGCTGACCTGGAATTAACTCTGTAGTCTCAGGGTGGCCTCGAACTCATGGCGATCCTCCTACCTCTGCCTCCCAAGTGCTGGGATTAAAGGCGTGCGCCACCACGCCCGGCCATGATATTTTCTGATTGTGGCCTAACTGTGTTTCAGGAAGAATATGTCAATTTAAATTTAAGAAACATCAATAAGGCATGGGTTGTAAATTCAGAGATAATACTATACACAGAATACTGTACTCATAAACTCAAACAACAAAGGCTCAAGAAGCATAATATTCTTTTATTAGTAAATATAGCTTTTAAAAATTAAGAAAGCAAAAAGAACATTATTAAGGAAAATGGCAAAACTGTAGGTTTTGAGAAATTCTACAGAAGCCATTTGAGGAAGGGCTGGACTGGTTGACCAGCTGGTAAGAGTCAAGAAGCTGATGACAAAGAGGAAAATCCTTAGCTCTGACAGAGACCAGAAGAGAGGAGACTGGCCATCATCATGAACATTCTTCACACTCTAGGAGGACACTAGGAGAAGATTCCCGACGAGAAACTAAAGTAATACTGCAGTAGAGTGGTCTACAAAAATGTTCTTTTATGTACTAAGCTTTTCTAACTCAAAACCAGATTTTAATTCAGGATATAACCAATATTATGCATTAGTAGGCAAGGGATTATATTGCCAACAAATTGATCTGAGAAAAATGTCCAACATTTTAGAAAAATGACTCAGTTTACATCTCTCACCATATCATCTACAAAATAAATTCTAGCATTAGAACCAAGTAGGTTTTTTTTTTGTACTTATCTCCTAGAGTTATTTTATTTTCAAGGGAAGAGAGAGAAATATAAAGGGGGAGGGGGGATAGAGAATGAGCATCCTGGAACCTCCTGGCCCTATAAATGAACTCCAGATGCATGCACTACTTTGTGCATCTGGCTTTATGTGGGTACTGGGCAACTGAACTTTATGTGGGTACTGGGCAACTGAACTTGTGGTGCCAAGTACTGCATGAAAGTGCCTTTGAGTACTGAGCCATCACCGCAGCCCAGGACCAATGTTTTAAGTGTAAAAACAGGATGGGGCTGGGGTGATGGCTCAGCTCTTGCTTGCAAAGCTGGCTGGTTCGATTTCTCAGTATCCATGTAAAGCCAGATCCACAAAGGGATACATGCATCTGGAGTTTGTCTGCAGTGGCAAGAGGTCCTGGTGCATGCATCCATATGCTCTCTCTTTAGCAAGCAAACAAACATACAAACAAAGATACTAAAAAAATAAAAAAACAGGATACTCACCTAAGTAAACCTGGATGAAAATACAGATAAACAATCTTTTTTTTTCCCCCCCCTTTGGTGCTAGAGATTGAACTGCACATGCTATGAACTCACTCTACCACTGAGTGAAACCTGAGTGCCAGTATTTCAGGCTTGGAGATTGAACCCAGGACTTTACACAGGCTAGCAACGTGCCCTGCTATTGAGTTACATCACCAGCTATCTTTTATTATCTTGTTTTATTTTTTTGGTTTTTTGAGGTAGGGTCTTACTCTAGCCTAGGCTGACCTGGAATCTGTTCTGTAGTCTCAGGGTAGCTTTGAACTCACAGCGATCTTCCCACCTCTGCCTCCCAAGTGCTGGGATTAAGTGCTGAGATTAAACGCGAGTGCCACCACGCCCGGCTACCAGATCACTTTTAAAATTTTGGCACATAGTCTCCGTAAATTGCTCAAACAAGGCATTAAACTTGCCATATATCTTTCAATTTTATAAGACTTTATGTGTGTGTGTGGGGGGCCACCGCAAACACATGACTCTCCAGCTTTACATGGATGGCTAGGGAATTGAACTTGGGAAGCAGGTTTTCCAAGGAAGCATTTTTAACTGTCAAGTCAGCTCTGCAGCTCCAAAACTTTCCCTCTTTTGACTACAGCTTCCTAGGTAGCTGGGATTAAAGTCATGTGTCACCGCACCTGACATAGGAATGAGCAATTTCAAACATAATGTCAAGAAAACCTGTAGTTTCAAATTATGAATGACAATATTATGACTGGATTCATTTTCAACAACTCTGCTAACAAATCCTGTCCCAGTGTGCAGACCTTGGTCCTGAGTAAACGAATTAAGTTACCTAGCACTAGTAAGTGGTACATATAACTCCATGAAACTTTAAAATCAAAAATTAAGTTACCTAGCATTTATAAGTTCTAGACAGGATAACTTCATGGAACTTTACAATCAAAATCAAAAAACAGGATCGAGTCCCTTTTGCTGAGATGTGATAGCCTTAAGGTGATCTTACCTGCAGCAAATGACAGCTTTGCATGACAAAGCTAAATCCAGGAAATACTGCCGGACTCCAAAGGTTAAGGCGTACTTGAGGGTCTTCCCATCAATTATAAGAGCGAAATCATTCTCCTTCCGAAGAGCGTCTCCGAGGGCAGTGCAGTGCCGACTGAGCGTCTCTCTTGTTCCCTGGAATATTAAACACGGCCACTGACATTCACTTGCTTTGTTCTACTAAGATGCTGTCAAGATGATTGGCAACTCAAGTTATTTTTAGTGCCTTTTATTGTTCAAGTTCTTCTCACAAACCCTCATTCACTTAGTTTTCACAATAGCCCTTTGGGGGTGGTGGTGGGGGGCAACTGGACAGAAGTTATCAGGAAAAGTTATACTTCTGTTCACAGCACTGCTGGGCCTGGACCACACGTCAGCTATTCTGCAATGACTGTCGTCTTTGCTTATTACTCATCACACAAGCACAGTACTGCAAAAGCATTTTAAGTGAATTATCTTATTAAAAAGAACAACACTTCTAATTTATGAACTAGTCTGAACTGGTGTGTTGTAAACCGGGAAGAAAAGTTGGGAATATAATTTAAGTAATTCGTGGGTATTCTTTTGAAAGAAACTCCATGCTATTGAGACCTAACTCTTGGGAACCTGGAGGAGGACATTCAGGATTTGCAGTCTCTTGCTATTATAAGTTGGCTTTCTATAATTTTTGGCATAATTTCACAGTGCACTATTTTAGTAGGAGCTTGTCATGCGTGGCTTGGTAATCTGGATGGATCTAGTAAGCAGAACCTCTCATCAATCAAGAGTTCACTCTTAGGAAGAGTAAAAAGCCTTGCTCACTTCCACACAGCAGATTGGGTATATCGGTCTTCTGTCAGGAACTTCTTTACTAGCTCTTCAAGGAGAGTACATTTAAAAAACAAACAAACAAACAAACAAAATCTCTCACAGGACGCTTTCCTATGCTGGATTTCCTACAATGTAAAGGAATCCACCTTTATGAATACCCTCAATTGTGAAGAAGCAACATTGGCCCTGCAAGGAAACTAGAAACAAGAGCCCCTCCTACTAGAGTTTGCTCTGAAGGGCGAGTCTGAAGTTATTTACATAAGGCAAATGTGTGTTTATATAATAAACTAATGCTACATTTAAAATATAGAATAGTTTATGCTTATTTGCTTCTATTTGTGAAACATAATTCTTTGTGATGGCTAATTTTGATTGTCAGGTTGAATGAAGTAAGTCATGCCAATGAGATGAATCAAGCATGCCACCGGGGGTATCTGCCAGGATGTTTCCGGAGGCAAAACATGAGGGCTGTGCCCTAGTGAATGGATCGATCCTCTGACAGATGTATACTATGGTGGCACTATCAGGAAGTGGTAAGATAAAGGTAGTGCCTAGTTAGAAGACATAGGTCACTAGGTATGGATTCTTGGGGCTATATCTCATCCTGGTCCTTTCCTGTATCTACTTTTCTCTGCTTCTGGTTTCATGGTGACATTAGGTGCTCCACAATGTCCTCTCTACCACGATGGACCGACTCCTCTGAAACTGTGAGCGATATAGATCCTTCCTCCTAAGTTGTTCCTATCAAATATTGGGTCCTAGTTATGAAAAAGGTAACTATCATATTGTCATTCAAAGTTAAGGATGTGGTTCAGTCATTTCATACATAACAAGGGAAACAAAAGTACAGGAAATTAAAAATTTCACATGGGATATTTTTAAAGGTGTTTCTGTATCTGTATTCAAATGTGGTTCTTACTGTGTTATAGAACTGCACAATGCTTATCCAGATGATAATCCATGTTATACTATAGAGTAAGATTGATCAAACTTCCCAAACTGGAACTCAACAATGACCCGATTCCCTATTAGTGACAGTGACAAAAAGACTGAAATATAGCAGAAATTCTTTGCAGAATTTTCTCTTCACATTTCACATCAGGGCAAGTATTTTACTTCAGAGCTATTCACTTTTATACTTGCCAGTAGACATGTTTGGTACAAGAGGACTTAAGAAAAGGAGGTTAAAAAATGCCAGTAAAATTCTTCCTGGAAATTTACTAATCACCATCTCGAGCAGATTACCTTGATGGCCTTAAAAATTTTGTGAGATTAAATGAATAACTAAGTCATCAAACTTATGAGAAATTAAAAAGAGCAAGCTTAAGAGACTGGGCTTTTTTTTTTTTTTTAATGCAAGAGACTGAGAGCCAGAGAGAGTGAGAGAGCGAGAGAATTGTGTGCCAGGGCCTCCAGACACCACACCCAGAGGAGTGTGCCATCCTGAGCACATGTGCAACCTTGTACGCTTGTATCACCTTGTGCGTCTGGCTTATGTGGGACCTGGACAGTTGAACATGTGTCCTTAGGCATTGCCAGCAAGTGCCTTAATCACTAAGCCATCTCTCCAGCCCTATACAATGGTTTTAAGAGCTATAAGTATAGATGTATACATACAGATGTTTATGCTGCCCCTAACTACACAGGCACTACCGTTATCTCAGTGTTATGATGGTGTGTTGAAGAATATGTGGTCAAATATGCGGTTAAAACTCAGAATTAAATTTCTGGTCAAGTTTGTCTTTCTCTATACAATCCAACAAAATGAAATCCAACATGAGAATTATCAGGCAGTGTATGGTAAAAGGTGGGGGGCACACCATTCTTTCTCTGACGCCCTCATTACTCCTCATGTTATCTCTCTATAAAAAGGCATTTAAGAGCCGGGCGTGGTGGTGCACACCTTTAATCCCAGCACTCGGGAAGCAGAGGTAGGAGGATTGCTGTGAGTTCAAGGCCACCAAAAAGGGCATTGAAACAGAAGTTCCCTGCGTCCTTTACATTTTTTCAGGGCTTCCCACACACAGATGACACATGTTAAATCTAGACTTTTTCCTTTTTTTTTCAAGGCCGGGTCTCACTCTAGCATAGGCTGACCTGGAATTCACTATGTAGTCTCAGGGTGGCCTCGAACTCACAGTGATCCTCCTACCTCTGCCTCCCCAGTGCTGGGATTAAAGCCATGAGCCACCATGCCTGGCTTAGTCTAGACGTTTTTTTTTTTAAACAACTCTTTATTGACAATTTCCATAATTACAGGCAATAAATCATGATAATTCCTTCCCCTCCCCCAGTTTCCCCTTACAAATCCATTCTCCATCATATCCCTTCTATTAGTCTCTCTTTTATTTTGATGTCATCATCTTTTCCTCCTATTATTAGACTTTTTAAAATGGTGCTTGAGTCTCCCACAATCAAAGCCTGCTGAAGTTTGCCCGAAGCCCCTCCACAAGCTCGACTGTGCACGTCCCTCTCCCTACAGTACAACTCCCTCCCTCCAGAGGAAGCCGAGACACCAAGCTCCCATGCTTCCAGGGACAGAGGAACAACGAGTGCAGCGCCCACAACTATCACTCAGAAATACGTATTGATCAAATGACAGCACTGATAAATTCTTAGTTCATTCCCTTTGTAGCAGTCCATTTCCCTTTTATTATCACTTGGAATGGGGGGGGGAAATGACAATGAATGAGAATATGAATATATAAATCAATCTTTTCTCTCTAATCTGAGGGAATAAACCATCACTTCAACAGCCTTTCAAGCAAGGCCTCCCTCACTTAAATTGCCTCTGTGTGCATATATATACATGTGTGTATATATATACATATATACACACACATACACACACACATATATATATACATACATACATACACATATATGTATATATACATGTATATATAATTTATGTATGTATATGGAATCAGTATGTTATTGTTCAACTGACTCCTGAACTGAAAACCTGAAACAAAACCTGAGAAGATCCCCCCCAGGGGGACTTCAAATATCTTTAAAGATCAGCTACAAAGCATAGCGAACTAAATCCCAGCACTGGGCAGTGGCCTCATTTAGCTATGGGAGCAGTGCCCTTGCCCCTCTCCCCTTCATTTCTCAGGAATTCTCTAACACCTTAAAATTTGCTGAGAACTCTCCTATTTGTGGCATCAGTACCCCTAGGTCCCCTTGGTGACTATCACAGATCTTCAGCAAATCCGGAGGTGTCAGGAGATGTCTGAGGAGGTGAGTGAGAAACCAGCCACAGTGATTTCTCAGCAGCCCACCTAGGGTGCGAAGTAACAAAGCTGCTAACACTGTTATTTTAGCTTCCAGCGTTCCTTCAGAAGGAGTTCTGTTGTTGGTGCGCAGTGAGTTATGCTATCTTTTCTCCTTATTTACTGCTGGCTTATGAAAGCTCACGGCATTTTCCCCGAGGCCCGGGAGCCGTGCTTTATGGCCATATTGCATCGAAGCTTATCTCCTGTAGTTACAGATAAATTTATTACTGCATTAGTTGCTGCTTTGTTTTCTCTCTGGCTACTGAAGACGGAAATGTTTAAACATTTAAACTTAGTGACTTGTGAAAGTGAAAATATATAAATGAGGAACTAAATCAGAAAGAAGAGATCAAAGCCCGCACGGCGAGATGCCAGGAAGTCTGTATTTGGGTGTTCTGCCCGCTTTCATCTGTGGACTGAATGGACGGGACATCTGAGACGCTCTGGAATTGAAGGCAACTTGGGGGCGGGGGGAGCCTAGCACCCACCACCCAGTGCCCAGAGCTGCACCTGAGCATCCTGATGCCCTCGCCTGCCCTGTGGGTCACAACCTCCGCTGTAACGGATGTCGCTTCTCAGTTCTGGGAACACAGAAAAGGAAGTCCCATCTTCTCATGGCAACTCCAGATCTTTTCTTCTCCCCTTCCTGGTTAAAAACTTGGCCACTTTAGCAAACATCTGTGTACTTTACTGAGAACACTGATTGCTCCTCTCATTCCCTCCCAACTCCTCCTTCCCTAGTCCCCAGGGCTTGTAAGTGGGGAACAACTGTGCTCTCTGGCCTTCATTCCCCCTGTTAGCACTGTCCCCCCCACTTGGTGTGTGTATGTGTACAGAATATGTGTGGTGGGGTATGTGATGTGTGTGGCATATGCACGTGTATGTGCAGATGTGTACCCCTGCGCCCATGTGCACGGAAGTCAGAGAGAATGTCGGGTGTCCCCCGTGTCCTCCTCCTCTTGCTCATTAGCCTGTGTCCTTGCGATGGAGTCTCTCACTCAATAGGGTGCTACACTTTTCCAGTCAAGGAGCCCCTGGCTTATAGACACGCACAGCTAATGGGTGCTGGGGAATCAAACTTGGGCCTTCTCAGCCCCTCACGCTAGAGCAGCAAGCGCTCTTGCCCACAGAGCCATCTCTCAGCCGGTTTTCCCCACCCACACAATGCAAGTATCTTCTTATCTTCAAAAACGGCGAATTAAGTCAACCAAGACAGATTCTTTCTACCGGACTTTCCATGTCCTCCAGGTGACAAGAATGTTTCCATCTTTTGGAATTTCCCAATTTTTTGTTTCGTCTTCCACAACCTGGCACGTTGTGTGGAAGCTTATCTACTTCTCTCTCTACCTTCATCCTGGGGCTGAGGTCTGTGATGAACAGGTTACAGAGAGTGCACAGTTTGAATGAGCTTAGGGGGTTTGCCCCTGTGACCGCGGGGAGGCTGGCTTTCTGCCGCCTGTCATTTCTATTATCTAGTATGGCCTCAATGATAGTACAGAAAATGTTGCAGCAATTGTGATTGGAGGAATACTTCACACTACGTACTGTGTGATCAAGGCAGGTTGGGCAACAATGTGCCAAGGAGAAGTAAACAGTATCCACTGGGTTTGTAAGAAAACAGAATTCCTCACTACAGTAACTGTGACCAAGAGGCCTTCTCAAATCTCACTCGAGTCTTTAGATATAAACTGCTCAAAACATGTTCATAGCCCACCCTCCCAGTAACGTGAGAGGACACAATAGCAGTCTTTAAGAACTCAGAGACAGGCAGCTTCACGACAGTTCTTTTCATTACTTTTATATGTCATGAAGCCAAACTCTAGATGAAAATCCCAGGAGGTGCCTGAGACAAAGAAATCTAACAGTTTTATGGTGAAATAAATGGGGAAGCTGATTTGTTTGGAAAATATCACAGAACACAAGCTGTCATCTTCATTCTGGCAAAAGTCTGCATGGAACAGTCTAAGGAGTCCAGAGGCCAGATGTGCGAGAACGTGCCAGGCCACCTAGGCACTATGTTTTTGATGGTCCCAGAATGCAAAGCTACACAAAACACCTGCATAAAAGTGACCCTGCGCGGCGTCTAGTCTTCTGTTATTTTCCTAAATCCTCTCAGAGCCTTACAGGAAAGACAGTTTTACTTAGGAACCAATCCAAGGAACACCCTAGTTGAGAATGTGGAAATATTCCTAAGGAAAGGGAAACTGAAGAGCCTCTAGCCTGGGACTGGAAGCAGTTAGCGAAGGGCTCCTGGAACAAGGAGGAGGGGAGGACCCTGGCTAAGTCATCCCTCATGCAATGCCCATGGTTAGTGGCAGCTACATTCACTATGGGGCCACAGTTACTCCCTTAGTGTGACCCATCTATGCTCCAGAGGGCGTCATTAACAAGGCCAACCCTCCAAAAGTTAAAGGAACAAAGCCTTTCTTTCTTTCTCTGCCTGTTTCTCTCTCTGTCTGCCGCTCTCAAATAAGAACAAAAAAATATATATATTTTTAAATGGGCTGGAGAGATGGCTTAGCGGTTAAGCGCTTGCCTGTGAAGCCTAAGGACCCTGGTTCGAGGCTCGATTCCCCAGGACCCACGTTAGCCAGATGTACAAGGGGGCGCACACATCTGGAGTTTGTTTGCACTGGCTGGAAGCCCTGGCGTGTCCATTCTCTCTTTCTTTCTGCCTGTTTCTCTGTCTGTCGCTCTCAAATAAATAAGAATAAACAACAACAAAAAAAATTAAAGGAACAAAGCCTACGTATACTTGTTTATCTCAAACATGTTCTGGTGGGTGTATAAAAACACAAGTAAGTAGTACCCAAGTTTTATATTTATTCTTGGGACTCTAGTAACATGAGCAGGTCAAATAATAAAACTCTACGATGGAGCTGGACACGATGGCACACGTTCTCAGCCCTGGTACTGGGGAGACTAAGGTAGGACAATTCCCCATGAGTTCGAAGCCAGCCAGGGGCCACAAAGTGAGTTCCAAGTCAGCCTGTGCCAGAGTGAGACCCTGCCTAGGAAAACCAAAACGACAACAAACTAGTCAAGAAAACAAACAAAACTCTGTAAGGAAGAGAATTCTACTGCCAGAAAACAAAAAGTATTATCTAGAAATTCAGAGTAACATTTGGACTTTCAGATGTAACATTTAATAATGCATTTCTATTATGGGATGTGCGTTGGTGTTCCTTACAAATTTCCATGGCAAAACTGTGACCCTTAAAGTGATGGGAGGTCAAGACCGCATGGGTGGGAATCATGGCTTTATCAAAGAGATTCTGGAGAGCTCCCGCCCCCTGTACAAAGTGAGGATGCCCCAGGAAGACTCCATGAGCCCAGAAACAGGCTCCTGAGACCCTCAAACTACTGGCACCTTGCCACTGGACTTTCCAGTGCCCAGAAATGAAAGTAATATCCGTTGTTTAAGCCACCACATCTATGATATTTTTCTTATGGCAGCCAGACTGAACTAAAGACAATTTTGCTGATCTTGGATTTGTTCTTTTCCTTTATGAGTTAACGAGGCAATAACATTTAGAAGACAGACGTGTCATCTGTCAGGATGGATTTCAGCTCGTGAAGGACTGTCCTCCTCACTACAGTGCCAGCCACACAGGCGTCGTCCTTCCTTTCAAAGGGCAAAAACCTAACAGACTGCTCCAATCTGCGGCAGATTCTCAAAAAAGAGAACTGGCTGGAGGGTCCACTGAACAGTAAGTTCTCCCAGCTTGTCAGTGGATGTGTGCAGATCGAAACAGAGACAGCAGTCATCTGTACAGAGCATCAAAATGCTATGCCTATCAAAGCAGGATGTGAACAGGCGAGGCTGGCCCATGGGGGTCACCTTGAACCCAGATGATGCTGCTGTGTGCGAAACAAACAAGTTCTAGAAACCAAAATGTATCCTATAGCTCCGCCCTCACGATTTCCCTCAATTTCAAATGGAGCTATTGTACAAAGTAAAGATGAAGTAATCAGACATTTTTTTCTTGAAAAAAAATAAAAACCTTAAAGGTCTTATGTTGAAAAAAGTCATTAATAAAAATTGATGTGGGCTGGAGAGATGGCTTAGCAGTTAAGGCGCTTGCCTGTGAAGCCTAAGGACCCATGCTCGATATCTCTCCAGATCCCACGAAAGCCAGATGCACAAAGGTGAGGTAAGCACGAGGTCACCCATACCCACTAGGTGGTACAAGTGTTTGGAGTTTGATGGCAGTAGCTTAGGCCCTGGCATGCCAATTCTTTCTCTCTCCCTCTGTCTCCTTATCTGGAATAAAATTTTAAAAATTCTGTAAGAAATAAGGAGAAGCTTCAACCATTAATTAAGACCCCAGGAACTCTAAAATGCTCTGGCCTGGAAGTCAGTGTATATCCAAGGCTGCCCTTAAACTCATGATCCTCCTGCCTCAGCTTTCCTAGTATTGGGATTATAGGCGTAAAACACCATGCCATCTGTAAACCCTTTTTGGATTAAATCAAGCAGCCATATGGCCTCAGAGTTCTAGGAAGGAATATGTTATGTTACACACGAAAGGAGGCGCACACCGTTAATCCCAGCACTTGGGAAGCAGAGGTGGGATTGCTGAGAGTTCGAGGCCGCCCTGAGACTACCAGGTCAACTGAGCAAATTCACTTCCTGGTTGACACATGCGTCTGTTCCAGTGCACCTTCTCTGTTTTTACTTATCTTTGTCACTTGACTCTAGCCCTAAAGGCATGAATGCAGCATCAGAAAGGCTTCCGTTGACTCCTAGGTCTGTGTTCTTGGCTCTTTCCTCAGGCAGGTCATTTGACTTCTCTGAATCAGGTTCGTTCTCACTCACAGTGACAGTGGGTTAGAATCTACTCTGCGGGCTGATTTTAATGATAACATGTGCTGGCTCCTTGACTTGTGTAGAGTGTCCTAGCAGTGCTTGGCATCACGCTGGCTCCCAGGTTACCTTCCCCCCTCCCTAGGGATCGGGTTCGACAGAGGTATGTACACGTGACGACACAGCACCCAGAGGGCCCTATCCAGTAGGAGAAAACTGGGGTCACTTTAGGCTTTCTGATGAAGTTTCCCACGGGCAGCGTTACTCCATTCTACCTTGTGACTGCTAACACGCTCAGCGCTGCCAGCCACATCCACTACAGAAAACATGCGTGCTCTTCAACTTTAGGCATGAGAACACTGTCTCTTCTCAAAAGACATGTAGTTCTTGGAGCATGGTGGGAAGAGAAACATTTATATATAACTAATGATTTTTGTGATCGCTTAGTTTCTGCCTGATACAACTCACTGGAAAGTTATGAACTGACAGGGAGTTCCTCTGTTACTGTGGAATGTCTCTGCACAGATGACCGCATTCGTATGTGTTTAGTTCTAATCACTAATGAGGAGGCGAACAAGCAGGACTTGCTTAGCCAGCATCTCCTTCAGCTGCAACACTGTATCAGATATGCACCTTACCATCATACAAGGCTTGAAGTTTATGACTTGATAGTGCTTCATTCTTTTTCTTTTACACCTTCCAAATGTTCACTGTCCCGTTGCTAGGACAAAATGCCTGACCAGAAGTCCGGAAGGAAAGGGTTTGTTTCCGGTGCGCAGCTTGGAGGAGGCGCTTAGTACAGAGGGAGGGCATAGCAGGAGCACAGGTGAGTGCCACCATGTCACAGCAGCAGGGAGAAAGGACAGAAAGTGGCCTGGACTTGGCACTGGGCTGTGTCACCTCAGAGCCCGCCCCTAGCAAGGCCCCCTAAAGGCTCTATAACCTTCCTGATCAGTGCCACCACCTTGACACTCAGACACTTGAGCCTATGGGGACCTCTTACACTCAAACTCCCACAACTACCATTAAGTCAATTCTCAGGGAATGTTTATTCTTTATTTTTATTTGTTTGAGGCGGGGCGGCGGGGGGGGGGGGGGAGAATGACTGGGTGCGTCAGGGCCTCCAGCCACTGCAAATGAACTCCAGATGCTTGCACCCCTTGGTGCATCTGGCTAATGTGGGTCCTGGGGAGTTGAACCTGCGTCCTTTGGCTTTGCGGGCAAACGCCTTAGCCGCTAAATCATCCCTCCAGCCCTTATTCTTTATTTAAAAAATTATTTGTTTGTTTTTTAAAGTAAGAGTCTCACTTGCTGACCATTCACTCTATAGTCTCAGGGTGGCCTCGAACTCACGGTGATCCTCCTACCTCTGCCTCCTGAGTGCTGGGATTAAAGGTGTGTGCCATCACACCTAGTCTGATTATTCTTAAAGCACAGAGATAAACTTCATCCAGAACAGTGGGGACATATTTTAGTTCGCCAGGGATTTATAACCTACCATAAGTAAACTTAAAATATCTAATTAGAGAACATTTTTAAGAACCTTACACTAAGGTATATTTTATTAGCTGTTTGGTGCTTTGTGGCCCTACCTTATCATATAGGACTTGAAGTTTATGACTTGATAATGTTTCATTCTTTCTTTTTCACTTGCCAAATGTTCACACCCTAAAATTACAAATTACCAAAACATTCCAAGAACATTGTTAATAATATATTATGACCGTATCCAATATGGACAATGCTATCACGTTCTTAAAGAGTGAGTTATGACTCTCTTAACAACCACCGGGATAAGACCTTGAGCATTACTTCTTTTTCCACAATATGTTACTAACTCACTGCAGCACTGGGAAGTCCACTTACTCCCACACACTACATCTATCCCCTGCCCTTCCAGCTATGCAGACAAGGATATACATACACCCGAGGCTAGAGAGACGCCCCATTTGTACGTGACTGGTCCACTTAGCAGGTATCTCAGTCAGGACTGCTAGGTCTCTTTGATGTAAGTTTTGATGTAAAAAAAAGTTTTAGCATTGCCAAATTCTTATTCTAAATTTGAGTATTTGAGAACATATGCATATAGAACCAAACCAATATAAAATTTTTATAAAATGGGTAAGGGCAGATGGAGGGTGAAGTCATTAAAAACATATGGCCAGAGAGAGGTCCTCCAAGGCAGCTTAGCGGAAGGCAGCCAAATGCATGTATTTCATCAATACATATTGCTAACAATAATAGGAGAGGGAAGGAGAGCGAGAGAGAAATATGTCCATCCCTTGATGATATACAGATAGGGGTTTTCCTGCATGGGGGTAGATGTAAAATACTGTAATTGAGGAAATGGTTCACTCTCCCAGAAGGGTCATGCCATCTGAGAAAGGTCAGAGGTCACAAGATGCAAGTCGGTAAGAGGAGGAAGTTGTAGTACTGGGTGAATTGCTCTTGGCTTCTTTGCCGAGGCTTGGGGTCTGGGATCGTGATCAGTTCCAGCAGGCAAACAGTTCCTTGTGGGGCATCACGTAGGGGAACAGCGGAGAGGAGGGCAGGCAAGTGTCAAATCTGCGGCCAGTCTGTGTTTCTGCATTGGGGTGGGGGCAAGGAAGCAAAGCAAGCCCATTCAGGGGAAAGGAAGGAAGAATGAGATAGGGGGTATAATTATCTAATTTAAATAGTTTTGTGGATAAAGGCCTTTACCAAAGCCCTCATGATAATTATTTTAAACCACCACTGAAAGCCTCCTAAACACTTATTTTGAGGTTGGTATTAAATATTCTCCAGTGGTGGCTGCGATTCAAATGTGCAAGGAAACATTCCTGGAGGAACTGGGTCTGCAGACATCCAGTCTCTCCTGCTGCCTTCAGCTCAGCCAAGAAGAAGTTGTTCAGAATATACAACCAGTTTTCTGAGAATGAGCAAATTATCAAATCAATGGTGCAGAGAAAGTAACCAGTGAGGCCTGAAGAAACATCCCCACAGCACAGAGAAAGCTGAAGCTGGACATATTTTCTTTTCCTTTTTGTTTTTGTTTTGAGGTAGGGTCTCATTCTAGACCAGGCTGTCCTGGAATTCAATCTTAGGGTGGCCTTGAACTCATGGTGATCCTCCTACCCCTGCCTTCCAAGTGCTGGGATCAAAGGGTGTGCACCACCACGCTCGGCTCTGCATTTTTTAATGACTTCGATCAATGAAGCAGAATTATGGTGGGATCATGATCAGCAGTACTTTTTTTTTTTTTTCAGTACAGAGTCCATGATTTTATGTATGCATCCAACAAAACCCATATACAGTTCTCGCATGAGTAAGACTGAATTCCATGAATGCAAGATGCCTGTATGCTGTGTTCTCCAGAAAGGCACCCGTCTTTTAGCTACCCTGTGGTCCTGGCAGGAAGCAGAAAAGGAGACGAGGCTGTGTACACAATTTGGAAAAACTAGGCATGTCTCTCAGGATGCAGAGTCCGGCCATGGAGTCATTCCATCACTAGGGAAGGCATAGTGATTTAACGACCAAACTCAAGTCAGAAACAGCTCATGACCTAGGGCAACTGCAGTAGAAATTTGGGATGCTGTACTCATGAGCTCAGAGGCTTTCGTTGCCATGGGGGTGGGTCTGCAGGGCTTCCTATAGACTGTCATTGCTTTAGTTATGCTGACCTGCCTGAGGTAGGGGTGGGAGAGATGGGAAGGAAGCAGCAGGCTCAGCCTGGACCCTCAGAAATGTCAACAGCTTGTGGGGAGAGTGGTGACGGGAAAGCACTTATCTGTAATTCCAGGTCTCAGGGAAGGGTTTGGATGTTTAGTCAAAATGAGGTAAAGAATGTTCAGGCTTGAAGGAGGAAGAATTTCTTGAAACAGAAACACTATGAATTTGCGAACAATTTCACTCAGGGCTCTGCACACTAGCTGGGCTCACTGAATTTTGTTAACAAAAGAGGACACATGAGACTAAATGATGTATTTGATGTAATTTTTTTCAACTATACTTTGGCTTCCAGCAGATACTGTTTTCTTTTTCTTTAAATATTTTTTAAAAATATTTTTGTTTTTTATTTTATTTTAATTTGAGAGTGACAGACAGGCAGAGAAAGAAGCAGAGAGAGAGGGAGAGAGAGCGAGAGAATGGGCTTGCCAGGGCCTCCAGCCACTGCAAACGAACTCCAGACGTGTGCTCCCCCTTGTGCATCTGGCTAACGTGGGTCCTGGAGAATTGAGCCTCAAACCAGGGTCCTTAGGCTTCACAGGCACGCGCCTAACCGCTGAGCCATCTCTCCAGCCCTCTTTAAATATTTTATTCATTTATTTGAGAGAAAGAGACAGAAAGAGAGAGAGAGAATGGGTGCAACAGGGCCTCTGGCCACTGTAAATGGAACTCCAGATGCATGCACTACCTTGTGCATTTGGCTTTACGTGAGTGCTGGGGATCAAACCTGGGTCCTTAGGCTTTGCAGGAAAGTGCCTTAACTTCTAAGTCATCTCTCCAGCTTTTTTTTTTTTTTTTTTTTTTTCTAGGTAGAATCTTACTCTAGCCCAGTCTGACCTGGAACTCACTTTGTAGTCTCAGGTTGGTCTTGAACTCACGGCAATCCACCTATCTCTGCCTCCCGAGTGCTGGGATTAAAGGTGTGCAGCAACATGCCTGGCCAGATATTATTGTTTTGTATCAGGAGAAAGGGAAACAGATGGTCAAATGTTGTTATTTTATTTATTTATTTGTGTGTGTGTGTGTGTGTGTGTGTGTGAGAGAGAGAGAGAGAGAGAGAGAGAGAGAGGGAGAGAGGGGGAGAGAGAATGTGCATATCAGGGCTTCCAGCCACTGTAAATGAACTCCAGACACATGTGTCACCTTGAGCAACTGGTTTAAGTGGGTACTGGGGAACTGAACCTGGGTCCCTTGGCTTTGCAGGCGAGTGCCTTAATTGCTAAGCCATCTCTCCAGCCACTCAAATGTTATTTTCACTTTTGGGGAGTGCTTATACTTTTAACTGACATGTTTTTGGACGCTCACAAAGTTACTCCCACTGAAGGCTACTTGCAGTAACTAGAGCGCCTCATAAGAGATGAAGAACCTACAGACCACAGGACATTACACAGACATATCCTGCATCTGTTAGAAGGCATATTAACACCTTAAAATTAAACTACGATCTTAAGATTTCAAGCCCCAAGTCTGAAACAACTCAGCCAATGGTCAAGGGGAAGAGTGCTGAACCGCTGGCATGGCAATGAGGGGACCTCAGTGTGGTTTAAATCCTGTCTCAACTGTTTTTCAAAGCAATACACAATGCATTGTATTGGACTCAGGGGACATATCAAAACAGAACCCAAAGTAGCCCACTTTTTTTTTTTTTTAATTTCACTTTCTATTCTGGAGTCAATTCAATGATTTGCTTATTCTGGATTTCTTTCAGAAGCCATTCAACAGTGGCTGGCTCCCAAGACAGTTGAGGTCTGTCTGCATAAAACATATAGGTTGAGCTTAAAAGGGTAGATGACAAAATTCAGCTTTTATGTCCTGAATGTCCTATAAGTTACAGTAGAAATTTACATGGTATAAACTCAAACTCAGAAAAAAAAAAAAAAGCTAGCAAATCTGAAATGAGTTTTCTTTTACCACGGTGCTAAAATATATATATTTAAAGTTTGTTAACTT
This sequence comes from Jaculus jaculus, assembly GCF_020740685.1. NCBI lineage: Eukaryota > Metazoa > Chordata > Mammalia > Rodentia > Dipodidae > Jaculus > Jaculus jaculus. The sequence goes on along the minus strand of NC_059112.1, from coordinate 22,441,594 downwards.
AATATTCAATGTGGCTAACAATTCATTTTCGGTAAAATGTATTTGAGGGGAAATACTGGAGTCCATAGCCAAGCCTATGAATGGCTGGGATCATACTCTTAAATTGTGAAGGACATGCAATGTAAGGCAGGGTAGCTATTTAAAGTCCTCATGGAGGCTGGCAACAAAAAGCTCTCTTCTCCCAGGAGTAACAATGCTGGAAGAAAATAACAGCAGTTAATAACGGTACCATTTTACTGAGACAGTTTATATGTCTTGAGTGCTTACTGGGTAGGTTAGAAAGCCAGGGAACATTAAGGGGACAGGAGGAGGGAACGTAGCGTGCCTCACCCTGGAGCCTGGTTGAAGCCTCTTGCCAGTAGACAGTCAAGAATTCCTGCAAACTTTGCTATGAAGTTTGCCTACACAGAGACAATGTTCCTTTTACATAGGATGTTTCACGGAAGACTACTAAAATAGCAATGGACCACGCTTAAGGTGAAAGCATGTATGGCCTTTATTTCTTTCTCAGCTGTAAATCTGCAGTTTTCTAGAAATCTCTGAAGAAACTGCCATTCACAGTGAAAGGCATGTAACCACCTCCCCCTTCCCCCCTTTGTATGACTCCTTGTGACCCCTGGCTTAACCTTATCAGCCTGCAGTTCCTCTCCAAGCTCCTCTGAAACCCCTCTATAATCTCATTTCTTTCTTTTCTTTTCTTTTTTTTTTTTCCTGAGGTAGGGTCTCTCACTCTAGCCCAGGCTGGCCTAGAAATTCACTTTGGAGTCTTAGGGTGGCCTTGAACTCATGGCAATCCTCCTACCCCTGCCTCCTGAGTGCTGGGATTAAAGGCGTGCGCCACCATGCCCGGTTTGTAATCTCATTTCTTGAAAGACAGGGAAAAGAAAATGAAAGTTTGTTAGCAACCTTTTGAGAGGTGACTTGACAGCCACCGAGATTGTATATACAGCTGCTGTTCCGACACTTGAAGGCACTTCTCTGAGACCCACCACTGGGGTGTGTTCTATTCTTTTCCTGCACGCTTCTCTTTCTATTAACCCCTGTGCTAAATCTGTGGTTGAATAGACTTTCTTCTCAGTAAATTCCAACTCCGTTTCCTATCGGCTCGTCTTGTTTTCATTGTTTTTGTTTACAAATGTGGCGGCCGAGGACACAGAACAGAGTCAAACATCTCAGCGCTCTCGTTCAGCGCCGCCTTTTCTAGGCTCCCGGGCTGTAAAGAGGCGCAGCAGAGTCTGTCTAGCAGTGTCTTCAGGTGTAGGGCTTGATGCACACTCCTTAGTCTCGTATCCGATACAAAGTGGAAGGCACTAATCACTGCAAGCGATGGGTTCTGTTCTGATGTGAACAGCAATGTGTGGAATCCTGCCGAGGTGGCAGGGTCCCCTTCTCACCATGTTATGATATCAGTGAGGAATGTCCCCCAGAGGCTCACAGTTTGGGTTACTGGTCCCCAGATGAAGACACTGTTGAGGGAGGTGGTGGAATTGTAGCCACACACTCCTACTGCCCTGAGCTCTGCCATGCCTTTCTTGTTATGATGGACTGAGCTCATGAGCCCAGATAAAACATTACGGAAAGTCCACAAGATAATACATTTTCCTAAGGGACACACGACACACCTCAGTGGTGGCTCCTGAGTAGGCTGAATGTCAGTGTCTGCGATGTCTAGACAGTCTAGAAAAACAACACCTAGATGTGCAGGAGAGGTGGGTGGAGCTTGTTAGGAGCCAAACTTGGGAATACTGAAAGCCTTTGTCTTTGTGGGGAAATTCCTTTCCTTGCACATCATTCCTGTTAATTCAATCAATGGATAGTGACTATTTTCTCTCCCAGCTCCCCACTCCCTCAGGGAAAGCAGAAACACAAGCACAACTGTAAGAATGGATCTGAGACCTAGCTCCACCTCCTGTGGGATTCCCCTGAACCTCAGGAACAAGATCTGCTAGAAACCTGTGAGAACACGGCGAGAGGCGTGCATGAGAAACCCAGGAATGAGTATGTAGCTTCTTTTAAGCGCATCCGATGTCTTAGAAAGTTGTGTCTGTCTCTTCATATGTGGCTATCTTCTTGTGCAGATAGTGCAGAAAAATATGTGCCACCACACCTCGCTTAGTTTTCTTTTTTTGGAAACAGGGTCTTGCTATATAGTTCAGGCTAGCCTCTAATATGTGATTTTCCTGCCTCTGCCTCCTGCGTGCTGGGGTTACTGGCATGCACCACTGTGCCCAGTTGCAGAAAGGGCTTTTCATGTGAGTTTATAAGAGCTTCAAATATGATTCTTTATAAAAGTGCAACATCAGAAAAAAAAAACAACAAAACAAAGAGATCTACCTTTTCCACTTTAACAGTATTAGTATTTTGGTAAAAAGTCTGCAAAGTGCACAGCAGTGGATGTCACTTACGTAAAAAGATAATCAACAATTTCAGCTTACAGACACAGGAAAAAATATTAAATAACAAATGACGATGGACTTTTCATAACAAAATGCTCATTATGCAAAATGAATCACAGGCTATTGGAATACTATTCTGTCAAATTTTATAATATCTTTTTCCACTCCTGTGCTGACCTCCAGCCCTATGCCAAAGGTACCATCAGTTTATAGGCAGTATAACTGTGGCTCAGAGCAGCCGATTCCTGTTTGTCAAGGGTCCTACTATGCTACTTCTGAGAATGATGTGAGTCTAGGTGACAAAGCATGAATTCATATTTTATCTCAGAAGACATAAAGCTCCTGTTTTATTACTTGCTAATTATTCTTTACGCTTATGGAATGATGAACTTTTTTTTATCTTCTCATCTAGCAGTGTAATTTGAGATGCTTTCCTTTTCCTCTGCAGTAGAAAAAATACAATGATTTACCTACAGGCATCTAGCAATTGTCACGGCACACCTGAAATCTCAGCTATGGATTTTATGACCTAAGTGTGGAAGGGTCTATGTAGAGTGATGGTGCCTTTCCTGCTGAGAAACGAATGAGCGTCCCCTCCCCCCAGCAGGTCTGAACCCAAACAGCCAGCTTTGTAAATTCACTATTTAGCTCCCTGGGAAGAAGAACCTTCCTTCCCCAGACAGCCCTGCTAGAAAGCTTGGCAGTTAGGAGCTGGGGAAATCAGTGCTAATCCACTGAGCCTTCGTGTCTGGCTCCTGCCTCCAACTACCACTTGAATTCAGAAGCAGATTTTAACCACCCTACTTTTAGCATATCAGTTAGGATGAATTACCCCCAAATTGAAAACTGATGCACATTTTTTTTTTTTTTTTTTTTTAGAGGAAGCCCTTAATTTAGAATTGCGTGGTGACTCACTTCTCAAAAACTCCAACCATATTTACTACACGCTAGGTAACCGGCTGGGCGCTGAGAAAGAATGATAAACGGGAGCAGACACGGTCCCTGCCTCCATCAAGACTGTGTTCCTGGAGACTCTGAGCTTTGTGATCTACTGGAAAAACAGGTAGCGCAGGTACCTCTGAGTGACCACCTTCTTAGAAGCCTCTGACTGAAAATCAGTGTCGCTATCTTAACAATATACTGGCACTGTACAGTCAATAGTCAGATGCTTCACCCTTTGTCTAGTTCCCTTTAGAAAACCACTTACACACCTGGCACTTAAGCCACTTACAGAATATGGAGGAAAACGAAGCAGTCGTTAAATAAAAGCAGCCACGCTGCCCCACACTGTCGGCTGAACAGCTAAACCCCGATGCAAAGTGCCCCAGGTCACATCAAGCTCTGCCTTTGATGCCCGAGGTTCCTGCTGTCATTTTCTTCCTTTGTTTGTGTTGATGATGACAGTGACGCAAGCGCGCGCCCCAGCAGAATGGCTTCCCCTGTGGTTTGTCACAGCACTGTCAGGCAGCAGCTCAGCTCGGGGGCCCTCTCTTGAGGATGCCCGAGCTATTCATCCCCACACCCCATCACCGTCACTGGTGTTGGGGCCAATTTCCTCTTATCCTGGCTCCTTACATAACAACACACCTCCACGTTCCTCCCAACTTGTTGATATACAATGGTACAATTGCTCTGGCACACCGAAATTTCACACACACAAGGCTGGTCCTGTGCGGGCACATTCTCTGACCTGGCTCCGTGCACCGTAGCTGGCTAGACAGCGCTCTGACAAGTTTCAACTCCGTCATTTCTTTACAGGTGCCCTATGTGTGCGTAGCCAGCCACCGTTAACAGAGCACGAGGTAGCTTCACATGCGCTATGACGGATCATCTGCCAAGCTAGAGTAAGAGGAACATAAGAGTGCAAGTAGTACACAAGCAAAGTGCATACAAAGAAGTGTGTTGAGTGTGCTACAATTTGTTTCTTAATTTTTTTTTAGGGCTGGAGGGATGGCTTAGTGGTTAAGGCATTTGCCTGCAAAGCCAAAGGATCCAGGTTCAATTCTACATGACCCACGTTAGCCAGATGCACAAGGCGGTGCATGTGTCTGGAGTTCGTTTGCAGTGGCTGGAGGCCCTGGTGCGCCCATTCTCTCTCTCGCTCTCTGCTTGCCTCCCTCCCTCCCTCCCTCCCTCCCTCCCTCCCTCCCTCCCTCCCTCCCTCCCTCCCCCCCCGTCACTCTCAAATAAATAAATAAATAAATAATTAAAAATTAAAAAAAATAGTATAATTGTTTTGAGACACACACACACACACACACACACACAGAGAGAGAGAGAGAGAGCAGAGAGAGAGAGAATGGGCATTCCGGGGCCTCCAGCCACTGCAAACTAACTCCAGACACATGTGCTACCTTGTGCATCTGGCTTATGTGGGTCTTGGGAAACTGAACTTGGGTCCTTTGTCTTCGCAGGTAAGTTCCTTAACCGCTAAGCCATCTCTCCAGCCCTGTAGTTTGTTTTTTGACAATGCAGTACGGGCTCTGGAAGAACAGGGTGAAGCCTAGGGAGGTTTAGATACAAATGTTGGTACCTCAATTTTCTACCATCCATACTATTCCTGTAACTTAAATTTTATATCACAAGCTTATACTTATTCAAACAAAAAGACATTACAAATTCTAACTCTGTATTCAAGTTCAGTGTTCCTTTCTCTTTTTGTCAAATATGTCTTGGTCTTATTGGACGGGCTTCCTGTTTCACGTATTTCTCCTCACTCAGCTACTCCTCTAACAAGATGCAACTTTCTCCATGAACACTTCCCTAAACGTCACCAGAGTCTCACAGCAAGCATCTATCTCACGGATGTTTTGTGTTCTTATTTGTACACAATGTTACTTGTGGTTTGAGTGTGAAATGTCCCCTGTAGCCTCAAGTTTTGGTGATTAAGCCTCACATTAAGCCTTTGGAAGTTGGAGCCCTGCTGGAGGGCCTGTGTTACTGGGGGTGAAAAGTTTCTTAGTCCAGCCACCCCTGGGTGCTGATAGCTCTCTCTTGTTACTTCCTCCCTGATGATAAGGCCATGTGATACCTGGCTTGCTAACTTTTCCCCATGAAACTTCTCCTTGAAAGCCAAGCTGAAATAAACTCATTCGTTCCATAAGCTGCTTTTGGTCCGGTGTTCGGTGCCAGCAATGAGAAGGAAACTGGTATACTACCGTACTGACAGGTGACAGAAACTGGTGAGGAAAGTCAGGGTAACAGAACTGCAAAAGTGAATTTAAAAAAAAAAAAATTCTTGACTGAAAGCAGGAAATATCTCTAAGCTTGCAGAAACCTGGATGTTACAGCCTCCAGGAAAGCTCTCTAGATCAAGCTTGTGCCCTTCCTAGAGGACAGAAACTCTGATCCTTACCTAAGATGACTGGCAAAGCTGTAAAATTTGGTCTTTGTCCACAGCAACCTACTGACTTGGTCTTCCTCACATAGCCACTCCCCATAAAAACCCATAGCTGAGTATGGAGGTGGACTTCTTAGACCCCCTCTCTTGCCTCCGTGGACAAGAGGTCCACCTTGCTGCCTACTCTTCTGTTCTAGGCTGAATCCCCTTTCTCTTTGTCCTCCTACAGCTTTAAGCTATAATAAAATCTCTCTGAACCTTGTCCTCTGGTCTGTGGATTTCATTCTTTGAATTCATAGGACAAGGATCCGGAGACACCCCAAACTATTGGTGCACAAGGAACTCAAAATTCCTGTGTCACTACTACTGTGAGTAAGCTTCTGGCTGGAAGAGCTGCCTTAGTCATTTTTCACAAGAAAAAAACTAGACTACAAGTCAAAATTAGTACACAGGATGGTGGGAAATGGACACAGTATAAAGGCAGAAGGCACAGGGTACACGACGGAAAAATTTATTGGTATGCTCCCTGGAGTGTCTGACAGAGAGCCTTTGAATATAGTAAGGCATCCTTCCACTCATGTGTATGTGTGTGTGTGTGCGCACACACAGTAGTGGTTTGTTTTTAGGATTAAGGCTTAGCTCACAAAAAAATACTTGTGCAGCAATGAAAGTCACGAACAACTAAAACAGTTGCAAAAATCGCAGCCTATCCTTTAAGTTACCAGTTGATGAGATGTCACAAGACAGGAAACATATGGGGGTTGTTTTTCAGAGGAGTGATTTAAAAACCTGAAGTCAGAAAAAGTTCTTACACATAATTTCTGCCCCAGAGCGAACTTCCCAGCCTCCCTCACCTCTTCACTTTCCCCTCAGCCTCACTCTAACCCTAATCATCAGGTTTCTCGGCTCTGCTTCCTGCGTCACAGCGGTTATTTTAGCAGGTGTATAATCATCACCTCTCGTTCTGTCTTCCACCTTGAATTACAAACAGTCACCTTGACTTTAAAGTAGCTATAAGTCTAGAAGTTAGAGCACTAAAAATAAATAATAATAAAAAAGCACAAACCCAAAACAGTAAGCAATCTTTCATCCCAGGAGTGACAATTCTGTGTTGTTTAATAAGACTTGCAGAAATGTTTAAACGAGGCACACTATTTATTAAAGATGGAAGAAGCTAAATCAGGTATAAAAAAAGCTTCAAACACAAAATACAACAGTTGGGCTGGAGAGATGGCTTAGTGGTTAAGTGCTTGCCTGTGAAGCCTAAGGACCCTGGTTCGAGGCTCGATTCCCCAGGACCCACGTTAGCCAGATGCACAAGGGGGTGCACATGTCTGGAGTTCATTTGCAGCGGCTGGAGGCCCTGGTGTGCCCATTCTCTCTCTCTTTCTCTCTATCTGCCTCTTTCTCTGTCTGTCGCTCTCAAATAAATATATAAAAGTAACAAAATAATACAAACTGAGACATGAATGAGTTTTACCATCAATCAGCAACCTGCTGACCCACTGCTTCGTAAGGCAGCTCTTCCATCTCACACCACTAAAGGAGTCAGTCACATGATAATTTCTTTCAGCTAGCACAGGTGTAAAGATTGAATTAGTTTATACCCATATTGTTCAAAACTATCGATTAAAATGATAAAGCAAAGTCAGGCGTGGGGGCGGTGCACACCTTTAATCCCAGCGCTTGGGAGGCAGAGGTAGGAGGATTTTGAGTTCACCCTGAGACTCCATAGTGAATTCCAGGTCAGCCTGGGCCAGAGTGAGACCCTACCTTGAAACAAAACAAACAAACAAACAAAAAGATAAAGCAGATAAACAGTGGTAAGGTGGGAAAATGTATCCTTTGACTTCAGGAAATAAAGTATTTTATCACCTATGAATCTAAGACAAAACACAAGGGAAGGGGTTGTGATGATAGCCCCGTGGTTAAAGGTGCTTTCTTGCAAAGCCTGCTAGCCTGGGTCCGCTTCCCCAGCCACCTACATAAAGCCAGGCAGGCACTCGTTAGTAACACCAAGAGACTCTGGTATGTGTGTGCGTGCACACACACACGAAAATGGTAAGTCAGTAAGTAAATACTACAGAGGTTTTGAAAAGCAATCTTACTTACATCAAGGGAGCCTTCATTTATAACAATCATTCCCATGTTCTTCTTCAAAAGCTTACAGGAGTGTCCTACATACAGAAAATAAATGGATAAATTTTTTTCAGAAGTAAAGATGTTAAAATAATAATATCACCAAAACATCTAAAGAAGATTTTGCTATGAGACATGGCCATCAGTTGCTGTCTAGGGTTACAGGAAGCTAAGCATGAAATCCTCCTGGCTGCTACGAGAGGTGAGATAAAAGGACAGCACTGGAGGCTGTCTTGATAAGCATCGGAGGATCCCAGGTGTCTTGAAAACTTCCAAGCACACAGGCTACTCGATGATGATCAACATGCACAGTAAAACCTGGCCAGGTGGGTGCTCACACAGTTGGGTACTCACACAGGAGGATGCAAGACAGCAAGACGATCCAATCTTGGATCTACTGATCCCACCTTCTCCCTGGTCTGGATAGTGAAGACATCCTTTCCTTGTCTTGCCTTTGTTTTACACACTCCATAAAAACCAAACCAAAACAACCCCCCAACGCCCCTGTATTGCATCCAAATCCGCCTAGTTTACCCCAGTGTGTCATAGCTGCAGGTGGCGGGAGAAAATTGTAACCCTCGCAAAGGATGACGACACCATCTACATGCACACTGGCTGTGATCTCATTCCAGCTCATGGAACATCGTGCAATGTTTACCTCTGCATTTCTCCCCCACTCCCATCGTTTTGTGGTGCTAGGATCAAACCCAGAGCCTCACCAGTGATGAGCAGAATCTTCACTCCTGAGCCATGATGTCCCTAACCCTAAACATTCATCATTCTGAACCCTTTTCTTTTCAGGGTCTCGCTGTGAAATTTCTCAGGCTGGCCGTGACCTCACGGTGATCTTCCTACCTTGCTTCCCGAGTGCTGGGATTAAAGGCATCAGCCATCATGGCTGGCTTGAACTCTCTTATTTTATATTATTTTATTTATTTATGTAGTTTTTCGAGATAGTGTTTCACTCTAGCCCAGGCTGACCTGGAATTCACTATGTAGTCTCAGGTTGGCCTTGAACTCATGGTGATCCTCCTACCTCTGCCTCCTGAGTGCTGGGGTAAAAGCATGCATCACCATGCCCAGCTTAAATTTATTTATTTATTTGCAAGTGGTGGGGAGAGAGGGAAGAGAATGAATGGGTGAACTCACTAGGGCCTCTTGCCACTGTAAATCTGTGAACCTCAGATATGCGCATCTGGCTTTACGTGGGTACTGGGGAATAAAATCCAGCCCATTAGGCTTTGAAAACAAATGCCTTTAACCACTGAGCCATCTCTCCAGCCCTCATTCTGGACTCTTATCTCATGTTTGGATCTGTCTCCTGAACTTGGTAGACTCATAGCCACAAATACAAAGTAGGCATGTCACACAGGGTCTATCCAAAACCCAGGTTCCGGATAAGATGTGTCTTCCTCATTTGGTTACTGGCAACTCTTATCTTTCAAATTAGAGGATCAAATGCCCATGGAGTTCCCCGAATTCCTTTCTTTTGTTGAGCCCATCATTGTGTTTATCAGTCAATCTATTGATTCTACCTTAAAAATATTATTTTTATTTATGAGAGAGAGAGAGAATGAATATGGGTGAGCTAGGGTTTCTAGCCACTAGAAACAAACTCCAGATGCATGTGCCACCCTGTGTCTCTGGCTTATGTGGGTCCTGGAGAATCGAACCTGGGTACTTTGGCTTTGCAGGCAAGGGCCTTAACCACCACACCATCTCCCAGTCCTGGCTCTACTTTAAAACATTTTGAGTCTTCAGCCGCTTCTTCCAATTGCCACTTGGTCCAAGCCACAACCATGTTCTCCTGGGTCAATACTGGCTTATAAAGTTCCACTAATGTTTTTATGTTTGTTTTTTTTTTTTAACTAAAAACATTAATCTTGGGAGTAACTCCAATCTTGATTTCCCCCATGTATGTTACTGAAATTGTATTAACCCTGGCGGAAGAAAGGAGTGAAGAATAAGGGAGATGAACAAGGGGGCGCATATGTCTGGAGAGTTTGTTTGCAGTGGCTGGAGGCCCTGGAGTGCCCATTCTCTCCGACTCTCTCAAATAAATAAAACTTAAAAAAAAAAAAAAAAAAAGACTAAGGGAGACCCAGTCTCAAACAGGGCGAAAGGAGAGGATAAGCCTGAGGTTGCTCTGACCTCCCCATGCACACAGTGGCATGCACATGCCAATACACACACACGCACACACACACACTCACTCACTCACACTCGCAGGCACACACACCCTCGCAGGTGCACACCAAATGCAGCCATGCACACCTAGAGACGACGCACTAACAACAGAGCCCCGCGACTGAAAACGTGAGCGGGGCGACTTACCGATGTTGATGGCCGTTTCCTGCTTGTCTCCTGTGAGGATCCAGATCTTGATGTCTGCTTTCATGAGCGTTTCTATGGTTTCCGGCACCTGATCTTGTAACTTATCCTCAATGGCTGTAGCTCCAAGTAGCTGAAGGTTCTGGAGAAAGCGAGTAGCAGAAATTTCAAGAGGGAAACTAGCTTACACTTTACTTTGTCAGACCACAAAAACTGAAGCCGGTTATTTCAAATGCAGACATGATAACTCGTGGGCTTCGGCATAACCATCACTCTCTTGATGTAGTTTTCTGCCTTAAGGACCCTTGACTTCAATTCAGAAAATTTTCCATTAAGAATGAGACTCTGGGGCTGGAGAGATGGCTTAGCAGTTAATCGCTTGCCTATGAAGCCTAAGGACCATGGTTTGAGGCTCAATTCCCCAGGACCCACGTAAGCCAGATGCACAAGGTGACGCATGCGTGTGGAGTTCATTTGCAGGGCTAGTGCCCATTCTCTCCCTCCCCCTCTCTCTCCCTCTCTCTCTGCCTGTCACTCTCAAATGAATAAATAAAAACAAAACAAAAAAAAACCCAAACAAACAAACAAAAAAAGAATGAGATTCTGGGCTGTCTTAACTTTCCCCAAGGTAAGGATCGGATGCTAAAACAAAATCAAACAAAACAATGACAATAACAAAAAGAAACATTTATGGGAGGGAGGTAAGTCAGTTAAGAAAGGAGCAGGTAGCTACCACACATATACACAAAAAAGACAATCAAATATGAACTGAATGAAGCTTGACCTCTTTAAAGCACACTAAGGATGCACAAGTTGCCATCCTTCCACATGAAACAGAATGGAAACCAATACACCATGTCTCGGGGGGCCGCTAGTTTGTGTAGACCACCACAACAAAGTCAACTGCATGATGAAGCAAGTCACACGAGTGATTTGCTTTCCCAGGAAACATAAAGGTTATAGTTACACTACCCTGGGGTCTGTTCAGAGTGTAATACCACGATACCTAATAATTGATGCAGGTGCTTTAATGATACTGTGAGGGCTGGAGGGATGGCTTAGCGGTTAAGGCATTTGCCTGCAAAGCCAAAGGACCCAGGTTCGATTCCCCAGGACCCACGCTAGCCAGATGCACAAGAGGGCGCATGCATCTGGAGTTTGTTTGCAGTGGCTGGAGGCCCTGGCACACCCATTCTCTCTCCCTGTTAAATAAATAAATAATAAAATATTTGAAAAAATACTGCAAAATTTTTTTGTTAATGGGCATCTGAGCCCTCAGCAAAGTTGTTTTGGTGGTGGAGGGCCTGGCCCTGATGTTAATGGCTGCTGATTTGTCAGGCAAATGTAGCATGCACTGCTATTTAACAGTCTGTTATTCACAGCAGTACTTCATTCAAAATTTGATTCAATCCCCTCAAGCCCTATTGCTGTCTTACCAACTGTTTATGTAATATTCTAAACTCTCTGTTGTCATTTCAATGATGTCCACCATCTTCATCAGCAATGGATCCTAGTGCAAGAGCCATTTCTTTGCTCATCTGTAAGAAGCAATCTCTCATCTATTCAAGCCCAGCTTCTAGCTCTTGGGCTATGCCCACCACACCTGTGGTTACTGCATTCATGGAAGTCTTGAATCCCTGAAAGTGTTTTAGGAAAGCTGGAATTACCTCTTCCACACTCCTCCTGTTGACGCATTGATATTATGATCTCCTCCCATGATCCACAAATGCTCTTAATCGTACTTACAATGGGGAATACTTTCCAAATGGTTTTCCATGTGCTGTTGGGCCATATCCATCAGAGGAATCACTATCTTTGGCAGCTATAACCTTACGTAAACTTTTTCTTAAAAATACGACTTAAAAGTTGAAATTGCTATTTGATCCACGGGGTACAGAAAGAATGCTGTGTTGATAGTCATGAAAACAATCTATACACACACATACACAACACACACACGCATGTACTGTCAATGAACAATAATATTTTAACATTCCCTGAGCTCTACATCTCAGCAATGGGTTTCAAACGTTCAGAAAACCACACAGTAGACATATCCTTCCAGCCCTGCTGTTATACTTGTAGAATACAGGCATTAATCTTGTACAGTCTTTAAAGGCAATGGGGCTTCAAGAATGGCAGTGAGGGATGAGATACCTCCCAGTGAGTTGTTGGCCAGGGAGGTCCCTGATACCCCCAAAACATTACAGGCCATTGCTGAAGCCCTTGGTTTCCTACCAGGAATAGATGGTAAGATCTTATTGATGAAGACTCCACATGCTTGGTCTGCAAGGTCACTGAGAAATCCTGCTGGAGCTGAGCTGAAAACCTCCTCCATGTAGACCAGCTGACAGAAAGCTGGAAAGAGCTATGCTCCATGCAGCTCTATGAGTGAGAGAGAAATCACCAGTGCAGATACACAACAGTGGACACTGAAAGCATTAAGTTGGGCCAGCCAGGCCAAATGAACCAACTGGTACTATAGTGGCACATCTGTTATGGAGGAAACCAACTGTTCTCTAATTGGATTGGAGGCCCACTCCATGGGAGGAAATACATGCCTGATACTGAAAACCTATGACAAGGGAAGTCATGAGCCCTAGGGGTGTAATGTCTCCTGGTATTTGGCTAAAAACAAATATTAAGTCACCAAACTGCCTGGTAAGCACTTTTCTTAATATTTTACCCATATATCAATGCTACTCTCATTTTTGGTTAAAGAAGCTTCTCTTTTCAGATGGCGGTAACCTCTGGGATGACTCAATAGGCACCATGGTGCTGAGAAGAAGTGACAGAGGAGTGCTCAGCACTGAAATATCTCTATCATATCTACCATGGCAAAGAGTCCACTGAGGAAGAGGTGGCTGAAAGAATGTTAAGAGCCAAAAGAAGGGTTAGGATGCCTTACAATGCACTCTTCCAGACACAAAATGGCCTGGATAGCCATGACACATAATAGGAGGGAAAGATGATGACATCAAAACAACAGAGAAACTGATTGAGAGGGGGAGGGGATATGATGGAGAGTGGAGTTGTGAAGGGGAAAGTGAGGGAGGAGGGAATTATCATGGTTTATTGTCTATAATTATGGAAGTTGTCTATACTAAAAAAAATTAAAGAAAAATAATGGCAATGGGCATGGTGGTGCACACCTTTAATTGCAGCACTCGGGAGGCAGAGGTAGGAGGATGGCTGTGAGTTCGAGGCCACCCTGAGACTCCATAGTGAATTCCAGGTCACCCTGAGCTAGAGTGAGACCCTACCTTGAAAAACCAAAAATAATAAAAAAAAAAAAAGAAAAAGAAAAACAGCGGCAATAAACACCGGCTTACTGAGTCACCATCCACACCAGTCCTTTGCAGCCAGGCACTGACTTCTGGTTTCTGAGTCTGCTCTTGCTGGCTCGCCCTGCCTTCATAAGCGGAGCCAGATCCTTCCCTAAAGTCTCGCGAACCACCCTGGCTGGCTGGGGGCTTTTCTCCTGCACTTCCTCACCTCTCAGTCTTCAGAGCACTGACAAGGGTAAATGGCTTGCTCTGCGTTAGGCTTTGGCTTATGGGAATGTTTTAACCGCCTTGATCTATCTGGACCATGGAAACTTTTTCCACATCAGCATTTGGCTTGTTTGGCTTTCTTATCATTCTTGTGTTCACTGGAGCAAGGACTTTAATTTCCTTTAAGAACCTTTCCTTTACAGTCACCCTTGGGTGTCTGGAGTGAGAGGACTAGCTGTCAGTCTTTCTTGGTTTTAGACCTGCCTTTTCTCTTTAGCTTAATAATTCCCAGCTTTTGATTTTAAAATGAGAGACATGAAGCTCTTCCTTTTACTGACATACTTGGAAGCCACAGCAGAATTGGCTTACTTTTAATACAGTGCCTCTGAGAACAACAAAAAAGTCCCAAGAGGGACGGGTGAGTGGCCAGTTGATGGGAGTACTGTTTGTAGTGCCACAAAACAATTACAATAAAAAAAAGATCGCTGAGCACCTATGAGCATTAAAAATAGAGTCGTGAAGACCAAGTTTGAAATATCTCAAGAATTACTGAGATGTAACAGAGACAAAGTGAGCATGCGCTGTTGGGAAAAAAATGGTACCTATGGGCTCACCCCGTAGGTGTAAGTAGTGTACCAGTTGGGGGCGCATTGGGCTGCAATGGAAAATTTTACAGCTTAGAGGAGGCTAAGTTAAAGCAGGCAGTTACTGAGAGCTCAACCATGTCTTCCTTCAGTTTCCTGGTCTCTCTCAGTATCACCTCAGAGTGGCTGTCACTGGTACAATTCAAACAGCTGTACTGATGACAAGAGTAAGGAGCTAATCTTGATCCTATCTGTCTCTTTCTTGGAGAACACAGTTATTTCTACAAGCCCCCCACGAGGACAGCTGACCAGGCTGTTTTAGGGTTAACTCAAATCCCAGTACACAGTTTACCCAGAGTCCACAGTGGGCCTGTCGTAGCAGAAGGGGGATGGGAATAAGTGTTCAATTATCTAGCCAGTAGCTTCTGCTATGGTGGACACGTGAGGAGATGCTTCTATAAGGCCATATGCACATGGACTTCAGTGCAAACATACATAGAAACGTTTACACTTACACAGACACCTCCACCTCACTTGCCCAATGAAACCTGGCTCATACTATGAAGCAAAACTCAAAAGTGACTGCGTTTTAGCTTTTCAGTACTTCTTTTCTTTTAAAAAAATATTTATTTGAAAGGAGAAAGTGAAAGAGAGAGAGAAAGAAAGGGAGACAGGGAGAGAAAAAAGAGAGACGGAGACAGAGAGAGACTGAGCATCCCTAAGTGGAAAATCTGAAATCCTCCAAAATCTGAAACGTTTTGAGCACTAACATGAAGCCATAAATGGGGGATTCCACACATGACCTCATGTGACAGGTGGCAGTCAAACGTGAAATAAAATATGGATATTTATAAACCAGAATTACCTTCAGGCTATGTAAATGAGGTGTGTTTGAAAACAACAAATTTTATTCTTATTTAACCTTGAGCCCCATCCTTTAAGGACCTTAATATGTACTTAAGATATTCCCAAATCTGGGAAAATTCAAACTCTGAAATACTCCTGGTCCCAAGCATTTTGGAGAAGGATAAGGGATGGTCCACATGTATTACAATGAGCTGTTCCCACTGGCACTTTGGCTTGCTGAAGGGTAGCTGTGTCTTCGCAGCACTGAGACTGGGCACTCAGTAAGTTCACTAGTGAGCTAGTGACAAACAAAACCAAACCCAAATCCAAATGTCACGAAACACTGCTGCCATTGAAAGCAATTTCTAATATGTTCCAAATCATGTGGACCGCTATTAGGGCCATTTGATGCATGACTTCTTAGTGCGTAATACAGAAAACAGGAAGGCAAATTGTCTGCTCTGAAAAGACGGCATTATTTTATTACCTTTAATAGGAAGCAGATTTGAAAGCCATCACAACCTGAAGAATAATTACCATCAAGAAGTTCAGGAAAAGAAAGGAGGAGGACTCAGCATCAGCAATGCTGGCATTACAACCACTGCATTTCAGCAGTTGGACAATGATCCTATCAGATCTTCCAGCTACTTTTAGGGTACATGCAGTTACATCATCTGGCTCACATCCTAGAAGGATCAGGAAGCAGCTCTGCTCAAATTTTACGTATTCTATGGGAGGCACGTTAAGTCCCTTTAATAGTCACAGACATAGTGCAGCCCCACAAACCCTCCAAAATGTCTAAACCAGAAAAAAAAAATTATTTATTTATTTTCGCAATGTGCTTCACCAAGGACTGGGTTAGCCAGATAATTGGTGTGAGCCAAGATGTGAACACACTCATCAGAAATGCACACACACATATATTCGTGCGTTTCTCAGCTCTACTCTAAGGGGATAAATGAGCTCAGAAAGTATACAGATATACATTACCACACGCAAAACCTATAAAAATAAAATGACTTCACTGGAGAGATCATGTTGAAATCATGTTTGGAAGAAGGAAAGCGTCTGGTTTTAGACAAGTCAAGGGACACACTTCCCAATGCAGCAGTAATAATAAAGAGGATGAAAGACACAGGCAGGGTGGCTCAGGAGGTGTACGGAGAAGTGACAGGCAGGTTACATGGGGTGCGCTGGTGGCGAGGATGAGGGTGATTTCTAAGAGCACGCAAAATGATTTCTGCATGTTCAGCAGCGCTCCACTGTCTCTAATGTGGATGTGTGCCGAGGAAACCCTGAGCGCCCCGAAAGCCACACTAACTCATTTTAGTGCAAGGCTTTGCGCATCCTTTCCCCTTCTCCCTGGTGTCGTTTCTGGTGAGATTAGGATCTTGAGTGATAGGCTGTCCTGCCTTCGGAAATTAATATCTTTAGCTACACAGCCATCATTAGAGAAAAAGACGTGAACTCTGCGTGCTTTTCCTGATTACAGCACAAAAGTGCCCAAGCTATAATCAATTTCAACTCAGATATGTATTACCTTACACAGAAGACCACTAATGGCCACTGTGGGATTTACATATTCAGAATGTGTTGAAACATGATAAAATTCCCATGGCATTTATGGAATTGAAAAAAAAAGCTAAATTTTACTTTGGAAAATGTCATCATGCCAAGTGCTATAATGGTTTCAGGCCAATAACTTTTTGATGTAATATATATTGTTATTACAGAAAAATAATAAAATAATATTTATTCCTCAAATAAACCTACCAATAATCTTTCCTTTCAGATATTTCTAAAGTATATGGTTTTTTTTTTAAAAAGGGCAACTAAATGTAAACTTCCATCTTAGTGAAAGTTAAGCTTCATGTATTTAAAAACCTAGTGCATAATCTAGTAAAATGTATTTGTCAAATGTAGAAATTGTGCTTTCCCCCTCAACACCTGTGTATTTTTTGGGGTAAAAGAGCCTGAAAGTGACCCTTATTTCTGTATTAAGCATGTTGTCAGTGACTGGATGATCCCATGTTATCATCAGTTTGTGCTGTGTTTCTAACTGAAGAAGGTATACCAATAAAACTCATGTTACTTTATGCTTTGACGAGTTCACAGAAGTTTCTTTAAAGACAAAGACATAATACTGGTATACAAAATTTCACTCCTGTGTTAAATATGGACCAACAATAGTAATACACAGTGACCTTTACTTCACTATGAAATAAGACTGGGGCCAGGAAGGGACATTTCCTCAGCAGAGAAGGCATGCCACGCTGCACAGCGTCTTATGCTTATTTGAGCCAATAGTTTCAGAGAGGTGTAAATTACCCAAGGTCGCACAGAGATACAACTGAGCCATGAAGGTCAAGACTAAATCACCAAGAGCCAACACACACGCCCCCAAGGAAGCAAATGGGAAGGGCCACCTCAAGTCAGAGCACAAACTTTACTTAAAACATCATTGTCTCTTCCTGAGCCTTGAGCAGGATGGTTTCTGTGAATGACTTTTAGCCTCCGTCCTGAGCCATCGCTATAAATGGTACCTGTTTCTACATGAAAATTTCCACGTTCACATTTAAAGATTCGCTCCTTTACAAATCCGCACACACATGCCTGCTTGCAGTCATTCGTCAACACTCACTGAACAGGTAGTTCAGAGTAGGGTGCTAGGGATACAGCTGTGAGCCCCTTCCTTCATGGAATTTATAATTCACAAAGCTGGAGGCAGTGGGTGACTCATGCCGGCCATTTTAAGCTCTCAGGAGGCCTACGCAGGACTGCTGTAAGTGCGGAGCTAGGAAGTGGGGGGGGGGGTGTCATCATTGTTGGAGGTTGTTTTTTTAAAACGTTTATTTTTATTTATTTATGAAAGGAAGAGAGATGGAGATGGGGGGGGGGAATGGTTGCACCAGGGCCTCCAGCCACTGCAAACAAACTCCAGACACATATGCCACTATGTGCATCTGGCTTATATAGCCCCTAGAGAATCGAACCTGGGTCTTTAGGTTTCACAGGCAAGTGCCTTAACCGCTTAAGCCATCTCTCCAGCCTCTGTCACTGGAGACTTCTATTTCTCCAAAACTCTGGCTGCTCCTGCTTCCATGAAGCCCCAAATAATCAGTCATGGAGCCTCAGATTAGCACGTACCAGAATCCCATGTGGGGCTAAGTAACACCTGCTGGGCTGCATGCTTAAGACTTTCTCATGGACCAGGGCTCAGGGGAGGCCTAGGAATGTGCAGGGGCTGCTGGTGTGAGGACCAAACTGTGAGAGCTGCCGATTACAACAGGATTGGCAACCTGGTTTTACCCCAAAATAAAGGAACATATTTCAGGGCTTGAAAGTCCTAATTCCCTGCTGCAACCACTCAATTCTGCCAGACAATGACAGTACACAAATTAACGGGTATTGCTGGGTTCCAGCAAAACTTGGGGTGGATCTGGCCCCTGGGCCAGCATTAGCAGGTTCCCAATGTAGACCCACTGTGGGGGCTCCACCTCTGAACCTGACTCGCTTCTGACTTCTCTGCATATTGAATTCTCCAACTCCTACCATTTTCTCTTGGCCTTACTTTACAGCCTCCGGTCTGTTTTCTTCTTCCTCTCTCTGTATCCCCAACTTCTGGTAAAGCCTCTTAATTACAAGAGAGTTGTATATTAAATCCTGTCTTGAAAATGCTGCGCCTTAAGAGCCCAAGAGGACCCGATGTGTCCTGAGTTTGATTCTCGAACACTAACGTAAACGGCTGGGCATGGACACGCGTGCCTGCCTGGAACCCGTCCCATAGGGGGTAGTGACAGGAGAACTGCTGACCCTTGCTGGCCAGCGTGAACCAAAGTGGCAGCACTAGGTTCAGTGAGAGACTCTGTCTGAAGAAAACAAGCATGTGAGTTGAGTTACGAAAGGGGACACCTGATGTTCTCCTCTGGCCTCCACTCATGGATGCACATCTGCACACACATGTCCATACCATACACATACACAACACACATGACACATATGCACACCTTGCATTTCACATTATACATTCATGTTATGCCAAGGGATGAAGAATCTTCTGAGGATAGATAGCTTAAAATAAAAACGAAATAAAACAGAAAAACAAACAAACAAACAAACAAAAAACCCAAAACACAAACCCTATCTGACAGGAGTGAGCAGGACTCTAATGCGTAAACCATTTAGAGTAAGAGGCTCAGGAGAGGTGAGGAAGGATTAAGGGAAGTCATTACAGACAGAAGCAATCGCAGGCGGAAAGACAGCGGCATGAAGAAGCATTATGGTGTTGGAGTAAGCTGCCAACTGGTCAACATAGGAACAATACAGGAAGCCCGGCAGGAGACGAGGAAGGTGGACAATGAAGCCGGAATGCCAACAGGGAGCGGAAGTCACAGGGCCTGTGTACTAGAAGATCCCAAGGCCAAGGGGGTGTGGTGAAGTGCTGGGGGGTGGGGGGAGACACGGGTGGGATTTGTGTCTCAGAGGTCACTAGTGATGGGTGGTCTTGGGACGGGTAAGGATGGTTGGCTTCTGGCTGCTCCTCAGCTTTCAACTGATAACCCCGGACTCTGGATGTGCCTGGAACGCTACACTATGCTGCCGCCGTGGTTCTCCGGGACGGCCAGGCTCCTCTCTATTCTGCTTCCCACAGCAGCACCGGAGTGCACGTGTTTTCTCCATCATCTTATAGCACCCTGTGAGGCAGTTATATTTACAAAAGAACACCCTACCTCCTTCCATACAAGCTGGGCTGCAACACTAAGGGAATTAAGCCTTTGGAATGGTCCCTTTTGCTATTTTTGACATCATGTAAGTGGTTAATTCTTTTAAGGCCAAGGAAAAGGGTTTGACTTGGTACTTTTGAATCACAGAAATCACACTGAACTCACAAAGCCACAGGCTCAGTAAATAAGGTCAGAATTCCACACATCCAGCTGCAAGGAATCAGGCCTTCAGCAGAGATTGGGCGTAGCTTGCAAAAATAACACATCCATCTTATCTGAGTCAGAACGTTGTAGCGTTACCCGGTGTGGAAAGTTTACCATAAAGCGCTTATAAGAAGGAAAAGAATTAGAAATATAAGGAAGTCTCGAGTAAATTAAATAAGACTAAGCCCCGAGTGAAGGGGTAGTCATGAAAACTATGTTTCCATTTTATTTTTAAGGAAGAGTACACCACATGGGATAGATGTTAGTACATGGAGAAGAGAAGCCCGTGCCCACCCATATACCCCAGTTGCTGACCTAGTGATTAGACAAGCACACACTCGATTCCATTAGGTTTTCAAGTCTCCAGGACTTTTTGTACACACTCTTTCTTCCCTGTAAGTCAAGCTGGCAGCCTGACATCTGGACGATTAACAAGAGATCTGGAGTTAAAACAAAAATAAAATTTCAGTCCTTGCTCTGTCAAACATCATGGACATGTAGCCTGCAACAAGTAACTTAATTTTCCTAATAATCAATTTCCACCATCACAAGATAAGCCTAAAATGTGACGGGTCATCCCAAACTTTTTTTGGGACAGTGTATTAGAAGAAAAATGTTGAGCATGTTTTTAACCTATATACACAGCCCCAGATAACACGTTTGTT
This sequence comes from Jaculus jaculus, assembly GCF_020740685.1. Lineage (NCBI taxonomy): Eukaryota > Metazoa > Chordata > Mammalia > Rodentia > Dipodidae > Jaculus > Jaculus jaculus. The sequence continues at coordinate 22,420,871 of NC_059112.1, read as the reverse complement.
CTGTTAATACTAATAAATTGCATACGTGATAAAATACACAAGAGATCAGATAAAACCTAAATAGGAGTTCTAGCATTTTTTTCTTCCTCTCAATGGATTGCCTTGTGCACCCATTTTTGAGGCCTCTGGACTAAGCCATCAGAGCTCAGCGGTTTAGCATTTGCCTGGCACGTGCGAAGCAGCGGACTTGATGCCCAACACTGAGGAAATAGCTAGAAAGTAAAGGGCAGGAGGCTTGGAGCGCAGTAAATACTTACCCAGTGGTGGGTTTTCACAGTAGATGAGCTGACTGGCTGCGAGTATTCTTAAACAGTAAAACAGGAAACTACTGAAATTTTAAGCCGCAAACTCACCAGCACATCATGTAAAACTTCATGTGCTTTTAAGTACAAATGAAAGCGGTATTTGCAGCTACTAAGAATAGAGGTGGTATTTTATCTGAAAAGCATTCCACAGCAATGCAGAAGTTTCTGTCAACTTGACAGCCGTACATGCTCAGGACAAGCCCTGTTTCCTATTAAGTTTACTGCTTCTCTAGGCATCCTCTAAACCCCTGTTGCCACATGTTGCAGAGGACACTAAACTGTTGTGTTCAGTCGCACTGAATGTGACGGCTAGTTTACATAATACCACAACAAGGTGATCTCTAAACAGCCCGAGATGACAACCATGTTTTGGGGGAGGAATAAAGGAAATAATGTAAAAGAAAAAGATAATGAACTCGGTGTTCTATCTTCATGCTCAGGGCATTGAACCCAGTCTGACTGCCATATTTTGGCTTATAAGTTTACCTCCCATCTCCAATCCCCAAAAGGAAAGCACAGATTTTCGGACCCTCTCCCTTTCTGTCTTGAAGCCTAGTTCAGAGCCTGCCCATAATCAGTACTTAGATATTTGTTGTTGGTATTTCCAGCCATGTTCTTCCACGTTCATATGTACTTGGGGCCCATTTGCAAGTGGATGAGCCTACACTTCCTGAGAAAGTATCACATAAAAATTATTAGCTCTTTTTCTAATGTATCCCTAAATTAGTCCTCATAAGTGGCATATTTGATACCCAGGCCTGCAGTGCCTGGAAAGCATGCAGTATATTAGTCCTAGGGGTCAGGATTTCATTAAGCGAGCATTTACCAAGCTCCGACTTCTTAATATGAATAATTCATTTATTCATCCACTGTTTCCTGAGTGATTACAAAGGTCAGTGATGAGTGTCATTTACTATGGTCACTGCTCTCATGAAGCGTCAATCTGGAGGAGGATTTGCACTCATCCCACATTACAGGATGTATATAAAAAAGCATGTGCTACCATCTGACCAAAGGAAAATTGGTTCCACAGTCACAGTACTATGACTTCCAGCTAAGAAGTGATTCTCTTACCCACAATCTTTTAATTTTTTACAGGGGGAAGGGGCAATGGCACGCCAGGGCCTCCAGCCACATGCACCATCTTGTGAGCATATGCCACCTTGTGTGCTCGAGTCACCTTGTGTGTTTGGCTTACATGGGATCTAGAGAGTCAAACATAGGTCCTTCATGGGTAAGCGCTCTAATCACTACACCAGCTCTTCCGGCCCCAACAATCTATTTTTAGAACATTTGACAGATAACATTAGATACGCTTTCAGTTTGTAAAATGTCTACTTCCCAACCTATACCTCAAAACAACAGAAAAGGCTTTTATCATGAGGGGAATACTGCCTCAAATCAGTGCTCAGTCTAGATGGGCATTACTTGTGATGGTTAAGTTTTGTGTCAACTTGATCTGTTTAAAAATCCAGAGACATTCCTCATAAGTGGGTCTCTAAGGTTGCTCCCCCTCAAAAAAAAAATTAAATTAAATTAACTAAAAAGAGAGTCCTTCCTCCAAGGTGAGCCCTTCCCCCAGAGTGGGTGGCTCCTCTTAGAGGGGAGGCTTTATTTAAAAAAAAACTCTAAAAAAAAAAATCCCCTCCTCTCAGCTGATTGCCAGTGCTGCTTACTACTTGGCAGTGTGGACTGAAGACCAGTGTGGACTGAAGACCAATGTGGACTGAAGAGCAGCGGCTCTTTAAGAAGGGCCCAGGCCTTCAGTGCCTGCTTGGGACTGCTGAGACATCCAGCCTCGTAAACTGAACAGCTAACGGGTTCCTCAGCTCTCAGGCCTACACACCACTATGGTAGGCTGCCGTAAACTAACCCAATAAATTCCTTTTTAATACAATTCATTCTATCAGTTCAGTTCCTCTAAAAAACGCTAATACAGGGGCTGGAGAGATGGTGTGGCGGTTAAGCGCTTGCCTGTGAAGCCTAAGGACCCCGGTTCGAGGCTCGGTTCCCCAGGTCCCACGTTAGCCAGATGCACAAGGGGGCGCACGCGTCTGGAGTTCGTTTGCAGAGGCTGGAAGCCCTGGCGCACCCATTCTCTCTCTCTCCCTCTACCTGTCTTTCTCTCTGTGTCTGTCGCACTCAAATAAATTAAAAAAACAAAAACAAAAACAAAAAAAAAAACGCTAATACAACCGTCTTCTGCAATGCTTAAGGTTTGTCTTCCTAAGTGCAGAAGCAACTGGTAACATGTATAGTGCTACAAATATAATCCATTTTCCTATAGAAGAAAGTAAATACAAAAAAATTCAAAAACTATATTTACCGTGAAGAAAGTAAGATCAGAGCCTTGCGTACTACCAGTTTTCAAAGAAAGCCAGCAGAACTGTATGACTATCAAGCAAATGTAATTTACATACCTCAGAAACATGTTAGAACCAAATTAATGTGACAGATCAAAGGAGGTGAGAAATTTCAGAGAAACCATTACTAATAAAACTTAAAGCTTTATCATCATTGTTGATTACAATTATTCCTAAGCAAATATAAATAAATGAAATCTTAATTTAGGCTTATTTTTTATTTTTTAAAGGAGAGTCCATACTCTCAGTGATTTCACAAGATGAAATGATGAGTCTGGGTATAGTAACTGATTTCCAACAGAATGAGGTCAAAGAAGACAAAGCAGGTCAAGTTTGTCATCTAAGGATGAGACAACTGCAAATTCTCTGAGGCGGTGACAGGGAGAGATGAGGAGGCGCCGCCGTCCCCACACCCGCAGCTCAGCTGCAGCGCTCTCCCACGCAACGGGTCCAGATGGCTGAAGAGCGCCCGGACTCTTCCGTCCCTCCACGCCTTCGCTTTTGAACTGTCCGACTTCACAACCACGCGGCCTTTCCTCGTCCTCAGAGTCACTGCTTGCCTTAGATTCGGCCACTCACCAGTAAGCCGTTCTTGAAACAATGCGTTAGCATTCATTTTTCCAGCTTTTCCTTTTTGTGTGTTAATGTGTGTGTAGGAAGACTTGTGTGAGAGCACACACGTGTGTGTGTGTGGGGTGTGTGTGTGTGTGTGTGTGTGTGTGCATGCATTTGTTTGGAAGCCAGAGATGGATATCGGGAATCTTTCTCCCTCACTCTCCACCTTATTTACCGAGGCAGGGGTCTTGCACTTGAACCCAGAGCTTGCCGATTTGGCTAGACTAGCTAGCCAGTTTGTCCTGGAGGTCCTCGTCTCTGCCTCCTAAGTGCTGGGATTACGTAGGAGGGCCACCATGCTCAGCCGGCATTTACGTGGGTGCTGGGCTTCTCAGCTCAGGCCATCTCCCTGGGCCTAGACTTTTAAAAAGACATTCCGAGAAGCGTATCATGTGAATGCAAATGGTGGAGCCCGAACAGTGCAATCTTGTAATGGTCTTGATGACTGGATTTTATAGACAGATGTTAAAAATCCCAAATCCTCTCTAATGCTACCTGTTGATAGGGATGACCCTGCCTGGGGACTTTCTCAAGCCTCCTGCTGTCCCTTCGCTTCACTCTGTCATGTACTGACAACATTGTTGTTTGAGAAGAAGCCCTGTAAGTCTTCCGAATGGGGGGCGTTTTAAACGCAGCTCCATGACTGCTGCGCCCACAGCATTAACTCAACTATGTTCGGAAGCATCTTGTTTCATGACCACAGTGATAGCCTGGTCTCCTGAGAGCGCACTTTCTAACATGTCCATACCCCATTCTCTCTTTCTCTCTCTCTCCCCCTTTTGCAAATAAATAAATAAAATACTTTAAAAAAAAAGGGCTGGAGAGATGGCTTAGCAGTCAAGGCACTAGCCTGAAATGCCTGACGACCCCAGATTTGATTCCTCAGTACCCACAAAAAGCCAGATGTGCAAAGTGGTGCATGCATCTGCAGATCATTTGTAGTGGCTAGAGGCTCTGGTATACCCATTTTTCTCTCTCCTGGCAAATAAATAAACTATTTTAAAATGTCCATGCATCGATGTACTAATCTGGCTGCCACACTGTGTTGGGTGGAGCTCCAGTGTCATGTGAAGCGACAGCCCAAGACAAGGTGGAGAGGCGACGCGGAGGGAGAGCCGCCAGGGGCTTCTCTCCCCTGTGCTCTAGCCAGAGCGCCTCTGCCCGGATCAGCGCTGTCCATTTGAGTTAGGCAATGTGTTGTTTGGGAAAATGGGTTTTGCCCTTCAAAACGTCTGAAAACCACTCCCAGAGCTTGATAGTCCACTGTCTCACACGCTGCGTGCGATCTTGTGCTCTGCACTGAGAGCGTGTTCCAGGCCAGTCGGGAGCAGATTACACAACGGGCGCGCCTTTGGGAAAGCAGGCAGGGAGGAAGCCAAGCTGGGGAACCCCAAGGCTGTGACAGCTGAAGTTCAAGCCAGGGTGACATGCCAGCAGCACGGGTGGTCTCACGTGTTGAAACTTGTCTCAGCCGGCCCAGGGTGACAACCCCGGCTCTACCGAATGCCGACCCCAGCTGACCGTGAGGGTAGAAGCTCAGACCCACAGCAACATGACAGGCTCTGGCTCAGACCAGAAAACCCCACTGCCATCCCAAGGGCCAGAGCCAGCAGAGATGCTTCCTTCCCAACAGAAAATATTATTTAAAAAGGGGGCGGGGGCTGAAGACATGGCTCAGGGGTTAAAGCACTTGCCTGGAAATTCAATTCCCCAGTACCCACTTAAAGCCAGACGCACAACGTGGTGCATGCATCTGGAGTTCATCTGCAGTGGCTACGGGAGAGGCCCTGGCGTGCCCGTATTCATTCGTTCATTCTCCTCGTATGTCCTCTCTCTGTCTCCCTGTGCTTGCAAATAAATAAAAATAAATAAAACTTGCATAGTCATAACATAGTTGTCATTTTTTTTTTTTTTTGTCCAATATCATCTCTAAAAAAAGACCTGCCCTCCTCTAACTGGCAAAATAATCATTTTAGAGACATTTAGAAGTTACCACCTCTCAGAAAACTTCCTGCAGACAAAGTCTGGAGGTCAATTTTTGGGGTTCCTTCAGGTTTCCTCATTAGGGAATCTGTGCAGACCATGGAAGGCGTCCACAGGCCCTGGGGAACCTTCCTGATTTGCTTGTGTGGCCCAGAGATTGAGGACACGTTCACACTCAGCGGACATCAATTACATGTAAGGCTGAATGAAAAACCTGATTTTAGGAGTGAGAAAGGATACACAAGCTCCATCTTAGATGGAACATGTTGATTTAATAAGGAAACCAATCTCTTCACTTTCCTAGAAGTTAAGATTTCTCAACAAATTAGAACATGTGATTTATCACAAAGTAAAGATCAGTTAGCTCTAAATTTCTTTTTATTCCTTTAAGAGGCAGTCATAATAAAGGTTTATGTAATTGTGTACTATATAATGTATACTATATTATGTATATATAAAAGCAAGCTTTTGATAGATTTTTTTTCCCCATATGACATTTTAGTGTGACTCATGATCGCCATCTACTGGTAAAAATCTGAATGTGTAGTTAAGTTAATGGAAAGCAGTTTTTTTGCTTGTTTTTAATTTATTTGCAAAGTGAGACATACACACAGAGAATGGGTGCGCCAGGGCCTCCAGCTGCTGTCAATGAACTCCAGGTACATGCGCCACTGTGCGTGTGGCTTTACGTGGGTACTAGGTTATCAAACTCAGGTCGTTAAGCTTTGCAGTCAAGTGTCTAACTGCTGAGCCATCTTTCTAGCCCAAGGAAGACAGTTATTATCATAGATATTAAAAAGAAGTTTGGGAATATTAAACATTCATTTTCAAAATTTTCTACATTGGGCTTTAAGCATAAATAACTTAATTTGTTGAGAATCCATCAACAAACTTATTTTTAGCGTCAGTAACTACCTCAATGTCATTGCGGGGAGGTATATTATACTCAGTCTAGGTAGCAAATGAGACAAAAGAGGTCTGAAGAGACGTTCAGTGCTTAAATGTGCTTTCTGCACCAGCACGAGCCCCTGAGGAGGCCTCAAACCACCTGAGTTTGAATCTCCAGAACCCATGTAAACAGCTGGGTGAGGCCACGCATGTCTGTAAGTCCAGTCTTGTGGGGAGCAGAGACCAGAGAATCACTAGGGCACGTGAATGGCAGCCTCCAAAACCGGCAAGAAACTCTACCATAAGGAAAAGTGGGGCAGGTGAGTGACTGAGCGGGGTGCCCAAAGTTCTCCTCTGGCTGCTGCAGGAGGGCCCATGGGTGCCCAACATCACGCATACACCACACACACACCCCAGACAACACACCACACAGGCTATGTCCATGCAGAAAACAGTATCATTTTGCTATCATAGTTTCAGAAAAACTCTTAATATAATAGTATGAAAAGTAAAAGACTAGAAATCAATAGCATTTGAGTCCTTTACAACAAAGATTTTGGTTGGGGAAGTTAAGAGAGCTTATAGTCATGGCTTCCAATTGTTGTATTTGACTTCATGATATTTCAGAGGCATAATCATATATAATAAGTATGTTAGGACGCATCAAAAGAGAAAAAGAGAGGGATTCACCAAGGCCTCTGAGAACAAGCCCCTGGCTGTGGGTCTCTCTCTACAGTTGGTGATAAAAGGGAACGCCTATGATACCACAACCTTGAAATGTAAGAGGACGGGTAGTTATAAATCTACATGTCTTTATGTTTCCATGTGATAGCTACGGCCTGTGTCTACATGCACCGAGATGTCACACATAAAGGACATATCACGCCAATTATGATGTGAGGAGCGCGTCTCTACTCTTTATTTAATTAGAGTGACCACGGTGTCCTGAGAGGCAGAACCATAGCTTGAGTTTACATGTGGCAACTGTGTGACAGAGAAAACCACCTGCAGCTAGAATGAGATATTCCCTAGTGTCACATAAAAGGGAGGGCATAGCGGGAGGGGGGAGGGGAACGTAGTCCCACGAGGGGGTCTGCGGTGCTGGCCACAGGACAGGAAGCTGCTGGCTGGACAGAGCCCACAGAGGAGAAAGGCCAGCCTTCCGCCCCCTGCAGGCCGCAGCAGGGAACGCAGGCTCACAGGCCTGTTTGGGTCTGCGCAGCGCTTGGGCAGCGGAGAGCTACTGCGTGGAGAGCTCAGGGCGAGAGTGACTCGGAGCATGAACGAGGGGCAGAGATCTGGCGAATCCTCTTATGGGCTGTGAGGTCATGGTCACACAACTTAACCTTTCTGATGCCTCAAGCTCTTCATCTGTATGTAAGGAAAATTACTACCCCCAAGGGATTCAATGTAACCAGGGGAAAGTGCCAGTATCACGCGGCACATGGTTAAGTACCACGGGAAACGCGCGGGCTGTTTATTAAGAACGCGAGCAATTGGATGTGAGGGCGATCTGGCTGCGACATCTGTCACCCCATTGATCGCCAGGGTTGATTCGGCTGATCTGGCTGGCTAGGCGGGTGTCCCCTTCCTCCCTCACCGCTCCATGTGCGTCCCTCCCGAAGCTGCGCGCTCGGTGGAAGAGGACGACCTTCCCCGAATAGAGGAGGACCGGTCTTCGGTCAAGGGTATACGAGCAGCTGCGCTCCCCTGCTAGAACCTCCAAACAAGCTCTCAAGAACGCGAGCAATTGACACGGCACCAAGAACCGTGTTCCCATCCCTGTCAGGCTGAACAGACTTGGCTTCTTTATCTGTAAAATGAGGGTACTTCTAGTTCTTACAGAAATGGCAGACAGGGGCACGTCCATGCAGCACGGTGAGTGACCGGGTCTAAACACTGGATTATAAACTGGTATCTTATTCATTATCCATTACAGATTTGCAAAGCCACATTATTATTATTTTTAACATTTTATTTATTTGAGAGAGAGAGAGGCACACACACACACACACAGAGTGAGTGTGAGTACGGGTGTGTCAGGGCCTTTAGCCACTGTAAATGAACTCCAGATGCATGCGCTACTTTGTGCATCTGGCTTTATGTAGGTACTGGGGACTTGAATCCAGGCCAGTAGGCTTTGCAAGCAAGTGCCTTTAAGAGATGAGCCATCTCTCCAGCCCTATCCCTACATCATTTAATGTTACTCATACTTAGTTCTGAGTGCACGTGTGTCGGGGGAATGTCTCATGCCCTCAGTGACATAGAAGACACTGGCAGGTTGGCAGGGGGACTGTTAGCCTGGCCACATTGTGATGAGAACTGGGAAGACTGAAGCTCTGCACACAGTAATGCGTGAACCCAGGGGCTTTCAGTAAAATTACAGGCTACAGTAAAGGTTCGATTTGAGACTCTATTCTGTTGTGCTAGGATCATTGGTACCTTAAGCACAGACTGGAAGTTCATGGAAAGCCCGTTTGCGGGCAGGTGATGCCAGTGCCCCACGCACCTTCTCGATGAGCTCATAGCTCTCCTCCAGCTTGAGCAGCCGGTTCCGCACGGCCGTGGACGCCCGCTGGTACACGGTCCTCCACTCCTGGAAATCACTCTCGGAAATCTCGGCCACGGCAAAACACAAAGTCCTCAGCCCTGAAATAGACAGCACCCCAAACGCCCCAAGGGAGAGTGAGTCACGAGTTTGATGTTTCCATTTAACAAGAGCCTGTTCTGAAAAGTCTGATTGGATTCAGACAAGAGAATGATGTCGAGTTCAAATAAGACAAAAATCTTGGTATAGAATGACTACAAATGTCTACTCAGATTTTACTTTTTTAAAAATATATTTTATTTATTTCAGAGAAATGGGGGGGGGGAGAGAGAGAGAGAGAGAGGGAGAGAACAGGCACTCCAGGGCTTCCAGCCACTGTCAACAAACACCAGACATACACGGCCCCTAGTGCATCAGGCTAATGTGGGACTTGGGGAATTGAACCGGGGTCCCTCGGCTTTGCAGGCAAGTGCCTTAACTGCTAAGCCATCTTCCCCAGCCCTCTGCTCAGATGTAAAAACTGTCACACTGCTTCTAAGCCCTGGCCCTTGCGACCCTTGAGGACGGATCCCACATGCCTCATCAAATCCCTCAGCCTCCCTGTGCTCCTTCCCCACACACCAGGGCTGCGGAGCACTGCTGGCTGCATTGTCCACCCCACCCTCCCTGGCGCCCTTCCCCCGCCTGCCCTGCACCTCCTCACACTCAGCTCCCGGGGGCACTGGGGTGCACTGCCGCTCAGACCGCAGAGTTGACCATCTCCACAGCGCCACAGTGTGAACGGCAGTGATTCAGAGATCTGCCCATCCTTCTCCTCTAGCAGGGCGAAGCCCTGAGAGCCGGTACTCTTTATAACCCCAGGGCCACGCTCTAGAGGCTCAGTCAGAATGGTGGCTTCACAGTAGGAACAGTAACGTGGAAGAGAGAGACGGGGGAGACAGAGAGAGGGAGACAGAGACACACACACATACTGCTGGAGTTCACTGGGAAAGCTACCTTTCCCTTGCAATGTTAATGGCTACACTCAGGCCTGCTCTTCGTGTCTCTACAAGCATGAACGTGGTTGGGGGGGCACACCGTGGGAAAACAGGAAGGTTGCTTGTGGTGACGGAATCCCGGGGCTCCATGCCTGTGAGTTTCATAACTTACTTTATACCCAGAAAAAAAAAGCAAAAAACAGAAACAAACAAACAAACAAATAAAAAAACCCTAGCTGGACAGGGAGAGGAGGGAGGAGAGATATGTGCCAGCAATGCGGGGATGGACTCATCCAGAGTCCCAGGAAGACAATGTCCGCTCTTGGGGACTTGAACTTTTAGAAAGGACCAGGCCCAGCGCCAGGCCTTGTGACCTCATGTCCAGTACGGCACGTTCCGGGGAGCGTGGCAGAAGCCGGAGGCAGAGAACGGGTGTGGCACGCCGCTCGGTCCTCTTAGGAAGGACGAGGGATGAGGACTGCTGTTGTGCTGAGTTGAGTGTTATCTGTGGTGCCCTTGTAGGGCACATTTTTCTCTTTGGAAACTTGATTGGAAAACTTATTTTAGGGCTGTGTGTGTGTGTGTTTGGGGTAACCATGGCGTAGAAGTGCTCTGTAGTGTAGGGTCAGAAAGAATGGAGTGAAGGTACGGGGACCAAGGGGAGCTGAGGAGCCCTATGTGTGCGTGCAACATCGTCACCAGAAAGGAGCCCGGGGCCTATCCCAACCTCTCGGTGTGTGCGGGGCAGGCTGCGCCAGCCACACCTGGTGGCCATGTTCTGGCACTTTTGAGAACTGGAAAAGGTTCTTTGCATCCCTGTTTGTCAAAGCCTACTAGTATCTCCCTCATTCCCTCCCTCCCTTCTTTCTTTATTCCTCTTTCTTCTCTTAATGTTTTTAAAAACATTCATATCCTTTCTCAGTCAAGGGAATGAAGAAACAAGGATCAGACCAGGGGTCAGACATGGTGCCATGGGGTGTGTTTAGGAGTGAAAGTTGAGATGCAAGAATTAGATACAGCTTTGACTAGATAGCAAGTGTAGAAATAAGACTGTGTAAATTCTCTCTCTCTCTCTCTTTTGTTTTTTTGCTTTTTCGAGTTAGGGTCTCACTGTAGCTCAGGCTGACCTGGAAATCACTCTGTAGTCTCAGGGTGGCCTCGAAATCATGGCAGTCCTCCTACCTCTGCCTCCTGAGTGTTGGGATTAAAGGCATGCGCCACCACGCCCGGCGTTCTATGTAAATTCTTGTCATAACTGACCCTTACTGTAACAACACTCACTTTCTTCCACCTACTTCAGACCATCTCTGCCCCTTACTGCTTGCCTCAATCATCGTATATCTCAGGAAAAAGGCAGGGCTACACTTATTTGCCATGGAGTCTCAGACCTCACGCTGAACTTGGCATGTAGTGGGGCTCAGTAAATTAAAGTGTTAAGTTGTAATAGGATAACTACTTTAATAGTCTTATTGGTTAATTTATTTCTTCCATTAATTTAAGTCAGATGATCTCAGTTCTTTGACTCTTGTTATTTTTCCTGACAAGTTCCTTGAGACACAATGTGAACTATCTCCACTGTGAACTGCATCCATTCTGAAAATGAATACAGATAGAAAAGCCCTCCCCACTACCTAAAATGTGGGGCCAGAGCTTTCAGTCTTTCAGTAAATACAGTTTGAGAAAAGAAAAATGGTGTGTGAGGATAGTGCCTGGTAACATCTAAGCCCTCAACAGTAACTGATGTCTTACTTCAGAACCACTAAGTAGAATCGTGAGGAGCCCTGGAAGACACCCAACATGCAAGATTTTCTTGCCTCTTATATTTTATTTTCACAGGAAACTCACCTTCTGTAGCAAACTGCTCTAAATGTTTTAGGGTAATTTCTTTGTACTTTGAAGTCTCTGCAAGTCGTTCATAAATTACAGTGTCCTGGAAAATAAGCAGAAGGGACATTGTACTAAGGTAAGCATTCAGAGTTGAATAAAGTTAAAACTGGAGACATTGTAGTTGCAATTCTATATAAAAAAACCCACCACTCTTGGTAGCTTTTATTTTTTTAAACACAAAGTATTTTTGTTGATGAGTAACACCAGTTTCCCTGCAAACACGAAGAACCACAGCTGCCCCTGTGGGCTGTGCATCCCTGGCGTCCATCAATCATGAAAATGTCGTTAGGCTTACTGTGGCTGTGTCTGTACAGAACATTTGAGGATTTCTTTTCTTGTGATTATCACATAAACAATACAACTATTTATATGACATTTGCATTATACTTGGTACTATAAGTAATCTAGACATGACTGAAAGGGCTTGGTGGTACATGCATATGATACCAGCACTTGGGAGTGGATGCAGAAAGATCAGGAAGTTCAAGGCCAGCCTCTGCTACATAATGAGCTTGAGGCCAGCCTGAGAGGGCTACATGAGACCTTGTCATAAAAACAACAACAAAACCAATCAACCAGTTTAGGGAGGGACGTGCAGTTATACGAAACAGTACTGCGTATGATGCAAAGGTCCCGAACTCTACGTATTCTGATGCCTGCTGGGGGCCTCTGGAAGCAATGCCCCGAGGACACCAAGGGGAAATTCCAATTCTCTATTTTCACCTTAGTATGGAATAAATCTCTAGTTTTTCAATGTTCGAAACAGTCAGATTCTGTCAATATTTCCCTGGCATCTCACACACTGCAAGAACTCCAACCCCAAAGGTTCTGTGAACCTCTGCGAAGTATTCATAAGGTGCTAGGAATGGTCCAGAACTCTGTGACGTGTTATGCTGACAAAGCTTAGGAGCTTGTCCTGTATAGTACTTCTCAGATCCTTTGACATGCTGGTGTGTGAGGTGGAGCTCCTCTCCCCACCCCCCAGGGAGGGTGGGCCGCTATGTGGAATGTACCCCAAGCTCATGTGACCACAGACCCTACCAGGGACTCAAACATGTCTATAGGAGCAGAGTTCACAGAAGGACAGACTTGAGGCAGCACAAGACTACGGACCTCTGAAACATGGCAAAGAGCCTTACATCGCTTCATGTTTCTTGTTACACCACCTTAGCTTTAAGACTCAGTTGCCTTAATTTGTAGAATAAAATTCCTGCATTCATTTTAGGGTCCCTTTCAGTTTTAGCTTTCTGCACCATTTACGTTTTTCTACTCTTTTATAAATTGCCTATTGTTCCCTCAGTTGGCTTTGCTTTAATGTTTTCAGAAATCTTAGTATTCAGCCTTCACGATTTTTTATTAGACCAGGAAAAAATAAATCATTTACCTGCAATTACTTTCTCAGTGGTATTACCCATTTTAGGGTCTCTAGTCTCAGGGCTGAGATTTGGAAGCAGACTAATGGACTATGATTTAGAGCCTCAGAGAGAAAGAGAACCGAGTGACCTCAAAACAGATGGACTATTCCAGGTCCCAATTATGAATTTCTTTCCATTTTTCAGTGGCGGAATGGGAAAAGGGGAAAGTAGAAGGAAATGACAATTTCCCCTCATGACTCCTTCCTGGGAAAGAATGTATGGCTTATAAAAATCTTTTATCCAGAGATTAATGAAAATTTCAATGAAATTAATATAGGTCTCTTTCAAATGGGAAAAAGTCCTTTAAAAAAATACCCGAAAACAAAAGTGCTGAATAATAAGGTTCGGGGAGACTGAGTCCTGCGGTGTTTCTCGACATGCTAGTGGAGGAAAATGGTGCTCGGCATATGAGACTTCTAGTTTGCCTTCTCAGTGGCATGCAGAGTGGAGCCGAGGAGTCAGTGCAGACTCTTGCACATGGAGGGCATGCCTTAACATGCCCCAAGCGGCTGGCCCGGCTCACATGTGACAGAGAAATTCTTAGAGGCACATCCCAGATACCCCTTTACTTACAGGGCTGTGGCAAGCATTCAGCACATTTTTAGGAAGGGTTTCTGGAGGGTTCCTTTAGCGCTTGTGGGAAATCATAAGTGGATTTAGGAACCTGGACCCAGACGCTCAGAAGAGGAGAAAGTGGACAATCACAATAAGCTGGCACTGCGGGGGAGGGCGGTCAAAAAAGTTCCTTTTCCATTATCTTTTTTCTTTTCCCCAGGCTGGACTCAAATGCATAGTGATCCTCCTATTTCTGCCTTCTGAGTGCTGGGATTAAAGACATGGGTCATTGTGTCTATTGTCTTTTATAGGCAGGGTCTCATATAGCTCAAGCTGGCCTTGAACTCACTATGTATCTAAGGATGACTTTGAACTCCTGATCCCCCTGCCTCCGTCTTCTGGGTGCTAGGATTGCAGGTGCGCACCAGCATACCCAACTCCTATTGCCTTTTAGACTAAGTTCAAACCTGCTCTGTATTCAAAACCGTATTTTGTAAATGAAAGAAATATTCAGTGTAATCAATTGTCTTGAAATGTCCCTTGTGAGGAATACCATGATACAATGTTGCCATTGTAGCAATACGGAGGCAGTCCCAAACAAAGAGGCCTTGTGTAATTATTTACTTACATGATGAGATTTATGCTGAAACTATCAAGATGACCTGACTCCTGTGAAAATGACTTAGCAAAGTGGAGCCATTTCTGTCTGATTCCACTCGCCCTGAGCCGTCACAGGGGTTGTAAGGGTGAACACCGAGGCCACAGATGCCTGCTCTGCACACTGCCTTCTACGACCGACCCAGTGAAACTGCCTGCCACAACCTGACCACTATGCTTTACTGCGCAACTGACGACGGGACAGCAAGACTCTAAGGCTAGCTCTGCACAGTTGACTGTTGGCTCGTGCTTCTCTAATCTATTTTAAGTGACAATGAAAGTTCTTTCAAAATAACTTGCATACATTTCTCTGTCCTAATGAAACCCGGGTGGGGGGGGTGCTGTCTTTTGTTCTGTAGAAAAACAAGGCTTGTGCGTGTTTATCTTGAATTGTAGTGGTATTTTTGTGTTCTAATTCCAAATAAAGATGGTTTTCTTCAGAGATCTATCTCTGTAACTTTTTTCTTTTTGAGATATAGGCTCATTCTGTACCCAGGCTGGTCGCACACTCACGACTGACTGTCTTGCTTCAGACTCCCAAGTGCTGGAAGGTTCAGGTCGTTTTGTTTGATTTCTGACACTCCGAATTCGCCACTTGCCCCCAGGGACTCAGATCCTGTTGTCAGGCCTAACAAGGAGAGACCAGCCTGCTGACTGAGGCTGGGTCTCCTTTGGCCTGGAATGTTGACTAAAGACATGGGGCACATCCACGTTTAAATCTATGCTAACGTTTTCTGTGATGTGTGCCGTTCAGAATTACGTATACCTTGCTGCTGATGTGGTAGTCAACTGCTTAGAGGAACTAATTTCAGAAGTGTTTTTTTTTTTTTTTGGTATCTGGCACAGACTTTTATTTAAGATACTTATTTGAAAACTTCTGTCATTTTTAAGATTCCTACAACATTAAACGTGTTTCTACTTTTTCTCCTGGTGTATAAGTTTTAGTGCCAGGTTCTTGTTTTCTTGAATAAATCAAATCTTTGTTTGTATAAATGAGACTCCTCAAATTGGCTACCATCATAGGTATAAACTGCACATTGCACATGTTTTCCTTTAAAAACTAACAAAGAGGGGCTGGAGAGAGAGTTCAGCTGGTGAAGGGCCCGAGTTCAATCCCTAGAACCCACGCAGACAAGGCTGGTCAGGGTGGGGCACACATGCAATGCCAGCACTGGGCGAGAGGACGAGGACAGAGGCAGCTGGATCCTTGTGACTCCTTGGCTGGCCAGTCCAGCCTAACGAGACGCGGCTCAGGCCAGTGAGGGATGCTGTCTCAAAAAACGGTGGAAGGTGTATGAAGAAATGACACTCGAGGTTGTTCTCTGGCCTTCACAGGCACACGCATTCACAAGCACCTACACTCCCACGTGCACTTGCACATGCACGAACATGTGTGCACATACCCTCCAACCAACAAAGCAAAACATCTTCATTACAGCAAATTAAAAAAAAAAAAAAAGACAGGAACAATAAGTCAGACCCACACATATACTATGTTAAACGTATCACTCTACACGCCTGCGTTTTACATGGGGCATACCTGCCCCTGCGGTCCCAGCATCCAAGCTCCGGTCACCCCTTGATTCTGAACCCACAGCCCGCGACTCCCACCTGGCTAAGACGGCAACTCAACGATCCCCACTGCTTTTCTATTTCCCTCTTGGACCACCAATCTATCTATCTTGTCCTTTGAGGCTAGTTTCGTCTGGTTATTGTCTCCATGGTGCGCGACGGTGGCCCGGCTCTGGGTTGTGAGGGGCTATGCCGACCTAGGGCCCTCGCTGCTTTCCGGACGGGAGCTGCGATCTCACAGGTGAACGGCGGTAAGGTTGTCTCCGAGTTCACTCAGTAAGCCGAGCAGAAATCCCAGAGTGATCCTAGATAATCCGTTCTCTCAGCACCTGCGGGCAGCCAATTACTGGGGCCTAAATCTCCCTCCTCAGTCCCGCCTCCTTTCATCCTTATCAGCTGGGCCTGAGCAGCCTTCAGTGGGCTCTGCTGGAAGCTCTGCCGGCATCTGTCTTCAGCCTTGATCGTTTTCCACACAGCACCAGAATGATCAAGGCATAAAGGGGAAGTTCTTGAGCATGGGGGCAAAAGAAAAAAACAAACAAACCCAAACCGGACCCAACCGACTTCTTCCCCCTAAACTTAACTCATAACCACCCTTCTGCCTGCCCAGGACTCAGCGTTCTTTGCTAAACTACAGCCTACAAGTAGCTCTCAAGTGTTCTTTGTTTTCTTTTTGTAACATGTTTATGTCTTTTTAACCACTTAACTGCATTTCGTAGAGGAAAAATGCAATAAGCAAGCTAACATAGGCAAACTATCTCCGTGACTGAAAAACAAACTCCAGGGCTGGAGAGATGGCTTGGCGGTTAAGGTGCTTCACTGCAAAGCCTAAGGACCCAGGTTCCATTCCCCAGGACCCACATAATGCCGGACGCACAAGGTGCGTGGGTGTGGAGTTCGTTTGCAGTGGCTGAGAGGACCTGCTGTGCTCATTTTTTTTTTCCCTCTCTCTTTCCATCTCTCCTTTTCTTAATAAAAGAAAAATAATTATTAATTAAATAATTATTTAATTTCTTTTAAATCAAAGTCTGGTCAGGCATGTTGGTTCGTGCCTGTTATCCCAGCACTTGGGGGGCTGTGGCAAGAGGATCCCAAGGTTGAAGCCAGCCTGCGCTATGAAAGGAGTTCAAGGCCAGTCTGCACATTCTAAGATCTTCTCTCAGCCAGCAAAACAAAATGGTTTTTATTCAATGCTTTAATTCCCCAAGCAAACGTCTTTTAGGTAAAGGACTGTTTAAATTTAGAAAGCCAAGATGTGATTTGAGCGTTGTGAACCAGGCAGGCAGATGCCAGTCACTGCAGCGGTGCCCCAAGGCTCTTTCTATCTACATTCTCCCTTACCATCATGTTGTGTGACCACTGGGATGAGGGAGGTCTTTACCATGCACTCAGCACTGCAGCCTAACCTCTCGCCGCTAGTGTTAAGTGCTTGACGTATCTGAGGTCTTATCTTTTTACTTCCAAACTCCCGGTCAAAGTCTGGTGATAAATGTCGACATGAGTACATGTCAGATACTGCTGCAATGAAGAGAACAAAATCAAGCAAACTGTGTAAATGAAATTCATGAGCCGTCTTGAAATAACTCTACCAAACTGCTGCAAACCAATGGCATTCAAAAGTGTTGTCTCAGTGCTTTAAACTGAGGCATTTAACATTCTCAACAGTAATTTAAATGAGTTCAGTTTCCCAGTTTCCATGGGCTGAAGCAAACTGGTTGACTCTATTTAAAATTGTGACATTCCGAGTGGCCCAGTTTTCCTAGCTGGGAAGTTAATAAAGTGGAAGGAAAGGACAGCTCAGGGGGGAAATACTGGCTGGTCTTAACAGAGACAACAACATGACCCTGTCAGTAGCTTTATAGTTTTTCCATGTGTGTAAACATATTTTAACTAGGAAAATTCAGCTAGAACACATAATATTTCTACCACTATAATCTACCATCATATTGTAGCCAACCAATAATCAAATATTCTTTCATAATTGAAACAATTCAAAACAAAGTCACTACCACATGAAGAATTATAGCAGCAGCTGGGAGCTATTCCTCCCCTATTTCTATGATCTTTAAACAAATGGATATAGAACCTGAAAATGCTTTCTGTGTTTAGTCACCTACAAACACAGTTTGCATAAGATACACCTCAAATATTATGTATTAAGATATTAAATTATAATAGTAACATAGGCCAAACTTTTTCAATGCACCAAATTGACCCAGAAGGAATTCCACATTACACTAGAAGAGGCTGAATGTTATGATGATAAACCAGCAACAGAAGTGGATGTCAGCAACTTCTTGTTCAACATCTGTGTTCCATTTCCATAGCAAAATGCCTAACACGTACATTATAAACCGTCATAAATCACAACTGCAAAAGACAAAAAATAAAAACTTACGGCTCCTTTGCAGTAGAGTCGTAACTTCCCGGATGGAGTGCGAACAATCACTGACATTCTTTTTCTAGCGCTGCAAGAAAGAGGTTTTCCATGATGTGTCATCCTGCCCAGGATCTGCATATATATGTCTGTCACGCCTCACATACTTGAGTGCTCATAATGAAAAAAAAAAATGGGACCAAATTATATAATGTATTTTTCCACACCTACAAATCATCCCGAGGGTACAGTTGGTGCCTTGAAGATGACATTAAGTTTTCAAGTCACCAGCACACTGTCTGCTGCCCTGGAGGAGTAATGCACTAAGCGGTCCCCGGGAACCTTGAGCAGTTAATGCTCAGCAAAGCAAAGTCCTGGGCTACTGTTTGCTGATTTGAAAAAAAAAAAAAAAAGTGGGAAGCATGAAAGCTGAGTTGTATGTTATGCTTTTTATTAAAAATAGAAATGATAATCAGCTTTAAGCCTATGGTCCCACATAAAGGAAAATATCAGCGCTTCTAAGAAGCAGTTTGAGCACTCTTCATGGTCATCAGTGACTACAGGAGCTCCTTCCCCTGCATGGGAATACGGGGGACTCTAAAGGCCAAACAGTACTGACTCAATACGTTTTCCCTATACGTGTATGTATCTATGACCAAATTTCATTAGATACCATAAACAATTAACAGTCACTAATGAGAGAACAAAAATAGCAACCTACACCAATGAATGGTACTTAAAATTTATGAAACACTTGTCTTTGGAATGTTCCAGCAAATATTTTGGGGGTAAATGAAACCTTAGATAAGGTATGCTTTAGGTACATAGCAAATTCGGCCTCCCTTAAACCTGCTAACTTAGGATTCACTATAATTCACACTTATTTTTAGTCCAGCTCTGATTTAATGGTTTCAAGCCCATCACGTTGCCTGCTCTTGTCTTCTCCCAAGGGAGATGGGAAGCCTCTTCTGAGGTCCACCAGAGTTAAGTGGACACCGCAGAGAAAATCACTCAGTCATGGAGATGAGTAACATGGATGTCAGAAACCAAGATGCTCCATGCCATACATTGCTGCATTTCATTTCCGTAGGAAGCTCGCTCCCTCAGCTTCCGCACTCCCGGCGCCAGGTTCCACACACTCATTCGAGACTGCATCTCTGGGCTTCTTCCCCTTGACAGAAATCTTAAGACATGAACTACACCCTCTCCTCCGTTTTAGAAATCTACACATCTAACCTTGTGGGCATCATCTCCTCTGCCTTTTTACCTGACACAATGGAGGAATATTTCTGCTTTTATTACAGCCTCTCCCATCCCACTTTCTCAGTGGCCTTGTTCAAAAGTCAGTTGGAGAGCCTCTCACGAATCCACCCTTACTGCTTCTATCATGGATCCTGCTTGTTATTAAACAGGCTTTAGTTTCTCCCTCACAATTCACCCTAACAAAGTCCTTTCCCCTGAACCACACGTCCTTTTTCCTTTCCATGAATGAACTTCAGTGAACCAAGGCCAAGTCTCTACTTATCTATCTTCCATTCCCCTCTCTCTTCTTGATTCCTCCTTCACCAGTGAATAGCTGCATCGAGCAGTCACTTCTCAACCTGGCCCTCATCTAACCTTGTGGCAGTTTCTCACAGAGGACCACTCTCTCCTTGAAGCATCCCTTTGTTATCTATGTCACTGACAACAAAGAGTCTCTCTTGTTGATTTCATCCCATTTTCTCTTAGCTTATTCCCTCCCCCTCTTCTATCTATCCTTTCCTTGCTCATGACAGGCAAGCGCTCTACCACTGAGCTATATTCCAAGCCCATCTTAAAATTAATTTCAAGTCATGCTCTCCTTAACTTGCCTATGGTGGCTTTAAGCTCTATCTGTAGCCCATGCAGGCCATCACCTGTGACAATGTTGCCTCCACTTCGACGGGATGGTTGACCTGTACTACCAGGCCCAACTCACTTCACTTTTTCAGACCAACATTTAATAGTTAGAATTATTCATGGCTCAGTCTTTCCCACTAGATGACAATTCGTACTTCACAGAGACATGGATGTGGCTTCTGAAACCTCAGACAACTAGATATCATATGTGCATAATTAGAACGGAGCCTTCCTGACTCCTATATATCTTAATTCCACATGCCTCTTGCTGCCTCTCAGTGTGACTCTGTTTCTAGGTCACTAGCTGCTAGAATTTGTTCCCCAAAGCCCCATGGGTTAGAAGCCCAGTCCCAGGGAAGTGCTAGTGGGAAGTGGTAGAACGTTCTAGAGGTAGGGTCTTGTGGTAAGTCTTTAGGTCACTGAAGGTGTCCCCTGAAGGGGACTGTGGAACCCTAGGCCTTCCGTCGCCGTTCTGTTTTGAAGTGAGTAGCGACACAAATCTTCCAAGACCTTGTAGGTAGGAAAAGCATCTGGCCACGAGATGAGGAGTTCTGCTCTTCCATCTCCTCCCTCACTACAAGTCCAAAGTAACGAGGCCAACTGATCATGGATCGAACCTCCAAAATGCAATGATAAATGAACCTTTTCTCTTCATAAACTGATCATTTCAGGTATGTTACAGTATGGGAGGTCTCACTAACACACCCTCCGCCAGCCTTTCGGTCCTATCCTGTGCTGGTGCTTCAGACAGTGTCAAAGGTTTCTGAGTTTCTGGCAGGAGGAATGTAAGCTGTGCACCGTCACACTCTGAAGAAAGCTGTTCGCGATTTACCTACACACGTGACAATTGAAAGAGCAGAGCACTGAGGAGCTTTGCTTGAACACCTTCAAGTATATACAATAAAGGCATATATTCTAGCTACTTAAAGAGGAAAACGAAAGGAATGGATGAAAATTATCCAACCCACACAGATCACAGAGCATGTGCTTTTACCTGGTAAACTCCAGGACATTGAGCAACTCGTATCTTTCTTCCTGCCCCAGCTATGAAAGAAAAGAATATATGAGTATTCAGAATTAGAGACTTCTTAGGCTTCTTGAAATTAATCACTGGCCATAAAAGTTTACTGTAAAAATGTCAATACAAACTAAGTTTTCCTTCTGAAATGTGGAAGGGAATGAATTAACTTTCAGGTAACGGAAATGGTAAGAAATGGGAGAGAGCCAAAAGGAATTCCAAGTGCCGCACAAGATAGTCTTAGGGCAGCACAAGCCCAGACAGGAGAATGGAGGGAAGACAACAGATGGACAATCTGCTGATTGTACTAAGAAGTCATACAAAGAACATGAAACAACTTAAAATGAGGTGAAGATTTTTCTCTAGGAAATAAAGGGGAAAATTAGATCTTTAAGAAAAAGTTTGAGTTAGAAAACATAATTTAAAAAAATACCAAAGACGGGTATCTTGAAATACTGGTACAGGTACACTAGAAACACTAATAATAAGAAGAATAATGATAAAGGAAGTCTCATTTATATTCAATAAAGTACACAGATTTTCCACGTATGATTTTGTGAAAACTGTATGGTTTGATATAAGGTGTAAATGTCACCCTGATGAAGATGCGAAACATGCTGGACCTTCAAACCCTCCTGTGCTCATTCTGATCGATCTCCCTGCCTCGCGGCAGCCACTGCTGTGAATTCTATCCCCACAAATCACTTGTGCCCCATCTCGAGTTGCATACAAATGAAATTAAAAATGATGGATTTCTTTGTGTTTGGCTCTTTCCTCATCTTAACATAAGGGATCTGAGATTCATCCACACTGCTAAAGGATCAATAACTCATTCCTTTCCATGGTGTACATATTCCCATTGCCAGACTATGTCACAATTTGTTCATCACCTCTCCCACCGACCGGCATTTGCTTTGTTTCCAATTCTGGGTTCCTGTAAGCATAGCTGCTATGAGCATTCTATTAGAGGTCTCTCGATGGATGTGAACTCTCACCTCTGCTGTGTAGCTGAGAACAGAGTACAAGTGCTGGGTCAGGTCTAAGTTTCCCTTGCACAGGAAACTCCTAAAAGGCTTTTCACAGAGACTGTCCTGCAATGCACACTGACGAGCAATGGGAGGGTTCCCCCTTTCTCTGCATTGTCATTCATGTCTGGAGCTGTCAACATGTAAAAGGCTTTTTGGCAGCAACGATGTGGTGTACCATCATGGTTTTGCATTTCCTTGACGTGACACCTACTGATATTTTCTTCATGTGTTTACTATCATCCTGATATTCTTGTTGTGACAAATCCGTTCTACACTTGCCATTGAGAAGCTGGTCCTGAAAAATTAACAAATTTTTTTTTTTTTATTTTTTTTTTTTTTTTTTTTTTTCGAGGTAGGGTCTCACTCTGGCTCAGGCTGACCTGGAATTCACTATGTAGTCTCAGGGTGGCCTTGAACTCTCGGCGATCCTCCTACCTCTGCCTCCCGAGTGCTGGGATTAAAGGCGTGCGCCACCACGCCCGGCAATTAATCAAATTTTTAATGATTATAATAATATTGGAATATGTAGGAGGGAACACAAAAGGGAATATGATTCAAGAGAGATGAACCCTCATTTCATAGAGCAGAAAGGCAGTAAGTATGTCTAGTTTTTGAAGAATCAATATATACTATCAAACATAGTACCAATCACATGTTTTTTTAAAGTGTGAGGTATACAAATGCTGAGCAAATGCACGACAGGTAAGAAAGTGGTTACTCTTGGAGTGGGGGACTTCTATTTTACTATGACCCTTTTGTTACTGCCTCATCTGTGAGCAACATATACATATTATTTTGGTTAAAAAAAAAAACAAAAACATTTAGTACATAAACAACTTACTGAATCTATGATGACTGAGTCTGGTGTTCTCCCAGTGAAAACAAAATTCAACTGCTTGGCTGCTCTGACCAGGGCGCCCTCATCTGCGGCAAGGGAATGGGCGAAAGAAACGGGACGAAAGATCCTTATTGCAAACAGAAGAGAAAGTCTCAAACAGCTGTCTGCCTAAGCAAAATTCCTTTCTTTCTGTGACTGGAATCCATCTCTGTTTAAATTATATGATAATGCCAGAGGAATGGGGACAAAATCATGTATCTTTTTCTGTAAAGCTTCAGAAAGGTCTATTAGAGCAATGCAAAAGTATAAGGCAGATATGCTACAAGGGAGCAGTGGGCTTCTTGAGTTAAGAGGACGGAAGAACCCGGGAGAACAATTGAAGCGTCATGTTTCTGAACAGTAAGACTCACTGTCAATCATACACATGCAAAAGGGAAGCTTAAGTGAACTCCCTGGTCCAGCATATTCCCCTGGAAAACCTTTCTCTAAGTAAATGACACAGAGTTTCCTCTTAAAATTCTATCCTTATTCTCCCAAAACGTCGAATTTAGAAAAGCTAACTCTGCTGGGAATTTAAATTAAGTTTCTTCAAGTGAATTGATGCTTTATTTGACGTTAGTACTTTCATCACGGTACTGTTCAGCCTTTCCATCGCCCAGAGAGAGGGTGTGAGATAAGAAAATACTCACTCTGGGTCCATGCTAACCATAGGAGATGCATTATTTCTTACTCTTTAGGAATTTGATACATTCTACACATCAGAGGCACAAGTTTAAAATAGTTTTAAAACCCAGAGTATACTTTCCCCCTCAAAATTTATAATTACCAATGGATTATTTACCTAACTATATTGTGAAAAATAGGTCTAGAATTAAGTCTAAGTAATGAATATTGGTAACTCTATTAATACATATTCTATGGAATCCCTTTAAATGTGTAAAATGTTCCTCACTCAACTAAATTTAAAAAAACCACAAGTATGCTATCACTTCTAAAAGAGGGGAAGAAAATGGGTTATTCCAAAAACACATATATCACTATTTTTAGGTAAGCAGATCTTCCTTTTCCTGTCTGCATATGTGTAAAACCAATGATAACTAACCACTCATTCTCAGTTACTTATCACAGGAAAATTACTGGAGACAAAAATGCCTTTATTCCCTTGCATGAACTTTATCATTTAACTCTCTACACAATGCATGCTATATACAAATGTCACACACACGCAAAGCTAAGTACTTTGACAAATACACAATTAATCCTAAGATCCAAGGAACTTCTAATTAGTAAATGAAAACTGTTATATAAAAACGTAACTTGATCATGCTACTTTTTAAAGTTGCATTGGTTTTTATCCACACACTCCTAAATTTTGGAACAGTTTTCAACAGAGCGCTGGCCCGTGATTGCTTTGTCTGTACCTGGAGACGCAGCTTGATAAATGATCTTGTCGCCATCCCTCTCTGGTACCGCTGTGTGGCAGACTGCCATCATCGTCAGAAACTCACAGATGATAGGTGCCGTTGGCTGTGAGACACACAGGTGCCCTAGTCACTTACTCATAGTGGCGGAAGGGTGGAAGTGTCACCTCACGGTCATCTATTCGGCACACAGCCAGGGAACATTCGGGTATGCAACTACAGGCATATATCTCTTATGATGAAGTCCTATTTTTCAATTCAATTTACTTATTCTCAAACTTGCCCCACTCACTAAGAAAACTGCTGTTGGATTTAAATTATATGGCACAAAAAGATGATGAATTTGGCAGGTGGGAGAGAAGTTCTAAAATGTTCACTCATTTAATTGTAATTTATGATCAGATTTAAAATTTTAGGCATCTATTCTTCCTTTAAATTGAGGTGATTAGAACAGCATATTTCTCTATAATGTTTTGTCTGCCCTCTCTGCAAAAAAAAAATGGTCACTTTAACTTGATACATATGATAAGTTAAAAAAAAAAAGGGGGG
Organism: Jaculus jaculus; assembly: GCF_020740685.1. Classification (NCBI taxonomy): domain Eukaryota; kingdom Metazoa; phylum Chordata; class Mammalia; order Rodentia; family Dipodidae; genus Jaculus; species Jaculus jaculus. Next base: position 22,395,997 of record NC_059112.1, on the reverse strand, counting down.
GGGAATAGGGCTGGAGAGATGGCTTAGTGGTTAAGGCAATTGCCTGCAAAGCCTAAGGACCCAGGTTCAATTCTCCAGGTCCCATGTAAGCCAGATGCACATGGTGGCACACGTGTGTGGAGTTCGTTTGCGTGTCTAGAGGCCCTGGTGCACCCATTCTCACTCACTCACTCACTCACTCACTCACTCACTCTCTCTCTCTCCCTCTCTAATAAATAATAAATCAGAAAAAAATTTTTAAAAAGGAAACAACTCCTATGTACAATGCACTGTTGAGGCCAAAGGAAGACTGACAAATGGATCCTTTCTGTAAGGAGGTCAGAGTTCATGTGGAAAATAAAAAGGCAGATACTTAAAAAAAATATTTCCATTGGGCTTTTCAGATGAGAAGTATTGTTCAAATTCGTGACGAAAACAATATGTGGCCGCTCTTATAAAAATCAAAATTAAAAGAATAAATAATTCCAATATTGAGGAAATAAAGCCAAGGATTGACAAGGGAGACTGCATGGAAGCCAAACACTTTGGCACTACAAAGGACACAATCAACCAAGTGAGGAGAGACAGCCTATGGGACTGGAGACAATCTCCAGCAGCTATACATTAGGGAGAGGATTCACATCTAGAATATATAATAAAGAACTTCCAAAACAAAACACCCAACAATCGAGTTAATAACTGGGCACATGACATAACAGGCAGTTCTCAAATGATGACATATAAATGGCCAATACACGTATGAACAAATGTTCAACATTCTTTACTCACCACACAAATGCAAAGTAAAACAACATTGAGAAATAACATTCATCTTGCTCTGTCAGAACAGCTGTTACTAACAAAATAAATAACAAATGCTGGGGACAACGCAGTGAGGGGGGCCAGAGATGTAAACCCTTATACACTGCTGGTGGGGATGCTGGAAATGAGTTCAGAGGTTGCTCAGAACACTAAGAACTCCTGGATGACTAAGCTATGCCATCCCAAGTGAACACATCCCAGAGATAACGGAACTCCCCTGTTCACTGCAGCAGTACTTACTTTATTTCAAGTTATGAGGTCAAAGTCAGTGTCTACCCACAGCTGAATGGATTAAAAACAGGCAACATATAAACATGATGGTGTCTTATTCAGTCAGATATTAGGAAAGGTATCACTTGCAGAAAAATGGATGCAACTGGAGGTGATCATATTAAATGGTGGACGTCACACTCAGGAAGACAAATATCTCATGTCTTCTCTCATTAGTGAATTCTAGATTTTATATAGATAAATAAAAATCTACCGCATATTTAAAATACATATGAAAGTAGAGGAGAGACTGGGAGAATGAATGGAAATAGTGGGAGGAACAAAAAGAACTAGAACAGGGATTGAATCCTTTTATAAAAATGTTTTTATGAAACAAATCACTATGTATAATGAACATATGCCAATAAAATTGTATTTTGAAAACATGGAAAAATGGTATGATTAGACACATCACCAAAGATGGACATTTAAAATAAGCACATGAAAAAGGCCCAACGTCCTCAGTCACTAGGAAAATGCAAATTAAAAGTCACAGCGAGACACTGCTGTAATGCATCTATAACAAAGGAAATGTATACACACAGAAGACAGCTGAGAAACACCCGCTACTTTCAGTCCATTAGGGAACACATAATGGCTTCAGGTCCCTTACATGATTATTCTGGAGGTTTTCCAGCAATGATGGATCACTAAATGTTTTGTCGTCTCCAAGCTGTGAGCTCTGCCTAAAGAGGAAAAAGATAAAGCAAGCCTGGTTCAGTTATACAATGAACTAATGGAATTGGATCAGCATGCCTACAGAAGACACATAGATCTCATGACTGGATCATAGAACACGTTTTCTATAGGATTCTGAGTATTAATGAATTTACTGAAAATATTTATCTTCAACCATACAGAAAATCTTTATTTGTAGTGACAAATGTCAATAATTATTACACAAAACATACAAACATAAATAAGCTATACTCATCTTCTGTCAATATTTGTCTCTCACAAATATGTGAGCCAATACTGAAAAGCATATTTATACCTATCAGTAAAGCAATCACGGATGTGGATGGAATTTGTGTGGTGGCTCTCTTTTCATCAGCAAATGTTTTATGAGCTTCATGTGAAACTTTGTAATCTAGCTTTCATCCCTGGGCATGCATTTAAGAGATTCAAAGGAAATACAAAGAATATTTAAGTGAAAATGTCAAAATGAGAGGTTATCTTTGAAATATACAGAAAAGCATATATACATGAGCTTCTGTGCATAAATGAAAATTTCAGAATTCACTGAGGAAAAAACAATGCCTTTAAGAAATAACTAAAATCCTGAAATATTTTATCTCAAATTTTAGGTTACAAAGAGTGTTTTCAATGCCAGTGTGTCAAATAATGAAACTTTGTCACATTTTAAAGCTAGAAGCTTGAAAAGAAAGAAAAGTTGCTAAAGACAATAGAATAAGAGAACATGCCCATATCTTCAATGAAAGACAAACAAACAAGGTCAAGTTAGGATGTGTATAACAATATAGAACTTTATTTACATACAGTACCTTGACCTACTAATTCTTATGATTATAATACCCTTGTATTAGTGTTATAGTCGAGAATTTTCAAAATTATCATTTACATTATTTGTTTAGTAGTATTAAGGATGGAGGATCCAAGAACCTTTAAATGACATAAATGGATAGATAGAAAAATTAGCATATATTTTTCCTACAATTATTATTATTTATTAAAAAATAATTTATTATATGTGGTCTTATGAAATTTTGATGTTATTAAACTATATTCACTCATGGTTTATAGTTATACTTTCCTACTTTATTAGGGAAACTGAAATGTTAGGGACTAGGCACGGTCATATCTTACAAATTCTATTTTCTTTCCAAAGAATTCCAGACTAAAAGCCTTTATCAATCTGAAGATATGCCTTGTTAGTCTTACCAGTAACTCTTTCATTTTCAATCCAAGATGCTATAATTGACTCAGCTCTTGAAAGTATTTATGATTGAGTAACTTTAGATATGAAACTGAAGTATTCACACGAACATGCCCCGCTGCGTGCTGCTCGTGGAAGGCTTCCTTGTGGCAATTAAGCAATAACTCCTCACCAGAAAGCGGCTTCATCTGAGATGAGGAAAAACCACATATAGCTTCTCCTCTGCTATGGTCCCAAACCTTACAAGCGCCATTTAAAATTGTTGGATTATAAACTGCATGCATCTAAAAATGCAAGCCCACATCAACATTTTGGTATGCTTTTGTTTTATCAATTGTCAGATGGCATTTTGCTCATCAGGAGGCAGATGTGGAGGCTAACAATACACAGGAAGGCAGGGAGGGTGAGGATGCAGCCTGCAGTGCCAACCGGCTGTAGCTTCCTGAAGGCTTTAGAGCCACAGGATGTTGTAAGTAATTACTTCCCAACCAGATGAAAATGAAGAATCTCTAGAGCAATCAAAATGAAGACAAAAATTCATAATGAATATGGCCTAATCAGTAATACTTCTCTTTATATATGACAGCATAATCTGTGCAACCCTGCCCAGTTCTGGGACTGAACCCAGGGATATGCCTACTAGGCTAGTGTTATTATTAAGCAATATCCCCATCTCCTAGATTATAAAAAAAACTTCAACTTCAAAATTCAATCAACATAAGACCATCAAAAAAATGTTTCAGCCACAGTTTTCACTTTAATCCAAAACAATTACATGAAAATCCTAAAGACATGGGAAAATTTAAATTGTGACAATTTAGGAGTAGGAATGGCCTAGGCTTCATGTTTAACCCAGAAAACAAAAAGACAGACGGATCTGACTGCATCTTGGTCATACTCATGCACAGCAACAACTACTGAAGGAAGAGGAGAAGTCCAATGAGCCGGACGTGGTGGTGCACGCCTTTAACCCAGCACCTGGGAGGCTGAGGAGGATTACTGTGAGTATGAGGCCAGCTGGAGACTAATTCCAGGTCAGCTTGGGCTATAGGAAGACCCTTCCTTGAACAACCAACCAACCAACCAAACAAAACAAAAACAAAATGAAAAAAGCCAAATGACAAACTGGGGGAAAGTGTCCAATTCATATAATTAAGGTGAATTTCCACAAAATAAAAAGACTTCATAAAATACAAAAGGTTAACAATACCACAGAACTCCAGGCCAGAAGGGAGAAACAGAACTTACAGAGAAGGAAGTATAAATGGCTCTGCATGCATGTTCATGCTGACCTCATCGTGAGAGAGGAAACGTAAGTTTATCAGTTTGGCACAAAGTTTGTCAATTTTTTGCTATTGGAATTGTGGAAAAACAGTGAAGCGTGTATCATTAGATAGCATAAAATTGGTGCACACACTTCTAAAAAGTGCAACAGGATGTTGGGTGTGGTAGTATATACCTGCCATTCCATTAACTGTGAGGCTGGGGCAGGAGGATTGCAGTTTTGAGGCCATGATAGAAAGTATGAATGGGTAAGACTTAAAATCCCTTATGTGTAGGGCTCATGACATCACTTATCTCCCTGGTACAAAATGTTGTATGTGCAAACTTATTTATTTTGGTTTTTCGAGGTAGAGTCTCACTCTAGCCCAGGCTGACCTGGAATTCACTATGTAGTCTCAGGATGGCCTTGAACTCATGGTAATCCTCCTACCTCTGCCTCCCAAGTGCTGGGATTAAAGGCATGCGTCACCATGCCCTGCTTGCAAACTTATTCTTTATAGCACAATTTTCAATAGTAAATGATGAGAAGTAAATAAGAGGTCTGTCAGATGTTGCTAAAAAAATGTGTTGTGAATACACTACAAAATAATAGATCTTTTGGAATATGAAAAAGTCTCAAATGAAGAGCTGGTACAAAACAAGAGCAGACAGCGTGACTCATTTTAACAATATGAGAAAACAAATACATGTTTACTATAGAATCCACCTGGAAAGATACACCTGAATTCTTTTTTTTTTTTGTTGTTTTAAATTTTGGCTGTCTTTGGAAGTGGAAAATTGAGAGCTTCTAAGACAAAGCAGGGAGGAAAACATTTTTATTTATATCCTTTGAAGTGGTTTCATGTTATAAACTTAGATTAAAATTAAAAATGAATTAAATAAAAAACACTTGAAACACACACACACACACACACACACACACACACACACACACACACAGAGAGAGAGAGAGACAGAGACAAAGGCAGTGTGACTGCAAAGAGCTCTTCTAGGCATTACAAAATTCACCAGTTTGACCAATCAGGGAGCAGGATACGGATTCAGACACACCAGGAGGATGGGCGGTGCTGGCTGAGCAAACGCTTCCCGCTTCCTAAGCAGCAGCAGGACAGACTTTCAATTTTTACGTTCTACATACACAGATTTGGTCTTAGCCAATTAAAATCACATACTCACTCACACAGATTCGGCCCCCCTTTCTTTAGAGCTGGTGGTCTGTACTCTTTCTTTGGGGAGGGGGGTGTGGGAGGGCCATGTGACAGTCATGGCTTTCCCAGTAGTACATTATGTAGTCTAGGTGGGCCTCAAACTCGTGACAATCCATCTGCTGGGGCTTTCTGAGTGCTGGGTAATGCACGTATGCCTCCACATCTGGCTTAACACTCAGTGTCATATGCATGAAAATGTAACAAATCCTTCAACCCAGGCTTAAATATGTTTACCCTTTAAAATATCATGTGAAAAATTGGAATGCAGGGCTACAGAGATGGTTTGGGGGTTAAGGCATTTGCCTGTGAAGCCTGAGGACCCAGGTTCCATTCCCCAGAATCCACGTAAGGCAGATGTACAAAGTGGCGCATGCGTCTGCAGTACGTGAGCAGGGGCTAGAGGCCCTGGTGTGCCCATTCTCTCTCTCAAAGAAATAAATACATACACATAAAATATAAAGAAGTTAGAACACTCTAGGCAAGTTCTATGCCGACAGAATTTACGTTCTGAGTTTTCCTGTGCACGTGCTTTCTGATGACATTTGTAGAGAACAGAGGGGTCATCAGATTACTTGTGTGACTGTGAATCAGGGAAAAACCAGAACCTGGATGTAACTCAATAGAGGCAAGGGTTCCGAAGATCGTTTTCTTGATTTATGTCACCGACATGGCACCAAGCCACACGAACAGGGACGCACACACTCCACACTTGTTGGGTGTGTACTGAGACTGGGGTGCGCCAGGTCCCAGGCCAGACCAGAAGGGCAACCGCGACTTCCTGGTTTGCATCTCCAATTCACTGCAGAGACCAGAGAGAGAGATAGTGGGCAGCTAAGCTGCTCAGGCCAAGGGTTGCAGAATGGGCATGGGGGAAGGGCAGGGAGTCTCCTACATGTGCCTCTGGCCGGTCAGCCGCTCCTGGACCCTTACTTCTTTCCCCTCCAGTGTCTGCTGCCCACAGGGCGTTTCTGCTCACAAGCGCAGCCTGTTCCTAGTCTCTGCATGGATGGCTTTCTTGTGAGTGGGATAAGGTCTGGCTCCAGGGCTTGCGAGTGTATGCGTGCACACGCAGAAAGTGCCCCGCGTGCCGCTCAGAGAACAGCCTCCAGTGCTGGTTCTCGCCTTCCTCCGTCAAAGCCCCGTCTCTCACTGTCCGCCGTTGTGCTCAGCAGGCTATCTGACCGCTGAGCTGCCAAGAACTTCTCCTGTCTCTGCCTGCCATCTTGCCATGCATGGGCTGGGAGCACAGATGTCCACGACATCCCCTGGCCTTTTTATTTGGGTTCTGGGGATTTGAACTCTGGTACTCACCCTTGTGCAGCAAGTGCCTTCATTTGCTGAGCCATCTCCCTGGCTCCTACCTTTGCTTCTCAAACATAGGGGAACCTTTGCCTCTGCAGAGAATGCGATGGATGTAAGTCTGTGACTCGGAGCCACAGAACGTTAAGCCCTGTCTCCGTCCTCACGTGCAGCAGGGCTGAACTGGAACCTGATGCTCCCTGCTCTTGGCCTGTTCCCACTCAGCCTCACCTTCCCTTGGTCAGCCACTCGCTGGGGTGAGGGTCTGCTTTTGATTGGTCTCCCTTCATTTCTCATTGGCGTTCGTCAGAGAGTGGAAAAAGCTTCTTTAGTCTTTCTTAGAAACCCTACTATGGGGCAGGCAAAAGCCTCAAGTGTACTCCAGCCCTTCCACTGCAAACTGAAAGGTCCTTCCCTCTCTCCTCTGGCCTTTACAGGTTGTTCAGGCGAGAGCCTCTGACTACAAAAATATGGGACTTGACAGCAGACTTCCTGAATGTCTACGTTAGTTGCAGCATACAAAAGAAACCAGTGGATCATGGGCTGGAGAGATGGCTTAGCGGTTAAGCGCTTGCCTGTGAAGCCTAAGGACCCTGGTTCAAGGCTCGGTTCCCCAGGTCCCATGTTAGCCAGATACACAAGGGGGAGCACACGTCTGGAGTTCGTCTGCAGAGGCTGGGAAGTCCTGGCGCGCCCATTCTTTCTCTCTCTCTCTCTCTCTCCCTCTATCTGTCCTTCTCTCTGTGTCTGTCACTCTCAAATAAATAAATAAATAATGAACAAAAAAAATTAAAAAAAAAAAAAAAGAAACCAGTGGATCAATTGGAGAGAAAGAGGGGGTGGGGCGGGACTGCCCACCATAGCAAGATTACTGCAGGTACCAGCAAGGCTCTCAGGCCGAACTGTACAAGTCACCTTTGTGAACAATGCTATTTGCGCCCTTCTACGAGGTCTGGATGGGCTCTTGGTTAGTCTCACACTAACACGGGAAGCCGCATAATGATTTTCCTGTGACAGTGATCACAGGAAGGGAGAGACCTAGCTCCGTTAGCATTGATCTTTCCATCCATATGATTTGGTTTTTAAAAATCAACACAATCTTGATCCCAGGGTAAAGGCATAGGTCTCTCTCTCTCTCTCTCTCTCTCCTCTCTGTGTCAGACAGCAGCTGTCCATGAGATGTGCTAACAGATGAAATCTGTTTGTTTGGGAACCTCTTGCTACTTTGAAGGCCACAGGAACCCAAGCCACCAGCCCATTCTCCGTGATATGCCGCACAACAGATATGACAGATTACTGGGGAGCAGTGCCCGTGCGATGGCTGTGGACCCCTGTAGCAGGCAGGGCAGGATGCCTGCTGACTGCTTGGACAAGTTCGTGGCCCACTGCGCGGAGGGTGTTTCCTGGTCTAGGTGCTGAGACACCTCAACAGCACGAGGCAGAGCTCCTTGCCAGCAGGACGCATCTGTACAAGGCGATGAACAGTGGGAGTATAAGCCTGGCCTTGGTCCCCTGTGGCCTCTAGGGCTGTAAGCCCTTTCCTAACCTGGGGGACCTCGCTGTTGCTGCTGCAGGGGTCTCTAGCCCTGGGGGACTATCACACAGAACCCTGCTTTATAAAAGGAGTTGAGCCTTTGGATTTTCAATGGCACTGTTGGTTCTGAATTAAAATTGCTTGCTGGGAGATAATTTATTATTCAGGATCAAGTCAAATCCTAGAATACAAATAGGTGATTAAATTCAATGTTTTTGCTAGACACTGGTTTTGACCAAAGTAATGAGAATCAGTTTCCCGTGTGACTCAAAGTATTTCTGAAGGCACTTAAAAAAAAGAGGTCTAAAAAACACCATGTGGAAGGAACCACTGGAATAAATCACCTGCCCAGGGGCTTCCTTTGAAGACTGATGCTAATTTAGATGTTTTAGATCCTGTCATTCCACAGTCACACCTTGAAGAATGTTTTAGTGAGCCTGCCTTCTGGAGCAGAATAAATGCCACTCACTCCACACCATAATTGCATGCTAGAAGAAAATGAGAAAATAAATGACTGGAAAAGAGAAACTAGTACTATTGCTGATACTGTGATAGTATTAAGATCACAGTGGAATGACTCTACAGCATAAGAAATCCTCCTGGAGAATTAATCCTATGTTCATTTATTTACTTTAAAAATAATCACGAGGTGAGCCTAATAATGGTACCAAACTGCCTGTATTTGCTGAATAGAAAACTAATAAAAAAAATAATCACGAGGGGCTGGAGAGATGGATCAGTGGGTAAAAGCACTCGCTGTGCAAGCATGAGTACCTCACTTTGGACCCCCAGGACCTACACAAAGCCAGACACAGTAGCATTCATCCGTAATCCCACTGTGCCCATAGTGGGATGGGAGGCAGGGACAGGAGAATCTCCAGAAGTTTGTGGGCCAGTGAACCTGGAGTCCACAGGACAGCCTGCCTCAGTTAATGTGGAAGGTTAGGACCAACTCCTGAGGTGATCATCTGACTTACACACGCATTCCATGACACCCATACACAAACAAATGAACACACACACACACACACGATTAAAAAAAACTTATCAGAATGAATGTAATGTAAAACTATATTAAAACTGGCATAATCTGTTATTTGGCATTTGCTTTAAAATAATGATGGCAGACAGGTACAGGTGGGTTGAAACTGGCCCTGGATACATACTATTGAAGTAACTGACATGTATCTTTTCTGGTTCTGTGTGTGTTTAAAATTTTTCCACAGTAAGTTAGAAAATGAGCAAGTGGTTAGGGAAATATATAGTTGTGAAAATAAGCATGATTGCTGACAACCAGGATGCTGAAGGTAACGAGGTTTCCCCCTATTTGGCCAAGTAAAGGTACTATCAGTTTACAGAATGGCTTTTTTAATAAAGCAGTTAATCTGTGAGATTATATATTAGTTGATGTCAAGAAGAAGAAAACTATGCCAATTTTAGAAGAAGTAATTTCATCTATTTATGTTAATATATTTATGAGAATTTCAGCTACTATCGAATCTTTAATGTTAACAGAATGTGTTTCAAAGCATTAATATGTCATAGGATTGACATGACAATTAAATAAATGGAAGTGTGCAATCTACATATGTGGGTTTTCCTGCCATTTCTGTGGTGAATGCTGGTTTCAATATGACACTTAAGTTAACGCAGCTTACAGATCTGACATATATAATTCAGTCAACTCCACACTACTGGGTGACACTGCTGACCAGCGTGCAGAGAGCACTGGTTTATAGAATCGCTTCAGCTCGTCTCCTGAAGAGCAGCATGAAGGCGGTCGGGGCTCAGTCAAGATCCTTACATGAAACCACGTACGTGAGGCAGGGCCACGGCGGGAAGCTGTTCATGAGTCCCCGCAACCCCCTTTCCTCAGGTCACATGTTAGCTCCTGTTTTATTTTTTTTTCCAAAAGGACAAAATTTTTTTACTGAAATGGACTCCAAATTGAAAAGATATTAAACAAAATACAGACGAGTGATTTTGAAGTTGTCAAGCCTGTCTTGTCCTCTAGAAGCAGTTAAGACAAAATATTCATTGACGTCCCCTATGGTCCACAGGATGTGATGTAGCCAGTATGTAATGTTACAACCAGGTTAAGCCAGGTTTTCACTATGGCTTCAATGTTTGCTGGCTATATTCTGAGGGCAGATTACTTTATCAGATTCTCTACCTAAATTTCATGAACTTGGAAATAATTACATCAAAAGTGCCCCTTGAAGTGACAGCCAGAGAAGCTAGGCTGCCATGCAGGCTCCCTCTGTTCAAACACTTTTCTTTCTTTTGTTATTTTTTCAAGGTAGGGTCTCATTCTAGCCCAGGCTGACCCAGAAGTTACTCTGAGTCTCAGGGTGGCCTCAAACTCATGGAAATCCTCCTACCTCTGCCCTCCCTAGTGCTGGGATTAAAAGCATGAGCCACCATGCCCAGCTGTTTCAAACACTTTTCTAAGCCGGAAACAAACAACTGAATCTTCAGTTTCCCAGTGATGGAAGTAATACCATTAGCTGTATTCTTTCGGTGATGAAACTCAGGCATTGAGTTAAGTAAATTGTTTAGAGTTCTTATAATGATAGAAAACGCAATTTGGGTGGTCAGGATCCAAAGTTCACAGCCATGGCCACTCCACAAGACCCAGGACATAAGGGATGCTCAAAAAAAAAAAAGAAAAAAGAACTGTCCTTTCATCTTTGCAAGCTTACAGATGACTCTTACAGATGGATAACCCAAGCATAAGCAATAAAGCTCCCTGTTGCCAGGGTGATGAGTGCATTTCCTAGTGTTTACTTTTAACTAGTCAGTATCTAAGTTATATGTGATAACAAGTAGAAGAAAATAAAGTTTGCTTCATTATAAAGGCAATGAAAGCCTTTCCTAGTATTTACTTTTAAGTAGTTAGTATTTCTTTAAGTTATATGTAATACAAAGTAGAAATATACAACTTATGGAAAAGCTGGCATGTTTTATGTGAATTTAAAATATGAGATTTTCCAAAAGGGTGTTTTATGAAAATAATACTAATTTAATAAAAATAAACATCCTTTAATTCCAATAGGTTTTTTTTTTTTTTTTTTTTTTTTTGGTGTTTTGAGGTAGGGTCTCACTCTAGCTCAGGCTGACCTGAAATTCACTCTGTAGTCTCAGGGTGGCCTCGAAACTCCTGGCGATCCTCCTACCTCTGCCTGTGGAGTGCTGGGATTAAAGGCGTGTGCCACAACGCCGGGTTTATGTAGGATATTTTAAGTGATCTGGGTAAATATTTAACAAAGTTTAACAATTTTGAGAAAAAAATATTGTAAAATTAGGAATAACAACTATGTTTTTCTTAGAGAAAATGAGTGTCAGTTCTACTACTGAACAGTATTTTAAAATACTGTTACAGTTCTTCAGTTTTATGAAGGATCTGTTGTGCTTTCACCATACTATAAACCACAGAGCATCTGTAGTAACAATGTCACTGCATCATCAAAGATTAGGCTTGAGGGCTGGAGAGATGGCTTAGGGGTTAATCGCTTGCCTGTGAAGCCTAAGGACCCCGGTTCAAGGCTTGGCTCCCCAGGACCCACATTAGCCAGATACACAAGGGGGCACACGCGTCTGGAGTTCGTTTGCAGTGGCTGGAGGCCCTGGCGCGCCCATTCTCTCTCTTTCTCTCTCACTCTCCCTCTTTCTCTCTCTGTCTGTCACTCTCAAATAAATAAATAAAAATAAAATATTTTAAAAGATTAGACTTGAATTATCAGTCAATTAACAAGAAGCCTGGGCACATTAAAAAATATGAAAATTATTTAGTTGTGTAGAGATGTCAAATGTGTGACACTCTCAACAGTGAGCATGAGGTGACTTAGTAGTCACATGAATCAAATGGCTGCCTGCCAGTAACCCTAGGTATAATGAGGCTTACTGGAAATTTCAATCAAATCTCTGCTTTACTGAATACATCCTAAGCTGAAAAATATTTTGGTTGCTGGACTTCAGTGTCTGCTGAAAATATAGCTCAATCACAAACTACACGTGTAATCAAAAACTTAAATCATAACCATCCATGAAGTCACAATATCCTCTAAAGTCACCAGCATCAAAACAAATGATTTCTCATATTTTACTCAATGCCAAATCATGATAAATTATATAAGTAACAAAATATGCTATAATATCCCAGATAAAAATGTAAATACATGGAGTACAAGGTTTTAAAGTAAAACAAAAGACACCTCCAAGTAGAGAAAATAAACTTATAAGATGTTTTAAATAAATATAAACTGAGTTATGTTGCATTTCACCTATTTGTGGGTAAAACAGTCTCTGAAAATTTGGGCCAGACATGGAATTGAAAAGTATGAGATTTACAGCCCCTAAAGAGACATTAAGATAAGGAAAATTCTCCTGCCTGGGCGCGTCTCAGCAGTCTCTCCTGCGCCTCCTGCACTGCAGGCACAGTGGCAGCAGGGGGCAGTGCTGAGCTAAACAAAAAAGCGCGTTTCAGAAGTTGTAGGTGAAATTTTTAGTCCGGGGACTCTTGAAGTGATGACCACCATTTACTATGACAGACAAACCATGTGAAAATTCCAGCAAACCCAACTTTTATATTTTTATAAAATGTTTTTAAAGGTTACTCAGCGGAAAATCAAGGATACTTAGCAGATTTCACGAATTAGCTCTTATAAAGAAAGCATTGTCTCCCCACCTGCTGAGCAATGCTTTTTTTTTTTCTTCCAGGTCCGGTGAAGTGTGTGCAACGAAACCCAACCCAACACAAACCTTTTAAAGAGCTCAATGAGGCCGAAAGGCTCACACAGCTTACCATTCCTCGGGAGAACACCCATAATCCTCAGGTTCAGGGACATGGCTTTAGGAGGAGGACAGAAAGAGAGGGAAAAATAATCACAGAAGGCTGGAAACATAACACATGAGTAAGGGAAGCACTGAAAGGGGTTGATAAAAAGTGGGGCGTATGGACTTTTAGTCGGATCTGAAGGAATGACAGTTAGTACAGTAACAAGAACATGAGGATTCATGGTCAGTAGGCAGATTTCCAAAGGCACCCACTAACTAACTGGATGCCTGCCACTTGGCCTTTTCACTGCAAAAATCGATTGACTTGATGCACAGAATTCAAGATTTGGTAAGAAATGTTCAAACTTAGCAGTTTAAATGTATGCCGTAAGGCCAGTGGAAAGTAATAAATTTATATTTTGTAACCAAAGCAGTGTGCTATAATGACACACACACGATAATACCCAGGAACAAAGAAATGCACTGGTAAAAATTTGCCAAATATTTTTGCAAGGAGTTTTGGTTACTTTGAGAAGATAATTTCTTTAAAAACGTAATCTAAAGTTAACTGCGTTTCTGAGATTAAATGGCATCTCACGCTAAAAGATTAACTGATATTCATAATTCACCCATTTAGTCATTCTTTCATCTTAAAAATGTTTTCATTGATACTTTAAAATTTCTTTCACTATGTTAATGATCACTTAGTATTCCCCCTTGAAATTAAATCTACTCTACATAGGTAGAATTTGAAAATGCCAAGTTTCTTACTGATGAATAAAAGCAAGCTGTTGAAAACTTGTGAATCCTTCCCGTGCTCAAAAGCCCACCCAACTCTTTTTACCGTTTCATCAACCTGGCAATGACGTGGACATTGTCACAGCATCTCTTCTACTTCAAAACGGTAAGTTTTCTCCAGGGCAATATCCACTCTACCGTGACAATTGCAACGGAAGGGGTCTCTCCACCCAGAGTTCTTGTGCATGCTGAAGAGCCAGGGCTGACCCTGCCTGTCTTAGGCTGGACTCCCAAGAAAGAGGGTGGCCAATGTACCAAGCACTGTGGAAACTAGCTACCCAACATTGTTAAAGGCAATCACTTTTGATGAGGGTTTGGGCCCCAGTCTGTCTCTGCAGTGTGACATGGGAAGGTCTGGTCACCACCCAATCAAGTATTGTGCCAAGATTCTGCCAACTTACACTGGTACTGTGCCCTGGCTCTCGGTCTCACACCAGGATTGGAGCTGGCGCTGTGTAAGTCACGTGGCTTAGAAGCCGCAGAGCTCCGGGGTCAGAGTGCTTCTGTCTGGTGCGCTGCAGCTCAGGCACAATGCTCAGTGCCATCCAGAGGGCAACAGGCAGCACATGGCCTGCATGACAGCTAATCATCCTGTCTTCACGAGTTTCCCATAGTCTCTGCTCATACCTTGGCATCTGAGAGCTTTGTGTCTGTTTGCCCTTGGACATGTGAGCATTCTCAAAGTGCCCAGTAAGTTCTTAGCGTAATCAAATTCATTTTCTTAGCTCAGCTCAAGTGTCACTTTCTCAGGAAGCAATTCCTGAATTTTCTGATTAGATCCCCCACCCCCCCACGCCCCCTCAGTGCTTCACACTGACCTCTGTGCCATGCTAGGATTTTATAGCTGACTGTATGGTTAGTTAATCAGTGCCTATTAACCTCCAATTAGACTATACGCTCTAGGAGAGGGGAAAGCATGTGAACTTTGGTTGATTATTATGTTTCTACTTCCTAACCGAGGGTCACATACAGAGTGAGACTAGTGCACTTTGTTGAGGTGAGTCAATAAATGGTCATGGGGAGCAGATAAAATGTGTGGCTATCATCTACCAGGAATGTTCAACTACCAGGGCCCAAGGGTCACATGAAGTTGAGACTAACCTATAAATGTGGACCAACACAAAACTGTACACAGTTAAAACATTATGAATTTTTTTTTTTTTTTGCCATTTTGTTGCACAGTTCTTGAGTGTGAGCGAGCTTTGTAGATGACACTGGTCATGTCACAATGCCAGAAGGAACCTTGGGGCTAAGTAGATGATCACTGTGAGGTTTCAACGGGAGAAATCTCCTCCCTGGGTTATAGAAGCAAATTGTCTTCCAGTAAATATATTTCTAAATAAAAACTTTCAGGTAAAGCTATTCACATAGTATACACAGTGCAGATATATTTTTAAGAATATTCATTTGTTATACTGAAAGGGATGTGATTTATTTTTAATGCTAATCAAATAGGTGGCCCACAAAATAAATGGAAACCAAAAGAGCACCGTTTTGTTTACTTAACAAATGTTTTTAGCCTCAGAGGTGGTTAGTATGAGTTTTTGACAAATATGGTGCATAAGAAAGAACCTTAGAATCTTCACAATATTGAAAACCACGTCCCTGAGCATAAAAGCTCTTCTCTACTGCTGATAAAAACCGACATCGCTATAGGGAGCAATCTGCTAATGTTATACATGCATAAGCACTTAACAGTACAATTTCTACTTAGCAATAAACTGAATTTACAAATGATATCACCATTCATTTACATCCAACTCCAGCTGTCCCATATAAACTCTAATGAAATAATCTAGCAAGTTTAGGCATAGGCAACCCTAATACAAAGTTGGGTTCTGCGAAATCATGGCAATTCTATACATCTTTCACCTTTGTTGTTTATTGTGTATTCAAAATAGCAAAGTTTGGAGCAAAGGTTAAGTGAAATGATAGAAAATATATTAAAACTAAGTTCTAAAGCATTAAGGGTTAAGTACTTTCTTCCTGTGAAACTATGGGATACAGGGAACTAGCTAAAGATTATGCTGTCAGGAGACTTAAACTTGTCCTTCTAGCCGATAAGATGTTAAGTGTCTGGACCCATCTTTGACTTTATCTGGATTAGGATAACTGATCTTCCTTCCTAGCCTGACTGAAGAAGGAGCTATAGGCTTACCCCAAGACCATTTCTGGGGCTGAATGTGCATGCCACTCTCTCTTGTTTTGTTATTTCTTAGAAGGATAAATACTGAACTTTCTTCTGTTGGGGCTCAAAGTGCCTGTCTGTAGTAATTTCCCATGCTTAGCATCGTTTCAGAGTAAATGGGAGCCTATTTAAATTCCTATAACCCAAGAGTTCCCAAAGGAAATCCTCACAGACCGGAACCTGACAGCGATTATTTTCCTCCACATAGCAACCGAGGAATTTGGTAACAGTACTGTGTCCGATACAAATGTGGTCAGTTGGAAGTCACAGTTTCTCTAAAAGGTTTCATAGACACCCTGTGGTCCACAGCGATGGCAACCTAGTCAGGGCCAAGGGTGCCCAGAACACATGAACAAACCAGATGTGCTGCTTGGAAGCAGCTTAGCCATTAGCTTCAACTCCCATGGCTTCTGGTGTTTCTGAAAACATGATATAACATGCAAATAAAGGGACTTAAAAAAAAATTTGGAGCATGTTAGAATTTGGAATCTAGAAAGGGATCTTAGAGATGATCTCATCTCCCTCCTTATTAAGAGGACTGGAAAAAGAATTGCCCTAGGTCACAGGAGGAACCCGAGACACTGCAAGAGCTCATCATGTCCTGTATCAGCAGCTCATTAAGACAGGCGCTTCTCCCAGAGGACATTCATTCCACCAAAAAGCGAATCAAAGTGAAGGCAACCACTGCTCTCTCCTAGCTGTTCCTGGTGTAACCAGCAGGCACCTTCCGGAGTACACTGCTCCTAGAAGGATGGCCTGGGGAGGGTGTTTCAAGCTTGTTCCGAGGGTAAGATTAACCCAATCAAAGGAAAGAGAGGCTACAACTCATTTTCTCTTTCAGTTCAGATAATTTCACAATGATCACTAATTTGAATAACTTGTGCATTCCAAGAGAAACCGGGCACACTGTCCAGGATGTCAATTATTCAACAGGTCCTAAGAAAGAGTTATGAGTGAATGTGGGATTTGTATAAAAACAAACACATCTGACAGCGAATGTATAATGTGATAAATTCTGGAACCGCTTTTCCTTCTTGCCTCTGGGATAATGGGGGACATTCTGTCAGCACAAGATGCCAAGAAGTGTTGGTTGCAACTTTCCTGCCCCAGAACAAATGAGGTAGAGGGTGGACAGAGGAGAGCTCATGCTCTCTGGGAGAGTGAGGGGTGTTCAAACAAAGAGAGAAGATGCAAGTGTGGCATCCAGCTCCGGAAACGGCAACTCTGCTTCTTAATCGAAAGTCTGTCTTCCCAATGGGAGAGAGCCACTCCATTGGCGGTCCCTTTAACTCCACTAATGCACACGGCCTGCAGGCATTTTTGGTTACACGCTCTCCTGCTCAAGGACAAGCACATCTGCCCACAGCTATGTCTGCTTGCAGATCCTGTGCCTAACAATAAGCATTAATTTTTCGAATTTTTCATGAAGTGCTCACTTCTTATTTTGACCCAAATTCAAAATGTTTTCTTTTCCTTCAAAATTCAACACTCCTTTTATATTAACTTACTATTTGAAGATAAAAATATGAATGTGCATATTGGGGAACAAGCCAGAGACGCCACAAAAAAGGGCATATGCTCACATGACCAGGAGGTCAGTATTTACAAGCTCCTTTGAGGACAAGGACAACTGTAAAATGTGCCGCTAAGCCAATGCCACACACCGAAAAAAGGGTTTTGGCCTTTGACCAAGTGTCTCAAAGACAAGCCTTCGGAACGGTTTAGGTAAGTACACCTAGAGCTAAGAAATCAATCACATGAGCGCCCAATACGAACAACCCAAGGGGCACTCAGAGCCTTCACATCTGGAGTTCAGGTGATCACATCCCTATCTACTTCCCATCATCAGAATTTTAGACTGCTCTGTGACATGGTCACAAAAGTACTTGTCAGAGGAACCAGTGCTGCAGCTTGAAAACTGACCAAGTTCAGACGGCACCTCTCTCCCTCCTTCCACACTGTTCTTGGACTTTGTGGCGGTGTAGTGGGAAATGCCTGGCTTCTTTTTACCAGCGCCAGCTAAAAACCTTCACGATCCTAAACACTAACAACCTACCATGTCATTCCCAAGGAAGACAATTCCAAGCTGTACAATGTGAGCTACGTGTATGTCTTGACATTAGAACACAGCACAAATCCTCCTTTCATAAGACTGTCCAAGTGAAGGCCCTAATTGGGTACCTCACATTCTCGCTGCAGGAACAGGACTCACCCATACGCCAGTCCAGCCACTGTGCACTTCTTGAACCGCATCACGTTGCAGGTGAGAGTACCCGTTTTGTCAGAAAAGATATACTTAACCTAAAAACAAGTTGAAAATCTTTCATTACTATCACAGTACTTTTAAATTTTTTCCTTTGACATGCATGTTCTAGGGAACGAACCAGGGGCTTGTATTTATCAGGCAGGCCCTGAGCTACATTTCCTGTTCAGAAATTTTCTTATGTAGGGAAGAAAATGCTCTTAAATTACAGTTTTAAAAATCAACAGCTTTGTTAAGCCATAGGGGTGCCGTGGCTGCTATTAACTGTTCTGTACAGCACACTCATTAATGAATAGTTTCAGCTCTTTTTAGTGTTTTAGCTTTAACTTACTTCATATGGATTACGATAGTGTAAAGCCATACTCATAGAGAAATATACGTTAGCATAGTCTAAATTTCTACAGAAGTTGTCAGCACTGTTGCCAAACATTTATAGAGCACTAAGGATCAATGAGCACTTCTCAACATAACAATAATGAAAGATTTGGCAACAGCTTGTGTAATTAACTTCATACAGCACCCGAATTGGTCAGGGAAAATATAATTCTGTCCCAAATTCTATTTAAATAGCGAAAGTTGGAGAGTGGCCATGGTAGGAGAAAAACAAAAACATTTTTTTTTTCAGCTAGTATAAATAAGTAAATAGTTTACAAAAATACATTTATGGTCATGTACCACAAAAGGATGTTTCAGTTAATGAGGGACCACATACATGGTAGTGATTCTAGAAGATTACAAAGCCTACAGATGGACTGTGAGTGTATGGAAGTGTATTTTATGATGTTCATATAATGATGAGCTCACCTAACAATGCACTGCTCAGCTGACATCCTGTCGGTGAGTGGTACATGCCTGCGTATGTCAGTAACGCACAAGTTACCAGTCTAAACTTTCAACTGAACTAGACTCATACACTTGTTTTTCTTCCAAACAATTGGACCTTGCCTATGAACTCAAAAACAGTCACCATTTTCATACTAACCAGATTATCTACTAAAAGACATACTTGGGCTTGTACAGCATCTCACTTTGAAAGCAAAACTTGTTTTAAATAATGTCTGGAAACTCCACGGGCTAAAAATGTCAGGTACTATCCAATGTATTTATGCCGGTTATTCAAACTGTGGGAAACTAGGAGTTGTTACTTTATCTGCGGACACCACAGAAAGGCAGAAATGATGCCAAATCTCACTTCTGATTCAACATGTATTCATAAGCATTTACCTGGCCGAGTTCCTCATTTAGATTCGAAGTTCGAGCCATTGCAGCAGTGTCTGTGGGTTCATAGTGCATGTCAAGATCCTAGGAATCAATGAATAGATAGATACATAAATAACATCACTGGAAAAAAAAATCAGTAATAAGGGATTGGATGAAGATCTAAACACATCAGTTAATTATGTCATTCTCTGGTAAGTCACTATTTGACGGCTAAGCTGTACGTGACCACAGTGGTCTCTCACTACTTTTGTGTGATTTAATTTCCCTGGTAGGTACTTAACATGGGGCACTATATTTCAGTGACAGAAGGACAGAATGGTAGTTAGAGCTCATCGGTGGCATCACATAATCTGTATTCACTGCCATTCTTCCAAATCCAATAAAGGTGTCCCATTGTAAGGACTAAGTTAGATAGCCCACATACAGCAACCCGTGGAGGGACGCAAGGCCAGCGTTTAACTGTCCCGGCGGCTCGGTCTGGTTCTCCTTCCTGCCGAGTTTCTTCCACTGCTATGTTTCAAGGAAAGCAATGCGAATGCATGTCTCACACATCAAAGACAAGAGTTCTAGTCCCGGCCAGAACTGCCCTGCAGCCAGGAGTCATAAGGCCTGGTTATACTGTCCATAAAAATCAACGTTTCTCCATAACAGAACCTTTCATCAACAGGTTAGGGTTGTAGTTCATTGATTTTTTTCAGACATTCACTAAGAAGGCCAAAATCTAAATCAAAACTGATCTCCTTCTTGTCTGTATTCTGAGTGGATCAATCACTTCCAGTAGGATGTAGAGTTTTTCATGCCATGCTTTTAAAAAAATATATTTTTATTTATTTATTTACAAACAGAGAGAGAGAGAGAAGATAGACAAAGAGAAATGGGCATGCCAGGGCCTCCAGCCACTGCAAATGAACTCCACTGTATGCGCCACTTTGTGCCTGTAGCCTTATGTGGCTGCTGGAGAATCAGACTCAGGTCATTAGGCTTAGAAGGCAAGTGCCTTAACCACTAAGCCATCTCTCCAGCCCGCATGCCATGTTTGACATTACCCAAGTGGGTCATGCTTAAAGAACAAAGAGTGACCAGAATGGAGACTAGCTGAAGACCAGCTGGAAGAAGGGAGGCAGTGAGCAAACAGCAAGACAAAGGACAGAGAACAGGCATGATGGCTGAGTCAAGAATGCTATGAGGGGGCTGGAGAGGTGGCTTACTGGTTAAGCGCTTGCCTGTGAAGCCTAAGGACCCCAGTTCAAGGCTCGACTCACCAGGACCCAAATTAGCTAGACGCACAAGGGGGCGCACACGTCTGGAGTTTGTTTGCAGTGGCTGGAGGCCCTGGCACACCCATTCTCTATCTCTATCTGCCTCTTTCTCTGTCTGTCTGTCACTCTTAATTAAATAAATAAGTACATACTCTAAAAAAATGCTATGAGGCTTGCACTGCAAAAGATCTAATATTTCAAAACAGATCCACTGGCCAGAAGCAGAATCTAGTGGACATAATTACTGATCTCATTTGCATACAGAGAGCAAGCCGGCTTGTCAGAAATGTTACAAAATCTCCACATGTTAGGAAGGTTGTTGAAAAGCCTAAGCCCGCTGGGTTTATCCAACACCACAATTTTGTAATTGTTGGTAGCAAAGACTGCTTTTGAAAATCCACATAAAGATAATAAATTGATTGACTGGTTATTTGATTTTCACAGTGAGTTACCTTATGATTTCTGTGAGTGAGAAGCCTCGGTTAACTTTAATTGCATTTGTAAGTATCATGCAATCCCTCAGCAGTACACTCCTGGTAGGAAGTGAGCTATGCCTGTTGCTCTTTCCAGATCCTAAGTTACACTGATCTTTTACCAAAGCATTAGAAAGAAGCTGGCAAGCCGGGCATGGTGGCGCGCACCTTTAATCCCAGCATTCGGGAGGCAGAGGTAGGTGGATCGCTGTGAGCTCGAGGCCCCCTAAGACTCCATAGTGAATTCTAAGTCAGCTGGGCTAGAGTGAGACCCTACCTGGGGAAAAAAAAAAAAAAAAGAAAGAAAGAAAGAAAAAAGAAAAAGCTGATAGACTAAGGAGGTCATTTAAGCAGACAATGCCCAAGTGTACAATTATCATTGGTTAGCCTTTTAAAATCCCACTACTGTTCATATCAAAAGGCTTAAAATGATTTTAGAGAAAACATGACATGAAAATATCTCAATATTAAAATTTTGGCAGGTTTGGATAAAGATACAATTTGTGTAAATCCATTCACTTTAACTTTGATGAAGATAAAACTGAAAGAACATTAAGATATTTTAAGAAAAATTTTAGGAACTAGGTATCCATTATATCTTTCTAACATTAAAAACATTGATAATTCAGAAGAACCATTCATGCACTTAAAAAAAAACACAATAAAACTTAACAACTACAACAACCACATTATCAGTATTATGTGTACAGAAATATTATGTGTATAGAGCCTGATTGCTCATAATAATCTTTGTGATATCAAGAGAGTCCTTGATCTATACAAATCCTGTGAGATGGACATAAAGCAATTTTTAAAATTTTTTATCTTTTAAAAAATATTTTACTTGAGCCGGGCGTGGTGGCGCACGCCTTTAATCCCAGCACTCGGGAGGCAGAGGTAGGAGGATTGCCATGAGTTCAAGGTCACCCTGAGATGACAGAGTTAATTCCAGGTCAGCCTGGACCAGAGTGAGACCCTACCTCGAAAAACCAAAAAAAAAAAAAATTTTACTTGTTCTCTTGAGAGAGAAAAAAGAGGGAGATAGAAAAATAGAAGAGAGACAGAGAGAGGAAGGATGGGAACACCACTTTAAAGAAACTCCTGACAAATGCACTACCTAGTGCATCTATCTGGCTTTTTGTGGGCAATGGGAGATTTAACCTAGGTCTTTAGGTTTTGCAGGCAAACATCTTAGCTACCGAGTCATCTCTCCAGTCCTAAAATACATTTTTATCACTGCAGTTGGTGACCAAAAGTTTCTGAGAAGTCAGTGACTAGGCAGAGTTTGTGCATGTAGTAAATTATAACAGTAAGGCAACAATTTAGATACGTTAATTCCAAGTACATGGCCTCCTTCTCCTGTAATCACTTTGTATCCCAAAATAGATTTCCTGAACTAGAGACCCATTTTTCTCAGGATGTCTGGTTGATAAATTTGCCTGATTCTGAGGAGAGGGACTTGGTTAATGGCAGCTCATAGTTGCTAGGGGAGGAGGAATGATATTCTTAAGTGGCATATCACTGGTAATTTCCCATAATCTAGTAAATAACCTTCTACTCATGCAAGCAACAGAAATTTAACTCAGTGGCTCAAAACAAAAAGGGTGTGGGAGTAAGGAGGGGATTAGTTGGGAAGAAGGGTTTTAGTGGGGTGGGGAGGAGAGCAGAGGGCAAGGGAAGGGAGTAAGATCAAAATACATTATATACTTGTATTAAGCATCAAAAATAAAAATGAAGCCAGGTGTAGTGGTGCATGCCTTTATTCTTAGCACTCGGAAGGCAGAGGTAGGATCGCTGGGAATTTGAGGCCAGCTTGGGATAACAGGGTGAGTTCCTGGTCAGCCTGGGCAAGTGTGAGATCTTCTCTCCAAAAAAGAAAGAAGGCTGGAGAGATGGCTTAGCAGTTAAGGTGCCAGTACAAACATAAGCCAGATGCACATGGTGGCTCACACAGCTGGAGTTTGTCTGCAGTGGCTAGAGGCCCTGGCATGCCCATATTCTCTTTCTCTCTTTCCCATTCTGTCTGAATAAGAATAAAATATTAAAAAGGAAAAACAGGAAAAGGAATTTCAGGCTCAAATTGTCAGTGCATAGTCAATAAAAGGTAGTTATAACTAAGACTGTTTTCCCCCTTGACAGATCTAAAGACCCCATGTGAAAAAAGACAGATACGATGTATACTCAGGGCAGACATATAACAATAATTCACAGTTACCCAATTTATGAAGTATGCCTGGGTGAATTTCACCACTTCTAAAGTAACCAATAAGCTGATAGGAATGAGGTTGTTGAAGAGGATGATGAAAGTCAAAAAATTCAGTCCAAAATTATTAGCGCCACCATCTGTTGAGGGAGGGAGAAAAATATGATTTACAGGTTTATATTTTCAGAGATAGAGTTTCTGCATTTTCAGATTTGGCCCTATTATACGACATGTCCAGAAGAAGACTTCACTGATAACATACCCTGATTATCAAACTCATCCATAGATCCCACCAACTGCAAATTGAAAATATTCTGGAAAAGATCATGACTGTTGTGAACATGTGCAGACTTTCCCACTTGTTATTATCCTGTATTACTGACACAACATATACATCATTCTAAGTAAAGCAAATAATCTAGATATGAATTAGGCATATGGGGAAAGGCATGTAGGTTATGGGCAAATACTATGTCATTTTAAATAAGCAGCCGGAGCATCTGTAGGTTATGTTGGCCTCCAGTGTCCTGGATCCAATTCCCATGGATACTGGGAACAGCTAGCTGTACTTGCGTTCAGTATATTGTTCATTACTCTGATTAAGATTTACAATGGTCCTAAAAAGTGAAAGGACTATCAAGTATTGCAAATTCTGTTCAAAAGAGGAAGTTCAGAGACATGAGGAATGGGACTGACGGTTTGTCCTTGTAAAATTTCAATTGGTTGGAATTGCTTTGATAGGAATTCTTGTTCATTTTTATTTATTTATTTGAGAGTGACAGACAGAGAAAGAGAGAGGGAGGGAGGGAGGAAGGGGAGAGAGAGAGAGAGAGAGAGAGAGAGAGAGAGAATGGGCGCACCAGGGGATCCAGCCACTGCAATTGAACTCCAGAGGCGTGCGGCCCCTTGTGCATCTGGTTCTGGGGAATCAAGCCTTGAACTGGGATCCTTAGGCTTCAGGCAAGCGCTTAACCGCTAAGCCATCTCTCCAGCCCTTTTATGGGAATTCTTAAAAGTATTTCCAAATTAAATCATGCTTTAAAAGCAAACAAAACAATAGAATGATCCAAATTGTATGAACGTTACTTGTGTAGTTATTTAATACTGGAGATCAAGGGACTTGTCCATGTTAGGCGAGTGCTACATCGGACAAGAGCCTCAGCTGTATGAACATGGTTGGCTGTAGGTAAGCTACACTCCTAAGTAAATGATGTTCTTCTTCACGAGGGAAAATGAAACAAGTGAGCGAGCCATGCTGTAAAGAGCACAAACACCCTGATCACAGTTGTTACGTTTTCATATCAAAATAATAAATCAATGGCTATAAAGATAACTTGGAATAGCTACAAGACTTAGTAAATATAATAAAAAATCTTTAAAATTTGTTGTACTGTAAGATTTTTATGAGAATTTTTTCCCCCCACAATGTGGGAAATTCAGTATTTACTGGGTAAGTACTCATCTAGTGGAAATGCAAACTCACTTCCTAGAAACAGCCAGAGGGAATACATTAGTACCATGATAGCAAGAGAATAGATTCCAGAGAGAAGCCATTTAATACCACTTTCCCTGGGATAAGATGAACATTGATATAAAACTCTTTAGTACTGACTTCAAATGAAAATACACTCAAATCAAACATTTTTAAAGAAGTAAAAGTATGCTTTGGTTCAATATATATATTTATTTATAATTTCCTTCACACATAATCTTTCACTTTCTTAAGTTTAACTATTGTGTTAATGATATTTTCATTTATTTAAAAATATTTTAATGAAAAATTGTTTATTTATTTTCAAGGAGAGAAAGAGAAAAAGACAGAGAATGAGAATGGTCATGTCAGGGACTCTAGCCACTGCAAAGAAACTCTAGATGCATGTGTCATTTTGTGTATCTGGCTTTATGTGGGTACTGGGGAACGGAACCCAAACCATCAGGCTTTGCGAGCAAGCACCTTTACTTCTGAGCCACCTATCCAGCCCTTAACAATATTTTTAAAAGGTAGTTTTTTAAAAAAAAAATTATTTATTTGACAGAAAAAGAGGGAGAGAGAGAATGGGCATGCCAGGGCCTCCAGCCACTGCAAACGAACTCCAGACGCATGTGCCCCCTTGTGCATCTGGCTTATGTGGGTCCTGGGGAACTGAACCTGGGTCCTTTGGCTTTGTAGGCAAATGCCTTAATTGCTAAGCCATCCCTCCAGCCCCAAAGGGTAGTTTTAAATTTATGTACATCTTATTAATGGCTATATTTACTGAATATTTTATACTATCATGGAATAACTGGTATGTTTTTAATGACTGAAAATTAAAGATACTAACATTGTACTTGCTTTTACTTTAAATCTACTGAAAAATGAAGATAACCACCCAGTTGTCACAGCTCCAAGATCTTTTTTCATGAAACAACAGGAAATTCCACAACTAAGTTGAGATCAACTGTGAAATAAATACACGTTTAAATGAAAGAAAAAATAAACGAGTCAGTACTTTGTTGCTTACAGTGTAGATTGAGGTACCAGTCTTTCCCAGAATGCCTTCGATTCCAAATGGCTGAGCCCACGGAACAGACAAGAGACATGGCAATTAAGATACAAAATAATATCAGAATTTGTACATTTGTAATCCGTTCCACATTGGAGAGCTTAAGCGGCGGACTTGTGGAATTCTGTAAAAAGAAACAAGCTGAGTGGTAAAAAACTGTACATTATTTAGCAGTACGTACTTAATACTTAATGAGGATGACAAGGTCACAGCTCAGTTATCTAGACACGGGTAATCTACGTGAAAATTATGCAAAGCCCATGACAAGTGTGATAAGATGTCACCTCTTCTTCACACACATTTTTCTACGCTGTGAAACAAAGGGAAGAAAACGACACTCATTTTGCAGATTGTGCCAGACAAGATGCTTGGGCAAGGCCCTGTAGAAGGATCCACTCTGCATGAAGGCAACATTTGGGGGACCTGGTTTTAAAACTTCTGTGGGGGGGGCATTAACCAGCTGTTTCAATGAACAGGGGAGCTGGGTGGGGGGTATGGTTGGCTTGAGAGGCACACAGGCTGGATTCCGAGGCCAGCCCAGGCTACGCAGCAGCAAGAGAAAGGACAGGTTGCTCGGCTACATCTGATGATTCAAATATTTATGGTAAAGCTGTGCTGTCTCCGTGACATAACATTAAACCTTCACTAACCAATATAAAATGAAGGCTAATGAAGCTTCGAGCATGGCCAGGGATAGAAAGAAGTGTTCCCAGCAGCCCTGTTTGCCTGCTGATGACATCTTCTGCTGGTCCCAGGTACCAAGGCCCTGGCCCTCAGAGTAGATTTCCATTTAGCACTTCCAAGGGAGTTCCCCACTTCCACTGCACATGACTTGAAACATCATGAAGATGAGAGCTGATGGCAAAAAATAGCCTTATCTGGGAAGAACTGTCAGGAAAAATTTTTATTTATTTATTGCCATACTTTTTTACGAAATAAGAAAATAAAAATTTTAAATTTGATCACTGGGTTAAAATATAGTTGTGAGACAAATATGTGAATGAAAAGCACTGAACTCAAAATGGTCATCATAGCCAGTAGCTGGAAAATGCTGTGAGGGATCGTCAGCCAGCATCGTTAAGCATTCATGCATTGGGGGATTTGGAGAAAGCTTCCTGGTGCCCTTCCCTGTGCACAGTGACACCTACTTCTCACAGGGCGGCAGTGTCAAGGCCTCGCTGAGTTCATATCTTGGATGGATGACATGGGCTAAGGGATCTATGAGACCAGCCTGCTCCATTTGGGGATGCACTAAGAGCCACATATCATACATTTCCTAAAGAGTTGGACCCCAAAATGTTCATAGGTAAAAAATCCCACCTGCATCAGCTTGGTGTCATGACCAGTGTAGACAACTATCCCATGAACCCACTGAGTATTTCTTAACTGAGCTCCTCGAAGAAGAATCTGGTCTGCTCCCAGGGGAACGGTGCTAGGACAGAGGATGTTGGTGTTAGAAAGGGCACCTTGCAAAAAAATGTACAACTACTACATCAATCTCAAAGCTTCCTCCACTAAAATAACACTTCTCACATTTACTTATATTTCAATTAAAAAATAAATAATTTACTTATTAGAGAGAGGCAGATGGGGGGGGGGGCTGGGGGAGAACGGGCACACCAAGGCTTCCAGCCACTGCAAACTAACTCCAGACGCATGTGCCACCTTGTGCATCTGGCTTACATGGATACTGGGGAATTGAACCTGGGTCCTTAGGCTTTGCAGGCAAGTGATTTAACCACTAATCCATCTCTCCAGCCCAACCTTTTTTTTTTTTAAGGAAATAATTTTCCTTACCAAATTCTTTTTTATTAAACTGTTGGGAAGAAAGTAAATTGTTCAGTGACACCACACCGGCTGTTTCCAATAATTCTGCTCTCTCCGATGTGCTTCATGTAGGAAGCAATTAGGTTTGGATGAGCTTGTGAAGTTGGGGCTCTCATGATGTGCTTGACGTCCTTATATTCGAGAGCAGAGCACCCGTCTGTTATGTAGACAGACATGGAGAAGACTTCTTTGCCACACACACCTCCACCAGAACACCACCATGTGGCTACCCTCCTATCGAATTTCCATTCCTCAGAAAAGGAAGAAAAATAAATTTCTATTGATAGAGCAACCTATCTAGGATCTACTGTTACGGCAGTCTGAGCAAACTAGTGAACTACCAGCAGCCAGTGGGAATGCAGAAGCTAATTTTATTTTATTTTTTTGAGGCAAGGTCTCACTCTGGCCCAGGCTGACCTGGAATTCACTATGTAGCCTCAGGGTGCCCTCGAACTCCCGGTGATTCTCCTACCTCTGCCTCTGAGTGCTGGGATTAAAGGTGTACACCACCACACCTGGCTTAGAAGCTAATATTTTAAAACCTTATAATGACCTTTTCTGAAGCTGAGGAAGTGGTGAGGTTAAGGGATTTTCCACTCACCTCTCAAAACACTCCCACCCACCCACCCTCCCTCTTACTCTGAGCAAATTTTAGTGTAACAACTACCTCACAGAATATACAGAAGCTGTTCATGGATCTGAATAAGGGTGGCAGTTCAGGGAATATTTCAAATGTCATTTATCTTCTCATTTTTTTTTTTTTTTTACAAATGTCTACTCTAATAATGTAGCTATAAAATGATGAAAGCAACAATTGACACAATGCATCTAACAGATGTTTAACCGACCACTAGAAACATGTGGTAAGTGTAAGGGGCCTAATGAGAGAAGGCTGAGGAGGAGGAGGAGAGGAAAGGTGCAGAAAGATCATGCTCTTCCTGCCACGCTCTGCCCCACTGTTTTGTTCCCCTTGGCAACAGCACCGCTTGAAGTAGCCCGTGCTTCTTATCTCTATTCAGCCGCCCTCCTCCGTGAGGTCGGGCGCTCTCACAGCAGGCTCACCCTGTTCTAACCAAGTGCCAGGACCGCCACTTGCTAAACGCAACGACAGTGATCAGCCTCTTGACCTGCCGGCCTCGGCACAACCGCTTCACTCCTGGTTTTCCAGCTATGAGCTTAGGTCCGACACTTTCACGGGTGACTTTTTGTTCTATACCCTTTCATGTCATGGTTTCAGCCAGACCCATAGATTTAGTACCTACACTAACAACTTCTAAATTTATCTCATCCCAGACCGCCTCCCCCAAACTTTATCCAATTACCCTCTTGCATATCAGTAACTTACTAAGTACAAAACTGACCTTCCAGTGCTGACCTTCCCGGATCTCATAAGCCACCACGGATGCCAGCTCACTCAGACAACCCCTTCACGCTGACCTACACTGCCTTAACCATCTTGGCCACCATCTCCTGGCCCTTCTTTAGGCTTCTCTTTCTGGAGGATGCTGATCTGCCCACAGCGGGCTAATACAACTATACCTGGAATTTTCCCACTGGAAGATCATGCAATGAGATAAGCAGTAATTTCTTCTGACCAGCGTTCTCTTTCCAGATACTCACATGATTAAGTTTCTCACCTACGACCCATCGATGTTCAAATGTCCCCTTCACAATGCGGCTGACTGCAATCACCCTAATTATGTTCCCCTCCCAAGGATGCCTCGTCTCTCTTATCCTGTGCTATTTTTTCCAAAGAATTTATAGTTTTTTAATAATGGGTCAAATTTTCTTTTTTAATAATTTTTATTTATTTGCGAGCAGGGAGAGAGATAGAGAGAGGATGGGCACACCGGGGCCTGTGGCCGCTGCAAACGAACTCCAGACGCATGCGCCCCTTGTGCATCTCGCTTAGGAGGGTCTTGGGAAATCGAACCTGGGTCCTTTGGCTTCGCAGGCAAGTGCCTTAACCACTAAGCCCCCCCCTCAAATTTTCTTATTTGTTACTTTAATGTCAGTTTGTCCTTTCCTTATTTTCCTAGTTGACTACAAGTAAGCTAGCTTCAAGAGGTTATAGTCTGAATGTTTGTGTCCTTCTAATATTTATATTCTGAAATCTAATCCCCAATATTGTGGCGTTAGGGTGTTTGTTTCTGGAGGGGTGCATGATTAGGTCTTAGTTTTGTCCCTATGAGTGGGACTCATCCCCTTCAAAGAAGGCCCAAGGGGCTTCAGCATGAGTGCCGCTGTGCGTGCAAGCCTCCAGCTAGGAGCAACAGGTCCTCACCCCACATCAAATTTGGTCCCTTGGTCTTAAGACTTCCCAATCCCAGAATTGTAAGCAATGTTAATTACAAAATTCTCAGTTTGGGCTGGAGAGGTGGCTTAGCAGTTAAGCGCTTGCCTGTGAAGCCTAAGGACCCCAGTTCGAGGCTCGATTCTCCAGGACCCACGTTAGCCAGATGCACAAGGGGGTGCACGCGTCTGGAGTTCGTCTGCAGTGGCTGGAGGCCCTGGCGCGCCTGTTCTCTCTCTCTCTCTATCTGCCTCTTTCTCTCTCTGTCACTCTCAAATAAATAAATAAAAATGAACAACAAAAAAAAATTTAAAAAAAATTCTCAGTTTAAGATATTTTATAATAAGGCTTGGGTGAGTAAAGATGCAAGGACAGGAATCATTTTATTGATCTTGTTCAAATTTTGCCTCGGATATTTGTCACTGGCCTAGGCCACTATGTGTACAAAAATTCTGTTGAAGGGATGGAGGAAAGCAGCAAGTGACAGGGAAGACGAGAGGGGAGACACAGAAGCAGGTAACAATACAAAGTGACTACGGATGATAACAAGGCCCACAAAAGAGCAAACGGGATTACTGAGACGAAGGACTATCTAATACAGAAGATCTCTCTGCTGGGAGCACAGTCTGAACTCCCTGTGGCATCCGGAGATGACAGGAAAGGATTTTAGCCACAAGCACTGGATAATTAACTGCACAACAGGCCAAGTATTTCTGTCAGAATAAGTCATAGCCCAGTTTTCACTTACTAATGCGCAGAAAACTGGAAGACCCCTGAAAACACCCAGTTGTTGGATGGGCAGGAATCTGGGAAGGTCTTTACATGAAGAGAGTTATGATTCAGCACTCATACAAAAGGACCTGTGTTGGAATGCTTAAACATGCTTAAAACAAAGGTTTTGAGTATTCAAGCTGAGAGCAGAGGAAAACAGTAGGTACACAGACACGGAAGGCATTCGGCAATACATAATGGCCCGTAAAATGCAACTTTACGTTACCCATGTCCATCAAGCCGTATATTTCCAACAAAATCATAGAGATGGCGATTTGGGCTTTCACACTCAATTTTTCCAGAAATTCTCATCAAACTGTCAATGTCTTTAATATCTGAGGTTGCTGGTAAGCCCTGTTTAAAAAAAAATTAATAAGCAAAGAGCATACTGAATAGCACCAGATCTTAGACCTAAGGGATCCAACATTTTATAAGTAATTGTCTCCCCATTTACAATACTCTGTCCAACTATTATTTAGGGATACCTTCCTTCCCAACCTGTCACAGAATTTTAGCATAGGTTGACAGTTTTGTGAAAGTTCTGGGGAAGTTATAAATTAGTCTGCAAGGAAACTTTGAAGGAAGTACCAAAGAGTCATTTGCTTCCAAAAATAAAATTAATATTTGGTATCAGCATCCCTATTTACTGAATTCAAGGAAGAGGACGAAATATGGATACTGTATGTGTTCTGAGTAATTTTTCCATACTTCCTTGAGAAAGAAGACCTCAATGCGTCTTCCCTCTGGCCAGCTCTTCCTGGGCTGTCTGAGGCCAGTTCCCTCACGATGGGCCAGTTCTACCACACTCCATCCTTTCACATGTCCTTTTATTAGTTACCAATAAGCCACAGGCATACTTTAAGGAAATGCCCCTTCAAAACATTAAAATTAAATATCAAGCCGTTGTTTTCCGCTAAAGATGTAGAAAGAAACTGAAACCCCCCAGGATTAACAAATGTTTCAGAATAGCAATGGAATCTATGGATTTTCCGTAAGGTGATGTTAAGCAATGATTGGGGCCAGGTGAACAGGAAAACTAAACAATTTTGCTAATACATCAAGACCCTGAGAAGTGCTATCATTGACATTCAGGTGCTGGCTATTATAAGAACTAACTAAAACATCACTATGATGGACCATACTGAACCAGTACACCTGAGTTCTGCAATGCTGTACCAGTTTATAAAACATTTTCTTGGTGGATAAACGATAAAAATAGTTGTAATCAGGCAGAATTACTTTAACTCGAGACAGAAAAGGAATGCGTATCATAAAACACCCATGACTCTATGAGCCTGTATTAGAACTTACTTGTCTAATTTTCAAGTTTGTTTCTCCATCTAGGTTGGAAGTCTCAATGTAGCACATGGCCTGGGGCTCACTGTTGTTTAGGATTGAGAAACGGGAAAATTTAGTGAGGGGAGGAGAGGAGGAAGACAACAGCAATTTATTTAAATGCTTGGGCTCGCCACAGTGTCTTGCTCTAGACAAAGCTAGCTTCTTGGTGGGTTCATTCTAACAGCAGGATGCCCTGAGGGAGAACTCATGCGTGACAACTAGGGATCAGCTACCAGCCACTAGGACCCCACGGCGATTTCCTCACGTTTAGTAATGGTCTCTGAGCTTAATAACACAATGTGGAAATCTTCCATGTTATCTTTACATGGCTTACTCATGCAGACACAACACAGACTGTTTGGGAAATGTAAGGCACTTTTCTGTGTAGATTTATCTCCAGTTCAGAGACACCAAGTGAGATTTCATGCTCATGGTTCACATGTCAATTGCTTGTGCAAAGGGATTGATTAGAAAATTCCAGACTGCTTTTTCTACAAATTTGCACTGACTGCTTTTAGTTGTGGTGACTGCAGTCATGCAGACCATGTGATAGTAGAAGCTTGAGTCTATTTTTTTTTTAAACTACACGAACGGATTGCATAGTCAAAGTGAGCATATATCTTCTCTTTTTTTTCTGTTCCTCCTGTTTCTTAAAAGTGAAAGATGGAAGGCAGAAAAAAGAGAAGTCAAGCCCCACTGACTGCACTGCTCCATGCCCTGAATCTGCCTTATCGATCTACTTCTTGGGACTCCCCTACAGTGTCACAGCGAAAGCTGGAGAGCACTGGCGTTAAGGGACTGTGTTCGTCCAGTTTTCACCGGCCAGCCACTGTAGCCTACCTCTCCTCCCAAGCTGACATTGCTTGCCCAGCAACTCTATCCATATGATTGTGGCTCCAATGCCTAATTTGATCCTCAACTCTATGGGGACGTGAAATGAAGCTTATGAACACCTGACTGCTTAAGAGACCTAGAGCCCTACCCCAGAAGGAAGGAACTAGGGACATAAATTCTGGTATGGACACTTGAAATGAGCAAGAAGCATTTGGAATTTTCTAATCGAATTCCAGTTTGTACAAGTGAAAAACAGACTATTCCAAGCACCAGACATGGGCATTTTGCTTAATTTTGTAGTCCCAAGACCTACGGACTTAACACAGAGAAAGTAATCAAATGTCTTAGAGATTTGAAGTAAATGATGTTTTCCTGTTTTTTCTTCAGAAAGATTACTAATTTTTCCCCACTAAAAAAGTCTTGTAATATTTGCATCTTATGTTTATATTTTCATTCTATCAATAATTCAATAGTAATAGTAACTTTCACTCAGGCACCTGTCCAAAAATTTAACTGCCTTACATCTATATCTGAAATACAAATGGTTTATATACCTATAAAATATACCTTTCTGATAATACAGAAGCATGATGACACATAAAATGCTAATGGCAATGTTGATTTCAAAACAGGCAGCAAAATGCGTTAAAATTTTACTGACAGGTTTGCTTACCCAAGGCCAATAATGAAAGTAACATCCTAATTTGATTCTCCCCCACCTTTCACAGAAACAACTTGCATAAGCATTTAAGTGGCTAAGGAATTAGGAAGCTTAAGTGGCTGACTTCTGTTTGAAATGGGGCAAATAAGATATGCATCCAAATCCAGATCATTCTTAATAATAAAGACAGATGTGCCTGAAGCAGCTCTTAACAGCGCTAAGGGGAGGCAACAGGAAGTCAGGAGTCATGCCAGTTCATAGATAGGTCAGCAAATGATGACAACATCCACCAAACAAACTAGAGTCACAGAGGCAAAGCAGGCGTTCTGATTAGTAAGTGGAAAGATGAGACAAGATGCTTATCACAGTCACGTGCACGTGGTCACGAGAAACAAGTGGGGTAGAAACGGCTTCCAAAGCCATGCGGCACAAAGGCACAAGCAGCTTCGTGCAGGGGTCCTCTGTCAACCCTATACGAGCCCAAATCTCACTCAGAACCAACGACTGAAGTTCCATAGAACTTTCAGAAAATTGAAAATAGGAAACTAAGAAGGTAGGCTTTAAATATCATGGATTTTCAATGACTGTTGAGTGAAAAGCTTTTAAACACTTTTCAGAATAATATCCTGGAGAGGGAAGAAGCCAAGCCTTTGGGTAGAGGCATGCTGTTAAATATGAATAACTATTAATAAATACACAGGAAATTAAAATTGCTTGGGCTCCTACTGATAACAAGAGGAGTTGAACACGTCCATTTGAAGGACAAAAATCAATGCTTTAAACATCTGTGAAATGTCCATCACCAAGATGCGTAAAACAGTTGTGTCTTGAGGGAAGAGACACAGAGTTGAGCTGTACTTGGGCGCAAGCTTCTCTGGTTTGGGTGAGGACCCGCATACACACATCCTACCCAGCTCAGCGGTGCTGACCTTGATGACAGACTGATGAGGTCTGCTGGGAGATGCTCCCCATTGGTCACTTTCACTATTTCCCCTACTGCCACCTACACGTCCCAGTTTAAAATAATTAAAATGAGGGGGAAAAGAAACAGTAGAGGGGGGGAAAGAAAAACAACAAACATGGACAAAAGAGACAGAAGGTTTGAAATTATTAAAGAAAATAATCCATGTTAATAAAAATGTCTAATGCCAATTGTTTCAAAACTTATTTTGATCAGGCCTGAGGGCATAATAAATTTTCAAAGTTTTCTATTTGCTTTTCAGCCCAAATTTCAATTTCTAATGTGAAAAAATAATTTCTAAACCATATAGATAAGCATTTCTTTTCAAATGAAGGAATTTTATGCAGAGAGCTATTTTATCTTAAGAGATTTTTCCCATCTAGTTCTTCAACTTGCTGTCTAATATATGTCATCTTCTACTAAATGGGCAAAAAAAGGAAAATAAAAAACGAAACATGTGATGTTATGTTTTTAGGTATTTGAAAAACAAAGTATACTACATTAATTCCCTTTCCCACCTAATAACTGTAAAAAAGAATGTTCTGACTCCAAATCATTTAGTTACTTAATAGAAAGCTACAAAGACACAGATACTAGTTAGAAGGCATAATTTTAGCCTTTGGAGGTATTTGATAATTAATTAATATAAAACATATTGTGTTTGGGGGATAGAGTGGAAACTTTTGAATTCAGAATGAATTTTTCAGGAGGGTATGAAATAGAAACTAGTGGTGTGAGCTATTTTATCCAGGTTATACTGTTTTTTTTTCTTTTAAGCACAAAATGCATTAATTTTACATGCTGAGATTTCAGTTTCTTCATTTCAAAATAAAAGTAAATGGAACACAGAACTTTCAACTGTGTTCTGATTTTAATTTCAAACTACCTCAAACTCATCCTTGAACTTGCTCACACATCATCAAGCATAGCCAAAAAGTTAGTAATTCCCATTTCAGAAGCTCACCTGACAAGGTTGTAAGCTAAGGAAACTAACAGAAAAAAGGTGATTTAAAAACACTCATATTAGTTTTATTTTTTTAATGAAAAAAAACCCTCCTTTATGTGTCATACAAAGATGTCAATTATAAACTGTGCAACTACAACCACCTTTAGTTAATTCCATTGCCTGCACACATCTATAAATAGCTTAACAACATTACTTCCTCAATTGTATTTTACTAACTTGGCCAAAGTCCAATCATGTAAATCATGTAAGTCATGACCTGATTAAATAGGTTTTGAAAAAAAGGACACTGTCCATATTTTTATGTGGATTTTACAAATCAAACTGTCCAAGGAAATGATGATAAACAACTTGAAAATATCCATAAAACATTTCTTAATTTATATTAAAACTAGTCTTACAGTTTTTAATCCTAAAGCCATTTGAAAAAAAATCACGTTCTTGAAAGGGTAACTAACTGTGCCATATGTTCTGAGTACTGATTCACGACTATCTCAAACAGAAATAGAACAACAACAAAAAAAGTCATCTCAATTCAGTAGCAGAAAGAACTTAAAAGACAAAAGTCCTGATTTCTTGGCTGGAAAAATATGGCATTTCAAAAGGTATGCTAACAAAAAGAAATCACTCATCCATTTCCTTGCGCCATTTTACCAATAGGGTCAGGAAACTGCAGAGATATGATTACACCATAAGGAATTTGTGACAAATAAGGATTGGGAGATAAAATCAGCAGGACCCAATCTACAGATGGTATAACAGGAATGGAAGTAAATCTTTAAACATAGTGGTTCACACACACTGATCTGGACCCAGGCAGAAGAAGAGGGGACTTTTTGGATTCACTAGGACTTGTAACTTATACTGTATGGCAAACATCAATGATCCCTTTAAGGCCAATCCATTTCTTAAATGCTTAGTTATAATTCACTTGTGAGATTTGAAATTCTTCGTTTATGCCTTATTTCCTTGGAGAAATCACAAGGTCAACGCAGGGTAGAGAAACCGTCCTCTACACTGTTTGAGCATCAGTAGATATCTCTACCTTGATGAGAGAAGGACAGTGTCAGCAGGGATATACTCTTTGCCTTTTATTATAACTATATCTCCAACATTTACCTGAAAGAAAACTGGGAATTGGTTAATTATCTGCATGGAAAGATAGTTACAAATACACAACCCATTGTAGCAAAGCACAGCATACAGGAAAAATGGCTACCAGCCAACAAAAACCACTTACATTCACAAGGTGGAGTAACACTATACGGGGTGAGGCCAGGGATGGGGGATTTCTTTAAAAGTAAACACATTTTGTTTTACTAGTCATGTAACTTATTTTTAATAAAACTTATAATCAAATACAGTGACTTGACACCTCAACTTCTCATATGCTCTGTCTTTGACATAAGAATAAGAGGAATCCTTTAGTTGAAATCTTTACCCTAGTTAAGAAAGCCTGAAATTCTCATCTATATGACCACTGCTTTCACGATCATTCTTGTGAAACAAATATTCATTATAACTTTTAATTTGGACAGAGAGAGAGAGAGAGAAAAAATGTGTGAGTCCAAGCTTCTAATTTATTTGCTTGGGATCAATGAGTAGAGAAGCTTTGACTTGAGCTCACACCTGCCTACCTACAAAGTTTCATTTTTGCTTAATTAAACTATTGCAACAAGTCAAGTAGAAATAAACAGCTTAGTCTCTTTAGCTACATGTTAACAATTTTCTGAGCATGGCATGGGGACAAGTTACAGATACGCTGTGGCCAGAAACGGTTAGAAGTGATTCAAGTTCGGCTGTGTCTTACAGCTTTTGGCAAAGAAGACAACTGCAGCCAAGCAACAACCTGGCCCAGCAACAGCCTCCTGAGCAGGAATCGCTGCGAGAAATCAGCACAGTGCTCTACTTTAAGTCCTGGGAGGAACAGGTGAGGGAAGACTGGCAAGAGTGTGCCTTAAGCATACAGTAAGTAAGTATCCTGTGACCCTCCTAAGGAAGCTATGTGCACCCTGATTATGTATATATATTCTTCAGCTGAAACCTGCAATTTGGACTGTTAGAAACTGGCAAAATGCTAAGGACCGTTGACTTAAACGACCGCTACTTCATTCACAGGGCAAAAAGGATCTAAATTAAGCCAGTGTGAAATGGCCCTTAAAATAATATGCTGTGACATTTAACTAACAGTGATCAATGACAACAAGCTTATACAACAAAGTCTCTGCAATCAAGCACTTAAACATGGCTACTCAGGTTACCGTTTAATCGTTAACCACCTCTCATATGTTAGATGTTCCCCCACCCTCCAAGTAAACTACGTGCTTCGTAAAGCCAGAACTGTGCTGGCCTACATTACAGTGTCGGACTGTTAAGATTTATAGACCTGCTTAATTGATGGCACTGCTTCCCAAGCTGTTTCTCCATCGCCAGACTAAAGGACTCCGGGCTGAGCGGAGGGAAATGTTAACACAATCTACGGCGAGCTGTAGTCGCTCCAGTCGCCCGGGAGAACCACATGCTCACTAACTACCAGGCAGATTCTCACGTTATGCCAAGAAAGCAGGGCGCTTAACTCGTCTGCCTTATGTTTTAGGGCATTTTCTCAAAGATATCCAAACAGTCCTCTCTTGGTTTGGGGCTTGTAACGTGACATTCTTCTTTCTAGAAGAAAAGGAGCACAAAGAACAAGGGGCCAAGATGGCAGAGATGCTTTGACCAACTGGAGGAAAATGTCATCCGAGTCTCAGCTCCCAAATACAAAAATTAATGTGTTTAGCATTTTCTGTCCACTGACACGAACTTCCTTCGTTCACTGACATGAGCAGTGGAGGATTATGAAAAGGGTGAAATTATCAAACTATAATAGACTGATTTAGAAATCAAATTATGTCCAAATCTGAGTCCAAGCGGTTACATTTTTTTGTTTTTTGAGGTAGGGTCTTGTTCTAGCCCGGGCTGACCTAGAATTCACTATGGAGTCTCAGGGTGGCCTCGAACTCACAGCAGTCCTCCTACCTCTGCCTCCTGAGTGCTGGGATTGAAGGCGCATGCCATCATGCCTGGCTTAATATTTAATTTTTATTAATGAATTTCCTGAGCTACATCTTCATGTAAAGAAATCTGCTTCATGTGCTAAAATGGCCTAGCTGACTTTCTCTCTCTCTCTCTCTTTTTGGCTTTTCAAGGTAGGGTCGTACTCTAATTCAGGGTGACCCGGAAATTACTCTGTAGTCTCAGGGTGGCCTCGAACTCATGGCAATCCTCCTACCTTTACCTCCTATGTGCTGGGATTAAAGGCATGCACCACCGTGCTCAGCTTTACTTATGATTATATTCTCTGACACTGGAACTCTCTCACATGCCTTGTTGGCTGCTCTGAGCTCACTACTTGGCACACACATTCAACAAATGCTTGCTGAATGAGATGTTAAGTCTTTCCTGTTGCCACAGCATATAAAATTAAAATTCTGAATTGTCATAAAATATGAGTAATGCCATAATTTATTGATACAATGTTTTCCCTGTTACATCATGTATATACTAATTTCAGCTATTATGAATAATGCTACAATAAACATTTTTGTATATGCAGAGATTTTTGTAGGGATTTCTTCCCATCTTATGATTTGTGGGTGTGGGATAAACTACTAGAATTCCTCTTTGATGGCTCTCAAGGTGAACAGTCCAACTGCTTACTCACAGTGTCATACTGATGTAATATAAAATAAGTTCTAAAATATGCGTTTGCTTTTATTAATTTGAGCAGATAACAAATGTTTTAACTTTTACCATTAGGTTAATACTAAATCTGCCTGATTATATTTCCTCTTGCTTCTTATCAATTCTTATTTCCTATTTATAGACTAATGATCTCAATCATTTGTCATATTTGCTACAAACATTTCACACATACTGTCTATTTATTTGTGGCAGCTTTATTTTCTATTAGTTTAAGATGATTTAATCAAGTTCCATAGATCTTGCAATAACTGGACTTCTTCAGGTATTTATTAAAATATTTATTCTATTTGTATGTTTCAAAAACAATATTTTTACATTTAACTATTTTTGCCAATTAGATTTTGGCATAAACCGTGAAAGATATAAACTAAATATTCAAATATTGTTTCTTGAAACTACTTATCTACAATTGCAACATGATCTGCCAAATCTTTTTACCATTTATTTTGCCTCCTTTATCAAATATTAAACATGCTTTATTATTCTACTTTCTATTCCATGTTAATTACTCAACATCTACTTCTGAAATAGATTCATACTGTTTTGATATCTTTCCATTTTACTTATCATTAATCCTAGCATATGATTCTTCATTTTTTCAAACGTGTATTTTTTTCAACTTTTTATTACTAAGAATGAAATAAATAATTTAAATAACATTTCAGACTTCAGGATGATTTCTTTAGAATTATAATACATTAGTAATTTGAAGAACATGGTATTTTTTTTTTATTTTCTCAGCTGCACATTTATGTAAATCATTTTTTGGAGTGGTGAGGTTGAGCCAGGATCTCTCTATGTAGCCCAGGCTGACCTCAAATCTGGGTCACTCCTCCCACTCAGCTTCTTCAGTGCTGGGGTTCCAGGTGGGAGCCTCTATCCAGGCTCATGTACGTGGATCCTTAAAATGTAAAGCACAGATGTTTTCTTCCCATAGGTCACTATATATTTTATTTGTAAGCATACTTCACATCACTGGAATGAAACAGTGTTAGCTTTTGAATATTTACCTTAAACTCATCACAAAACAATTGTTATTAATTTTAATTATAGAGCTATAATTTTTAAGTAACTTCAGGTCCTTGTAAGTGGATGATTTTGACAACGTTCTAAATTATTTCTCTGAGTATCTCAACACGGAATGGCCACTGTTAGGTATAGTTCTGAGAATGCCATCATTATGGGTAATCATGGTTGGTGACTTAATATCTTTGTCTATCAAAACTTTAAAAATTTGGGCTGGAGAGATGGCTTAATGGTTAAGGTGCTTGCCTACAAAGCCAAAGGACCCAGGTTCACTTCCTCAGGACCTATGTAAGCCAGATGTACAAGGTTGTGCATGCATCTGGAGTTCATTTGCAATTCATTTGCAGGCTAGAGTCCTGGCATGATGATATTCTCTCTCCTTCTCCTCTCTCTCTTTCTGCCTCTTTCTCCATCTCTCTCAAATAAATAAATTAATTAATTTAAAAAAATTTAAAAATAATAGTTACAATAATCCTTGTAGACTAAACCTTAAAATGATGGCTGTCTATTAGGAAATAAGAAAATTTGACAGTTAATTTTAGAGTAGACAGTTATCTCATGGCTTTGTAACTGTACAGTTCCTGCAAAAGAAGGTAACAAGATGAACTGATTTATTGATTTGCTCCAGTGTGGATTTCTGTTACTCTGATGGTCCTTGTAATGAAATGATAGCAAAAGTCAGTTCATTGTATTTGATTCTCTCCTGCTTGTTTCTTTGACATGGTTAAGTCCAGAAGCTCTAGACAAGATCATAAAAGAAAGTTACTCTGAAAGGTTAACTTATTTATTTAAGCTTTTCTGCTTTCTGTTTTGTTGTTCTGAAATAGGGATGACTGTCACAGAAATACAACAGAATCCAGGTATTTTTCTCTTTCTTAGTCTTATGTCAAAGACTAAAGGACAGAGAAGAGTAAATTTCTAGCTCCTTGGAGATGTCAGTCTCTATTTTAGCCACTGATTTAAAAAAAATCTACAAAAATACATTTTTTAAAAATTGAAAGGGTATTCTCAAGGTGACCATGAAAATCACAAGGGAGAGTCAAATGCATGGATGCAAATGATATGGCCATGGACAACACCTTTGCTGTCCCAGAAGGACACTGTATTGTGAGCTACATCTCCAGCGTCTATTGCCCTGGGCTTCAAAAAGTCATGGAATGAGTTACAAAGTCTGTTAACTCATGGATGACTAAAGGTTCAATCTATCATAACTAAGGGAGAACTAACAATAATTGCTTACCTTTTGAAAGTGAGGTCTGAAAAGAATGAACACCTGGGTAATCACTTGCCGAATTATGACTCAATTCACTAAGTGCCATGTGAGAGGTCTTAGCAAACAAGTTCATCTCTGATGTCATGGAACTGATTTCTGGCTCATCGTCAAATGATGTCTAGTTTGTGTGACTTTTTTTTTTTTTAATACAACTAGTTTCAAAGGAATTTGAGGCAAAACATACAATGTGAAATATCAGAACTCTTAGTTTTATTTTACTTGGACAGTAGATGATTAAAGCAAAATGTGTAACATAAAACAGCTCATGGTTAAATAAAATTTATGGAAACAGTACTCAAAATATACTATGAAAGAAAAAAGTTCTAGATATGACTTTTCAAAATGACTCTTTGGAACAGTGAAGGAATACTAAACACATGTCAATGAAGACTGTGTAAGTTTGTATTCATTACTAAGTAGCTTCTGTTTGCTTATAATGCATACAAACATTGCATTTGCTAAATATACGATCTATGCAGTTCTCCTGGAACAATGTAAAATCCATGCATACCTTTTCCCAGTGAACAATTTCCCAAGCACCATTTCTCAAAACTGGAAAGAGAAAAGGGAAAATTGTTAACGTTTTTCAAACTGTTAATCAAAAGGTTATTTCTGATGAAATGGTCATTTTAAATGAATATCAAACAAAATGGCTAGCAGCAATCCATATTACAGGTTTGAAAACTAAATACAATAGCAAGGACTTGTTGGGTTATACAAAGAAGTGAAACCTTTTCATGTCCACCTTGGCTCTGATAATGATAATGACCAACGGAGGGGCACCAGCGTGGAGCTTCTGTATGCCTCCTCGGCGCAAGGGGAATTACTGGGTGAAACTGGAGGAGAAAGCCAGAACTCTGATACAAGAAAGGAAGAGCGACCAGCTGAAACACATTTCAGATACTGCATTAACAGCCATTTTAAAGAAGAATCCTAGGCAGGGAAGTAGTAATATTGTTCATCTCTGTTGGTCATATGCCCTGGTCTGCTAATATTTTTCACTTTTTTCCTATCATAAAGGGACTTTCATGACACAGCCCCTGCTGCCTCCTGACGCCATTCTCACCTCCTGCCACTCCTTCTGCAGCCAAAGCACCAATCCCTCTCCTGCCTCACGTTTCTGTAACAGGAACACCCCTCCTTTGTAAATATTTTATTCTTACTTATTTATTTGAGAGAGACATAGTCAGACAAAGGGAAAGAGAAGGAGAAAGAGAAAGGAATGGGTGCACCAGGACATCCAGCCACTGCAAAGAACTCCAGATGC
This sequence comes from Jaculus jaculus, assembly GCF_020740685.1. Lineage (NCBI taxonomy): Eukaryota > Metazoa > Chordata > Mammalia > Rodentia > Dipodidae > Jaculus > Jaculus jaculus. Next base: position 22,353,021 of record NC_059112.1, on the reverse strand, counting down.
ATGCACCATCTTGTGCATCTGGCTTATGTGGGTCCTGGGGAACTGAACCTAGGTCCTTTGGCTTTGCAGGTGAGTGCCTTAATCACCAAGCTGTCCCTCCAGTCCCCCCCCCCTTTTTACCAAGTTAACTTCTACCATCCTCCAGACCTCAGCTTTCATATCACTTTCTTGGGGAACCTTCTTTGGACATGGCCACCACCCCAAGGCTGAATGAGTTCCTAGTACCTTTCAAGAGCATGGACCCTAGCTTTACTATATACTTAATCAGAGGTGACCACTTGAGGGCTGCCCCCTCCCCAGAATATAAGGCCCAGGGTAATGGAAACCATTCCTCTTCTGCTCACTGTCATCTTCCAGGATTATGTCACTGTGACGTGAAGGGATGGAGTGCTGGATTCACTAATGCTCCCACCATGTAGTTGGGACCATATGAGGCCACAGCAGTAGTTACATGGATTTACTGATGATTTATAAAACTCCACTCCAGAGCCGGGCATGGTGACGCATGCCTTTAATCCCTGAACAGGGGAGGCAGAGGTAGGTGGATCACTGTGAGTTCGAGGCCAGCCTGAGTCTACAGAGTGAATTCCAGGTCAGCCTGGGCCAGAGTGAGACCTCACCTCAGAAAGCCAAAAATAAATAAACAAATAAAAACAAGACTCCATTCCCTAGTAGAGTTCATGTTCAAAACAACACACACTTAGCATTTACTACAGAGGACGACGTTTTGGTGTCACCTCAAAAAGTTCATCACATATGATGAAGAAACTACACTGCTAGGGTATGTACCTAGGAGGCTAGAAACTTTTTTCACGTGACAGTTTTGCATCACCGTTACTGCAGCCTCACTCCCAATAAGCCCAAAGTGGAACCAGCCCAAGTGGGCATGAAGTGACGAACAGATAAGCAAAATATGGAGTATCCACTCTGTAGAATTCCTGTTGCTCAGCCGCAAGAAGGAATAATGAAACACACTGGGAAGACAATATGGATGAGCCCTGAACACAGGTTAACTGAAAACTGAAAACTGCCAGACAAAAAGCTCGCACACTTTGTGAGCTCATCTAGATAAAAGGTCTAGAGTAGACTAAATCCAGAGAGACAGAATGTAGAATAGCAGTTTCCAGGGCTCAAGGCAGGGAGGAACAGGGACTGTCTGCTCATACACATGAAGTTTCTACGAAAATGCTTTGGGAACTAGGTAGTGTGGCGGCCACCTAACCTCCGTGGATCACAAAGGCCCGCCCACCTGCCCACTTTGGGATGGCGAATGTTTTGGCATGTGAATTAATGACTAAATAAAAATAGCTATGTGAAGAGACCAATAAGCTCTGTCGACATCTGTTTAAAATAGATTTCTCAGCTTTGTATGTTACTGAAAGGATTCCCGCTGCCAGCAGTGGGAAATGTTACGTAACCATGAGACGCATTCACACACTCCCTTCTGACGTCAGCTCGGGGCCACCTCTGCTGGCCTGCCGTCTCAGCCAGTGCTCCTTGTGCTGCTGCCACTTCTCAGATGTTTGCTAGTTCACATCTCAAAATAGCTCTGGCCCACTCTTCTGGTTCCAGTCAGCACGACAGACATGTGTCTACAGGCCTCTCAAACCCCACAGGGCATGCCAGGAGGCCTCAGCAATCAGGAGGCGGAAGCCAGGGGCGCGTTCATGGCAGACTGCAGCCGGCCACCCTCCAAACCCGCTTCCCTTCTTCCCTTCTGGGCCTGCTCGCTTCCCCTCGGCCTCCCTCTGATCATCTCATGTCTCCACATTTGGACCAGCTCAGCCCTCACCTTTCTCAGAGCTCTGCTTCCACCCAACAGCCGCTCGATGTTGAGTCCCCACTCAGATGTTTCCTCTCCATCCACTACTGAAGTGGTAACTGGAAAGTGTGGCCTACTAGAGCATTTTATCTGACTAACAATGTTTTCAATACAGTGTCGACTGATGACTTCTTTTTTCTTTCCACCTCTTCCTTCAGAGCCTCACACAGCCCAGGCGGGTAGATCCTCCCACTTCCGCTAGCTAAGGTCTGGATCACAGGTGTGAGCCAAGTGCCCTGCTGTTGGTGACATTTTCTAACCAAGTGGAAACTGGTACCTGCTTGTAACAAGAGAAGCAGTTCTGGTGAAGAAGAAAAGGTGGCAGTCTCTCCTTAGTCCTGTATTACGCACCCTCATACCCTCTCTGTGTACACAAGTGTGGACATGCTTGCTTTCTTTTCATTTTAAAATATATTTCTCTGTAACTTAGTTTTCTGCCTGACACAAAAACAAAACACACATACTACTCGCCGTTGAAAACTACTCGATGGCACTGATGGGTTAGTTACAGCAGGTAGTCAAATGCACAGGTGTTCACTGGAGACGTTCACATCAGGTTCTGGTCAAGGGAAAAGGATGTGGTGCCACAGGAAAATGGAAGGCCACAAAGTACCTGCAGCCTCAGAGACTTCTGGGGTTAGCAAGTCCATGAGGGTCCTTGCCATCCAACCAAGACACAGATTTTGAACTTCCCCGATACCTACATGAAATCTTAATTTCAGCAAAGCATGGGCAGAGGCTTTCAGGAGGGTCTTTGACAACCTCTAGTTAACTGATCACATCAGACTGTAACTGGTTAAACCAGACAGATGCTCAGTCTTTAAACGTTCTTAAGCTGAGAAGAGAAGCTCATCCTGGGTTGCCTGTGTCTGGGAGGCTTTCAAACCTTAGGGAGCGCATAGTAGGTCACCAGGCTGTCCCTGCCACTGCCAGGGGCACCAGGATGGTTACCACAATGCAGCCGGCAGTTCTCCTCTTGAAGGATATTCTGGCTCCCCTCTTTTCGGTCTCAAACAAAGCGACAGGGAACTAGATCTATGAAATTCTATCCCATAGGGGCAAGTCCCAAAAGCAGCTTTGCTGGGCCCCAGGATATTTTGTTTGTATGTTTTTTCAGATACAACCAGGCTACTTCCAGAGGCATCCACAGCAGGCCATGCTCTCCACAGCAATGCATGAGGTTCCGTGGGCGTGACCAAGAGAAGCATAACGAAGTCGCGTCACCCTGATGAGGATTTGCTATTCACTGTGAGGGCTGCAGGGGCTTGCACTAGTCAATGTGATCACTGCCTTTATGTCTCTGCATTAAACTCTTTATTTTACTTATTAGAGAAAGAGAGAGAGAGAGAGAGAGAGACAGAGAATGGGCATGCCATGTCCTCTAGCCATTGCACTCAAACTCCAGGCGCACGCACCACCTTGTGCATCTGGCTTACACGGGTTCTGGGGTATTGAAGTTGGGTCCTTAGGCTTCGCAGGCAAGTGCCTTAACTACCAAGCCGCCCCTCCGGCCCATCTGTGTTAAATTCTAATTCCAGCTACAGTGTCGCATGTGTCTGGGACTTTAGCAAGACCTCGCTCTTCACGGCCCGCAGCCCCGGCATCCCTGCGAGGCTTGCAGACAGAAGTCGTGTTTCTGCTACCCCTTCCCTACTTACTCTGTCCTTGAAATACGAGCTGCAACACAGACACAAAGAAAGGAAGAGGATAACTTCCAGAAGCAGGGCTAGATGCACAATTCAGAATTCTGGAGAAGTTGAAAATGAACCAGAACGTGGAGGGAGAGCTCAGCACCTGGCAATCAAGCTCGAGTAGCTGAGTTTGGATCCCCACAAGCCAGGCAAAGCCAGGGGCTGTGGTGCACGCCTCTGAAACTCAGCAAGCCTATGGCACCAAGGAATGCCGGGGCAAGACAAGCCCCAGGGTGCGCGTGGGCCAGCTAGCCCCAGACACAGCCGTGAACAAGGAGAGACCGTCTTTCACGTCAGGGAGAAGGTGTGGCCCGACACCTGTGGCTGTCCTCTGACCGCCTCATCTACGCCATGGCATGTACACACCTGTACCTGCACTTACACACACACACACACACACACACACACACACACACACACACACTAGCCCAGACCTAAAACTGTCCATGCAAACCAAGATCTGAACACTAGCCAAGTCTCCTGTCAGTCCTTCAGCTTGCTGCTGTCTTTCTTCGGTTCTCCTTAGAACAACTGAAGTCACTGCCACATGGAGTACGCTGGCATCTGGCACAGGAACCTGGGTGGTTTTTTAAAAAATGCTTTCTTACTGTCAAGTTTATATATGCATGTAATGTATTCTGATCATAACCACCTCCCACGACCTTTTATTTCTTCCCTTCTGAGCCCAGTGGCCTCCTCTGCACCCGTTCCAAGCACTCTGGGGAAAGCAGGAAATATTGTTGGGCCTACTGCTGAGATGCCCGCTTTCCTGGTCTGGAGGTAACAGGTGGGTATGATTGATGTGGCTGCTGAAGGGGAGTGAGCCCAGGTGGGGGCCAAGGGTCCTCACAATAGCCTCAGGAGCTCATTCTGAAACACAAAAGTGCTCTGCCTCTCCCCACTTCCATCCAAAAACACCTGTGACGGTGACGGTTTCCTAATTAGTCTAAGGAATGCACAGGAGGACCCAGACTCTGACCAAACACTCGAAGGAGCCTGTTTCTCTGAGCAAGATGCTGGCGAGCAGCTTTGTTGTGGGGCTTCCTTTGAGAAATGCATCTGTTGGAGGACCAGGGGACTCCTCATCAAAAGGTTGGAGGAGGCTCTGGGATTCAAGCACGCACAGTTTCCAGGTACGGTTTTACAAGCTCAGGGCTTCCAAGAAATATGTCGCCACCTCCCCAACCAAGGTGGCCCGTTGCTGAGGATATCGCTGAAAATCACTGGCCTGCCTTGCTTGGACAATCAGATCCTTCGCGAGTGGATAAAGGAAGGCCAACCATGTGAACAGATGTCGAAGAGGCCAGATACACCACAGGACAAGTAGTGGCCTTGGAGGGGTCATTGTAAGGTTGAGCGTGCAGCTGAGACCATCGCTTAGACCTGGGCAGATAAATAAAACCACTGAGGTCCTATGAATGAACTCACTCACTCACCATGTAGACTCCAACCAAGGCCAGTGCTAGAATGACACTGCACTCAAATGTCTTGTGTAAACTTGCCTATAAAGGTCAAATTAAGTCATCGTGTCTGCAGCCAAGCCCTTATCCTCTACTGACACGAACAACAGAGGGAACTTCCTCCTGGCCTCTCCTGAGTGTATTATTTATGTTGGTACCAAGTTGGTTGAAAGTGTATCCATGAACTCATTTACAAAAGGCTTAACAATGGCCCCCAAAGTGCGTTCCCCTGTCAGAGACACACACCGGCGTCACTGAGAAGTTCTTGAAGGTGAAATTCTTGGGGTCCCATCCTAGGCCTCTGGAAATCCTAGGGTGATGCCCAGAAACCTGTGTGTGTTGAGGAGCCTCTGGAGGATCCTCGGGCTCACCCGCGCTTAACAGCAAGTGCACACGGGAGATGGTGTGACAAGAGCTCACGGGTCAGAGGTCCCCTATTCTCAAAACACTCTTCCTCATCCCTGCTTATATGCTGGTTTAAAAATATTTTATTTTTATCTATTTATTTCACAGAGGGAAAGAGAGAGAGAGAATGAGCATGTCAGGGCCTCCAGCCACCGCAAACGAACTCCAGACGCATGGCGCCCCCATGTGCATCTGGCTAATGTGGGTCCTGGCGAATCAAACCTGGGTCCCTTAGCTTTGCAGGCAGGCACCTTAACTGCTAAGCCATCCCTCTACCCTCCTGCTTACATTATTAATCATTGGCTTTCCCCTTCATGTCACTGAGAAATCTCTTGACAGAAAAACCTCCCTCCCTAGTCTCACTGATCCATCAATCCATGGTCCCTAGTAATTTGGCTTTTGTTTTCTAAACTTCTCAGTGGCTGTCCTGTTAAGCACTGGGAACGCCAGTTGGCTAGGAAGCACTGTTAGTTCTGAAATGTTAGGGTACGTGGATGGCCCAGGCCTGGTCCTCTGAGTTGACAGCGTTGAAGTCTGGCAGGCTTTCCTCCTGCCTTCAGCCTGAATGAATCTCCTGGGACCGGTGCGATACGGTACGGTGCCTTCTCTTGGTCGCCACCCACCCTAGTCTCTCTCCCGAATGCAGCAAAACTGTGCACTGCCCTTGTTCCATACAGCTGTGGAATTCCTCTTTGAAAAATCACACCTGGGAGCTATCCACTCCTTTCATTAAGCCCCTCCCATCTTCTCATGCTGGTTTGCAAAAGCCTCCTAAATAGGACCCCAACTTGCCCTCCTGCCCCTGCCCTTTCTGTGCTCCCCTCAACACACATCTCTGCTCTTGTCAAAATATGCTACTTGCCGTTCTCACGACAAACTACTGTCTTCCATTTCCAGAGTGATGTTCATACATCCGCCTCTCACAACCACCCTGTCTCATCTAAACAGAAGGGTGCTCCCAGGTGACATTCTTGAACCCCACCCCTCTCATTTGGCCCTTCTTGGTTTTTGAGGTAGGGTTTCATTCTAGTTCAGGCTAAGCTGGAATTCACTATGGAGGGTCAGATGGCCTCACACTCACGGCGAGCCTCCTACCTCTGCCTCCCAAGTGCTGGGATTACAGGTGTGCGCCCCCACGCCCGGCGCATCTGGCCCTTCTTACTCTTTCTCCCTCATGGAGACTTCTGCGACTTATCTTCCCGCCCTCGCTAGGATACCCTGCAGGACAAACACAAAGTCTTGCTTCTATTTGCATTTCTTTTTTAAAAAATATTTTATTTTTATTTATTTAAGAAAGAGTGGGGGTGGAGAAAGAATGGGCATGTAAGGGCCTCCAGCTGCTGCAAATGAACTCTACACCCATATGCTTACCTTGTGCTTACCTGGGTCCTGGGAAGTTGAGCCTGGGCCCTTTGGCTTTGCAGGCACACACCTTAACTGCTAAGCCATCTCTCTAGTCCCTGTCTGCATTTCTGTACAGGGTCTTAGCCAAGGGTGATGCTCCATCAAGCCTTCCTGGATGGTTGGCGGGGGTGGGGAGCTGGGCAGGGGTTAACAGTGCTTGCTGCTTGAGCATGAGTGTCTCCTGGGCTGCACTGCCAAGTCAGACTCCCCAGGGTACCTGTAAAAAGCTGAGTGTGGCCATGAGTGCCTGTGACCCAGCATGTGGGAGGCGGGGACTGGAGAATCACTGGGGTGTGCTGGGTTGGGGGAAAGACCTTGTCTCAAGGAAACACATGGAGGAGCTATGAGGATGCCTCATGTTTTCTTCTGGCATTCACATGTATGCACATGGGGTGCACATGTCTGCACTGCACATGTGTACATCACACACACCTTATACATAGCATATATATACTCCACATATACATTCACATGCAAAAAAAAGGGAGGGGGCTGGGGAAATGGCTTAGTGGCTAAGGTGTTTGCCTGCGAAGCCTAAGGACCCCAGCTCGATTCCCCAGGACCCACGTAAGCCAGATGCACAAGGGAGTGCATGTGTCTGGAGTTTGTTTGCAGTGGCTGGTACACCCGTTCTTTCTCAAATGAATAAATAAATATATAAAAATATTTTAAAAGAAAAAAAAAGACCTACTGGAATAAAATAACAAATGTTTGAAATCTGAATCACAGTTCTCCCTAGGAAATCTGGACATGGCAGTTTACTTGGGTTTGGCTAACACAGGGGCGAGGAAGTGCCCAGGCAAGAGGAATGCCCTGTTTACGTTAAAAGCACAAGTCAGAGGGGGTGTGGTGTACTGCAGTCCACGGTTCCTTCTTCCACAGTGACGCTTAGATGTCCTCTTCTCACAGCCACTCCCAATCTCTTCTTACCGGAATAATATTCATCCTATGTGACCCTCTCAAGTGACCTATCTCATAGATACAGATAGATACCGACATCTATAAGCTATCCATGTGCACACTTTCCAGCCCTAGAAAACAACACTTTCTAAGAATTAATTGCAGGCGAGCTGATGCCCATGTATTTGAAAGGAGGCCAAGAGCAAGGGCAAATACCAATCCTGAAATGAGTTAAATCTCACTTTAACTGGGTTCCTAATTCCCCCTGCCCCCCCCCCCCCCGTGGGTTTTAGTCCTCTGTGTACAATTCTGATTCACAGGAATGAAACTCAGTCCGTGACAGTGCTGAGGGTTCGATTTACACAAATCCTACAACATTTGGAATGACTTGAAAACAGTGACAGTCGTTGAGAGCCTACAGTTATTCAGGCTATGCATGGAAATACTTTTCAGCCCTAGGAAACAACACTCTCTACGAACCACTTACAGGCAAGCTGTCGCCCCTGTGGCAGGGCGAGTTCAAGCTTGCTGGAGGCTCCAGTGTGAGGGAGCCTCCGGGGAGTGACACTGCTCGGTCACCAGGCCAGGGAAGCGGTGCCACTTCCAGGCCGCTTGCAGAGCACTTAGGCGAAGTGCACCACATGGACTCGTGTCAGGCTGAGGAACCCGAAGCACATCCCGCCCCAGGCCTCACCACCTTCGCCACACAGGACTTTAAAGGACAGTGGCTTCTGGTGGGAGGACAGCGGCCACCTTGTCCTCACCACTTCAGCGCTGCTCCAGAGAAGGCCAGCGTGGCACTGGGGAGGAAATCTGAGCTGGAGATCGGTCAAGCTGCTATGCTTAGCAATATGGCTAGGTTGAAAGTATTAATACTCAGACACAACGCCTATTGCTACAATAACAAAACTAACTGTAGGAAGGTTAGGTAGAGCAGGCTGCTGTATCTCCCACAACCTCGGCTGCTGAGTGTACGCCCAGCACCCTGCATGCCAAATCTGGGGGCTTACGACAGTAAGTACGTCTGCTCATTAGGAAGTTTAAAACGTCCCCAGTGACCTGTGTACCTTACAAAGCCCTACCCCCTCCTGGGCCTCAATGTCATGATTTTAGGTAAAGGTGTCATTTCATCTGAAATACGGGCCTGCCAGCCCTCAAAGCACATCAATAGACAAGAAAGCAGCTTCACAGTTTAGAGAGAGGACTAACACACCCACCAAGATGAGCTCACACGGGGGCTGGCTACAACGTACGTACTGTAGAAACAACGGCAAGACCTATAGTTTGCCGAGGAGAATTAAGCAAAACAGCCCAGTTCAGGCGATCACACGTGTGTGTGCGTGCAGCTACAAACACGGAGTTTTCAAGGAAGAAATCAAAGAAAATGGAGGTAAGTTTAGAGGCAAGGAAAACGGGGCACTCTGGGGCACATGAAGAAAAAAAACAAAACAAAACTCCATGTTAAGCTACATGTGGTGGCGCACGCCTTTAATCCCAGCACTGGGGAGGCAGAGGTAGGAGGATCGCTGTGAGTTCGAAGGCACCCTGAGACTACATAGTGAAATCCAGCTGAGCTAGTGTGAGAATCTACCTTGGACCCCCGCACACACACACACACACAAACACACAAAAAGGGGAAAAGGAAGAGTGGAAATAGGCCCGTGTGCAGCCGAGGCAAAGCAAAGACAGCGACCTGACAGAGACGGCGGGGGTGGGGCGAGCTTCCACCGCGCCAGTGTCTATCGGTACCTGTGAAACGGTCTGAGAAAGCATTAACAGGACACTGCTGCTTCTCCTCTTCACCTGGGAGGTGAATGTTCGAGAAGGCACCTTACATATCTAGCTTCTGTTTCGGCCTTTGACTGCGAACAGTCAAGTAGCCGGCTCCAGGGCAGTTCTGTCGCCTGTTCATAGGACACATATGCACAGAACCCCTCCTAAGTCAGGAACCTGCACTGGACGTTTCTAGATACACAGTCGTAGGCAGGCGCGTCCTCTGCAGTGTCCAATCACACAATAGCAGCAGCAGCAACACAAGGCCAGGAGCCGAGAGAAGCAGTCACTGTCGCTGGGGAAGAGTGGGACATGGAGCTCAAGGCTCAGGGGTTCCCCGTGCAGCAGCTTCTACGTGTTAATTCTCACTCTGCAACCAGGACCATGGAAATCATATGCAATTCTATTCTTGCCAGATTACTGGGCTATCTGCTTAACCAACACACACACACACACACACACACACACACACACACACACACACACCCCCCTCTAAGACAAGAAGTGGCTTTTCTCCAAAAGTATTGAGGACAAGCTCAAATATAAAGCCTACTTGTGAAGTTCTGAGCTGTGTCCAAACTCAGTAATTTAGTTGGTTAAGAACGAGGTGCCAGACAGGGAAACAGTTGAATATGCTGGGAATAAATTATAAATTTATATCACTGGAGTCTCTAGGGAATAAGAGAACAAAAGAATGCTCTGCAATGCCTTGATGCAAAACAGGCAACATTTCATGACAGTACGGGGGGGGGGGGTCAATGCTTGAATCTGAGGGAAAGGCATCCATCCTCTCACGTATCATGTGGTCTTGGCAAACATTCCGAAAATGAAAATTTAAGTTTAATGCTTTAAATCTCTGTCACAAATTAATTACCTGCCATCAGTCTCCTCCTTCCTACTCCCACACACTAAGAACTGCCTCCGTTTGGAAAGGGAAACTGAATTTCATTCTGGTCTAGCGACCACAGATGGTCTTGATGTTAAGTAACTTGAGCTATCTGGTAGCAGAGAATGTCCTCTTCAAACGTTTTCCTACCTCCACCATCTGCAAACCGAGTAGACTACTGGTGCTCAAAGTAGGCAAAGGTTAAAAAAAGGTGCCAATCTCTGAGAAAATAATTTCAAGTGTCAATATAAAAGCCACTGTTTCTTAGACTTGGGGTTTCCAAGCCTTTACTGACTAAAATGTTTTTTTTTAATTTTTTTTTTTGGTGAATGAGTCCTCATAATTGTGTTTTGAGGTGAGCTTCCTTTCCATGTGTTATATAGAAGCCTTCCCTGTCACTTGTCCGTTCATTTCCAGCCAGAAAGCTGGCCCTGCAACTCCATGAAGAAGACGGACAGCTCAAGAATGAAAACCCACCGAGAGGCTGTCTGTGAAGGCGACGCTGGGGATGTGGGTACCAGGGGATCAGAACCCCTCAGTCCAGGCTGTACTGGCTGGAAAATCACCACAGCTATGACAGCTCTCCCCCAGTCACCCCATGATGATTTTTCAGGCCAAGGCCAGCCACTGAAGACAGGTGCTCTCTGCCACAAGATGCGTTATGTGCTACAGACATATTTACATATTTCCTTCTCCAAAGCTGCCACTGAGGATTCAAAGCAACATAACAACAGATGCCAGAGCTGCACATCACTATAAGCACCAATACTTAAACATCTGGATTCCTTTTCCCCCAACCTTTCGATTCCTATGACTATTCTGGGTGTCCGGAGTAGCTGTCTCCAGGCTTGTGATATAGCCCATTCTCATCCTTTCTTCCCTCTATCCTAAGCCTACATGTTCATTCTGTTTCTTTCGCTGGCTCAAAAGTCTTAGCCAGAGCTTGTATGTACAAAGAAGAAATGCTGTAATCCCTTTGGCTTGGCATTTAAACCTCATAAAACTTGACCTCAGCCTGGTTTGTAAACACATTTGTCGCCCTCTGATAGGAATCTCCTTTCTAAACAACACTCTATTAATAGACCAACAAACCAAGCCTGCAGCCCAGCCCTCTTCCTTTCTGCTCAGGATGCCTGGTCTTCCCCTTTCCAGGTGGACCCACTCAGGAGTGTCTTCCTCTTGTCTCTCTTTTCAGTTCTCGTTCGCTGACAGTCCTCCCCAAATGTTATACCTGCCTCAAGTTGCTCTACAATTTTCTCACCTTTTGGATTTCTATAGTAGGAGCATTACATGGTAAACATTACTACAAAAATCTAGTGAGACTTTGGGGCCCTGCAGCCCAGCCCTTCATCTTCCACACACATCTCTTTCCTTGTACTTTCATTTGGTCTCTCACATGTGCTTATTTTAATCAGGAAGCTATAAGCTCTTCAAAGTTAAAATTCAGATATATATATACACATATATGTGTGTATATATATATATATATATATATATATATATATATATATATTCGTATCCCGTAATGTTCTTTGTAAACGCTCTGTAAATTTTTGAGGTTAATAAACACACCTTTCATTGTGTAACAACCTTTGGAGATAAGCCGCAGATAAGCGGTCAGTGAGAAGGAAGGAGAGGGTGCTCACAGGGTTCCATAAGAGGAACAGCACTGTGAAGACACTGGGTTTAATGATGAGGTAACCACAGCAACCAGCAGCCGTCTCGCCAAAGAGAACTCCAGAGAGAAATGAACCTTTCAGAGGGAGCAAGCTCTGGATGACCCAGGTGTCTCGCAAATTCCTAGGTACTTTTTAAAATGTGAGACCATTATTTTATTTATTTATTCATTCATTCATTTATTTATTTTTTACTTGTTTTGAGGGTCATTTTGCTTTAGGATCAGGATGACACCCACACCAAAAACAGCCACCACACACTGGTCTAACTTGTAACCATGTTCTTTCTTTCTGGGGTGTAGTTTATCACATGTATGGAAGAATTCAGAGTGCTTTCCACCCAAGTAAATACCTCACTTCTACACACTCTATTATAACATCTGTAGATCACAAACAAAACACAGGCATTTTATAGTTTTTAATGCCAAAAACAACTGTAGACCTTATGGACAATACATTTAGGAGCACAGAGCTGGGGGGTGGGGGGACGACAGGCCATGAAGTATACTAAAATGCTGCTTTTCAAAAGTTGTCACTGTGTATCACACCCATGTAAGCTTACACGTCATGTTAATAATATATTAACAGAGCCAGACTCCGTCATTGTGTATCACACTCCTGTGAGCTTACACGTCATGTTGATAATATGTTATCAGAGCCAGACTCCGTCACTGTGTATCACACTCCTGTGAGCTTACACGTCATGTTGATAATGTTAACAGAGCCAGACTCCGTCACTGTGTATCACACTCCTGTGAGCTTACACGTCATGTTGATAATGTTAACAGAGCCAGACTCCATCACTGTGTATCACACTCCTGTGAGTTTACACGTCATCTTGATAATATGTTAACAGAGCCAGACTCCGTCACTGTGTATCACACTCCTGTGAGTTTACACATCATCTTGATAATATGTTAACAGAGCCAGACTCCGTCACTGTGTATCACACTCCTGTGAGCTTACACATCATCTTGATAATATGTTAACAGAGCCAGACTCCGTCACTGTGTATCACACTCCTGTGAGCTTACACGTCATGTTGATAATGTTAACAGAGCCAGACTCCATCACTGTGTATCACACTCCTGTGAGCTTACACGTCATGTTGATAATATATTAACAGAGCCAGACTCCATCTAAGCAGGAACAAAACCCACAGAGGTGCACCGTGCTCTCTACAGAATTATATTCCACTGAAGAGATGGGCAGGCAGGACAGTGAGCACCCGGAACACACCCGACAGAGACGACCGTCGCGCCTACCTTGTGTCTGTTTCTTGTTCACAGCGTTATCGGCTTTATGTCGTTTCTGAAGGTTAAAAGCAGAAAGAACCACCGTGAAAGAGGGAATAAACCTGATGAAACAAACAGTACCACGTTCAACAGAAGGCACGTCTCGTAACCTGCGCTTCCCCAGGCCCTCGTCCTGCGCGCTCAGGTGGGCGTTAGAGCACGGGAAGGTAAGGGCGCGGTGCTGGAGGAGGTCGGAGGGCATCTGGGAATTTTAAACCTGGAAGCACGCCCACTTTCTCCTCGCAGCAGCCCTCCCTGGAAGCACAGGCTTGGCTTACATGAGCGCAGGTAAGATTAACAAATTAGAAAAAAAAAAAAAATGAGCTAAAAGGATGATTTAGTCTACTGCTTAAATAACTTACTTAAAAAAGAAGACTGCCCAAGAGAATTGTCTATAATAAGTACCATTTAATAACGATATTGAAATATTTTCAGCTTCTTCATTATCTAATTAATCTGAGTACATCCTCTACAATTTGACGATGTGCTGGTGCCTGACGATGACCAAAGCCAAATACATCTGCCATTTTTCTGGAGCCTCTTCACTGCTCCCAACACCCCGCCCCACCCCCCCCC